>NC_056728.1:149883172-149970672 GCF_019279795.1 Protopterus annectens | reverse complement strand
GTGTGCACTGAATGGACGGCATGGTAAACTGTTTTACAATTTAACCCCTGGTGAACAATGAGCACTACATGAATTAAAGGAGATGTCATTTCTCGAAATCCACCCAGCAGATAAAGGGGGGTGGTACTGTGGTCTTAAACAAGACTCTCTATTTGGAACAAATGTATTCATTATTGAGTGATTCATATATTTTTGTTTCTTTGACTAGACCCCACGTTTCTGGTATTATTGAGAGATTAGCTTTCTTTCTGTTTGACACAGTTATGACTAAGGTGATCTCTGAGGAATTATTTAAGCATTTTACTGTTGAACATCCCCTTGTGCCCTGCTTGTATGGGCTACTTAAAGTACAGAAAGATAGCTGGCACCCCCCTATGCATCCTATTGTTTCAAGTCAGGGTTGGGCTACGGAACCTTTATCTATCTCTGTGGAAAAAAGTTTACAGCTAGTTGTGGATACCATGGACACTATTCTTAGGGATATAAAGAACTTCTTGAATTATTTATTTTTTGTAATCCATGCTATCAGGAAAGATGAGCATTTGTTTTTTTGTGACTCTTGATGTTGCCTCATTGTTTACAGTGATTCCTAATGAAAGAGGTATAGACAATGTTAGATCTATTCTACTGAGAAGCAATGTTTTTTCTAGTGATAAGACTGAGTTGATTTGTTCCCTTTTGGAGTTGATTCTTGATAATAATGTGTTTATTTTTAATGATGAGTTTTATTTGCAAAAGGTTGACATGGGGATGGACACACCCTGTGCCAATTCCTACATCAAACAAGCACTTGCACAATGGGAATTTGATTGTGTGCTATATAATAAGTGTTTTTCCTGAACATATAGTTTGTCATAATTGCTTTGTGGGTGATGTTTTTATTCTATGGAATTCTATGGAATAGGTCACCTTAATTGCTGCATGAGTTTATTGTGTATTTGCACTCCACTACTTCTTTTTTTAAATTTAGTTATGTTTACTCCAGTGAGTCTACTGATTTTCTAGATGTGACCGTTACGCAGGATTTGATTAGGAATTTTAGAACTGGGGTGTTTAAAAAGAAATGTAAGAAGAATTCATTATTGCATAAAACAAGTATACACCCCCACCATCTACCTAGGAATGTAGTGAAGGGAGACGTTTTGAGGACTGTGAGGCTACACGTGATGATTCAGCTATGGAACAAATACTGCTAGAGTTAAAGAAGAATTTTCTTGAAAGGGGCTATGATGAGAAAGACCTAGACAACTGTATAAACAGTTTAAGGTTTAGAAGACAGACTATAGGGAGACCATATTTTTCTAATGGCCCTAGTCATCTCGTAGATACAAGACCTACACATACTACCAGCAGCGATGCTAGATTAACTTTTACTTATTCTAGTAATGTGACCACAATTTGTGATATAGTAAAGAAAAATTGGGCAATTGTATGTGTAGATGACAAGCTTAAATAGACTGTAAGTGATAAACCGTAATTCATTTTCAGAAATAGCATGTCCCTCAAGCGACAAATTTGTTATAAGAATACTAAGAAGGACTATGCACCATTACCACAGCGTTCAGGCACCTTTATCTGCAGGAGATGTAAGGCTTGCAATTTGGCTATATAGGGTACATGTTTATGGATCCTACACAAGGTTTTGTAACCGAGACATCCTTTTATGCTGATGGAACAATGCAGAATCGTATGTATTTTGCTTTTTGTATAGAGTGTTTTATATTCTATAGGTAAAACAAACAGGCTTTTTGAAGATAGAATTTTAGAGCATATGAATATTAAGAAAAAGAAACTAGGTAATGCATTAGCACAACACGTGTCTAATATGGGGCAGGGACAATCATTTAAGTTCGTGGCTCTAGAGTTTCTTAATCCAAATATAAAAGGTGGCAACTTCAAGAATTTTACAGAAATGAGAGAACAGAAGTGGATTATCTGCCTAAATGCAGATAAACACCCACGTATTAATGAGAGAGTTTCTCTTAAACCAGTGCTGAGGGTACGCCCACTCCAACATTCATCTCCTTCAGCATATATTGGGCTTTCTCTCTTTCTTAGGTAGTTCTATTTCACAGCAACTGATTGGTTGCCTTGATTGTTACATTTGTTCAGGTGTAGCATTGTTTAATAGGTCTGAATAAACAGTCTGAGGACTATGAAAGCACTTACCTTGTATTCTTGGTTGTTTTGTTTTATGTTTTATTAAAAGTTTTGATTTTATTTGAACTGTGGTGATCATTCTTTCTTTTTGATATAATTTATAGATATCATTTTCCATATCACAAAAACAATAGTTAATATCTATTTACCTGCATTAGGCAGAGGTCAAATATTAATGTAGTTGAGTTTGCTATTGTGCAAGCTTTAAGATGAAATATTTTAAAACCTTGTACATAGCATGGTTTTGGAATTATTGATGGAAATATGAACAAGCAATATTTGATGCCTAAAAACATCAGTAGGAGTTAACTGCAGATGCACCTGGAGGCATCACTCAGATGTAATGAATTAATATGATGTGTAGAACCATAAGAGAGAGAACAGTAAATTATTTCTAATATATCATAATTAAAACTGAGGAAACATTGCGCAATATAAAAAACACGTGATACAGTTTCCATTCCAGTGGAAGGTATGAACTCACGTTAACTGTAAGTATAGAGTAATATAAACATTTTGGCAAATTCTAAGCAGCCAACTACTGAAATAATACTTTTTAATAAATTTATCATTTTAGCAGTGTACGTACTTAATAGGTCCCTAAACAAAATTTCTTTTGCAAAACAGTTAAAATGTAAATATTCCTTATATGATGCCTTATGACAACATGGAACTGGTGTCAGCTCTAAGTCAGGCATAAGTTTTATAAACAATAATATGAATACCTGTTCTGAAATTAAAAAAGAAATGATTTAAAGATGAGAGGGAATGTCTGATAAACAGTGACAGCAGGTCATGCACCACATAGCATAGCCCAAAGATATTAGTGCCTGCATCAGTTACACTCTATGTATGAATAGAAACTAACCTGAATGTCAGGGTCCATAGTTCAGGACAAGACATTACTTCTGAAGTGGGTTATCATCATGCTAAATGACAATAACACTTTGGGACTGGGCTAAATGTACAGCGCCATGGATCCAGTGGATATTCTGCATCACCTGATAAACTGAACAAAAACAGAGAAAGGGGGTACAAAACAAAGAAAAAGGGGATTAGCATTAAGCAATATATTTTCCTATGAATAACTAACTAAATGTTAAAAAAAAATTCTACATACCAATAAAATGACCATTTAGCATCCTACCATGCAGGAAGAGGTGGTAGAATGAGCTAGTGTGCCAGACATGAGAATCATGTGAATTCACAGGATGCTGTGCAGAGACTTTGGGGATGCATCCCCATGTGTCACATACTACTTGGTAGTTGATGGAATGGTAACACTTCCTAGTGTGGTATTACTTTCTGTTTGGATATAATGGGGCCCTAATGGCAACATTGATGTGATCTATTGCACCAAGTACAACAGGGAAATGAGGCACCCCATAAAAGACACTTATAGTCTGTGCTTGATCTTGAGTTGACATTGGGAAATAAATGTACTGATCCACACATGGCAAGAGTATGTCCATGAAATGCTCAAGCATTCTGGAGGCAGAAGCCTGGGAAATACCCAAAATGTTCTCAGTCTGTCTCTGGAAGGTCCTCTTGGCAAGTCTAGGGAGAGCTATACATACTTTAGTATCCTCAGGGATAGGAAGATCACGCCGCATCGCCCCAGTACCCATGTCAGGACTGTGCATGCTCACTAAGACCTTTGCAGTATTCCTGCCTGTTTTGAACCTAGCAAGGATTACCTGATTATCAAAACTATTATAAGTTATTCTCTGTCTATATCTCCACCTTCTTGGCCAGTGAGCTCCTGTGGGCACAATTCATTTTGGTTCAGCCAAAACAAACAGCTCACACCAGGAAATAGCAATGTTAGTAGTAAGACAGAACATCTCTGCTGAATGCAAAGTTGATAGAAAATGAGTGACTCCATCTTTTATAATATATCTATGGATGACACAGGAATGCGTCAAAATATGAATATGAATTGCAAACAGGTGGGGAGAGGACTTGTTAGCATACACTGTTTTACATTGTTTCTCATGATTACATTGTTTGCATAAGATTATGCAAGGCCATCATGCATTAGTGCAAATGGCCTTTATGAATTTTGGGCTTATTCTAAGACAGCAGTGAGTGCCTTAACATGTTTGTATAACAACTATGAATATTACCCAAAATGTCAGTAGACATGCACTTGAATGATTGCACATTTAGAGACTTGAAGCAGCAAACATTGCCATTTGCTTGCTTTGTTTAGTCACAGATCTCTCACTCTGAAAACCACTAATGAAGTTTGTTGATTTGAATGTCTGTTAATCATTCACCTCAACTTAAAAGTGGATCTGTCAGAAAGACCTATAAGAAACACATACGCTTATCTTGGCCAGCAACAAGAAGTCCTGTTTTATTAACTTTTCAGCTATGCATTACTTAAAAAATATATTTGTGCCTGCACTGCTTGTGGAATATTTACCTTCTTATACAGATGCTGACCATAAACTGTCAGTATTATCCAGCCTTTTGATTTTTCCTTTTGTTCTACTCTATTCTACCCCTTCTTTAAAGACCTGTATTTCTCTCCACATAACAAGGAGGTAATAAATGGTTCATGTCAACAAGATCCCACAGCACCTACAAAATTGTTCAAACTGATGGCTCTTAAAAAGTGAGCTATTTCTTCACTACCTCTGATACACCAGAAGATCCCAATGTTTATCCAGTCAGTCAAGTTACTTGACCTTATGCATAGTGACCAGTTATGTGCACCAGGTGTGTCATATACAAAAATGTTAGCCAATGATATGCTTAAAGGAATCACTATAGGAAAGAGGGAAAGCTGAATATCCTGCAAATATATTCACAGATCAAAAATTTGATGTAACAGATCTATAAAGAAATCATTTATTTGTTACAGACCAGTTGAAAACACACAGAAACGAGCAGTTTATCAAAGCTGGGAAGTATTCTAACCATAATGCAGAAGATGAATACAGCATAAAGCATAGACTGATACAGGAACAAGATCTTTGGGAGGTATATAAATCTGATTCCATAAAGTATTTTTTCAACAAAAGAAAGAGACCATCAGATTAATTTTGGGCCATCACAGATTGTGTTCAAAATAGAAAAAAAAGGTATTATTCATTAATATTTATTGTTTTGAATACTACAAGAAGGATCTGTCCTTGCACAGCTGCATGCAGGATCATGAAAGTAATTAAAATAATTATAAATGCAAATGTTCAGTAAGAAACTGCAGACAGACAATGTAAAAAACTGTAAGTAAATGCATTTAAATATGTAGGTGATGACAAATGCTTACCGTAGATCACCATTCAAAATGTTTTGAAGTTGGTATATAACAGGATGGAAGACATGCCACAGCACCTGGTCTGCGGTTAAAACCAAATTTTGTGCATCACGATATCCCTCATCTGTACATTCATAACAATTTTCAAAAATCTGTGACAACAGAGTTTCATTGAGATTAAAAAGACTAGCATTTCCCAATTCAAAAGGAGCGGTGATGTGGTGAAAAGTTCCATACATTTTATGAAACAATGCTAAAGTAATGAAAGAATGGAATGATCTCCTGTTTGGCTCCAATGTACTTGAGAAACACATCACTTAAGGAGGCAATACTGCAGCCAGCTCACTCATATAAACCAACTAAAATTTTGGACTCAGATTGCTGAGTGCAAAAATATGGAGAATAAATGACCAAGTTATATATATTTTGTTTAAAATTGCCAACTTATATATACTTTGTCTGAGATTGTCATTTCTCAGAATAGATCATTTTCACCTTGATTTTGCATTCTTGAAGTTGTTATATATAAGTCTGGTTAAGTTTAAAGGGGAAGAGAGATGTTTAATATTCTCTCTTCGTCTGAATTTTCTGTCTTTTTGCACTTGCCGATCAAAGTCCCAACATTTCAATATGGAGCCTATACAAGTCCACCCCCCCCCCCATGAGAAGCAAAAAAAGAGATAGCCATCATTCTATGAAGCCATCATTCATAAGAAAAGTTATATAATATCAGGTACAATATAAACTAATGATGTGTGAAAAATATAATAAGCAACACGTTTGAGTTTTTTGTTAAAATAAATAACGTACATATAGAACACTGACTCATAAACCACAGAAGCAATAAACATCTCATATAATTGAAAAAAAAAGAATTAACCTAAATAAACTCAAATGTTAGGACATGAAAAACACCATAGTAATGATTGCCATATTGTAGATGAGATACAAGCAAGCTTGTTTCAAGCACTGGATCATAATCAGAGATGTGTGCTGGATTTATTTAGAGTACAAGCTGTCAGCTCTATAACACAGATCAGTGAAGTCATACATATGACCCAGTCAGCAAGAGTTTGAGTAGAGACCCAGGGAATGAGGAAAGTCCAGGAAAGGAAAGAATAAAGAGGATACTTCTCCTCTCTTCCTAAGGGGAAGGGATGTAGATTGCATTCTCTGGGGCTGTGTATGAAAGTTTGAGTTACTACTGAAAACTGGGAGTTGTTGTTACATGGTTACCTTTTAGAGGTACACCTTCTCCCATCAAAGACTATTAGCATAATGCAGGCCGACTGGCTATGGCATAAAAAAGTCCTTTAACTAGCCACAGTGATGTTTTCAGCTCTCTGTTCATCCTATGGGCTTGCTAATTCCATACTAAGGAAGGTTCTTGTGACACATCTTGTTGGGATATCACCAGCAATCCAGGAGAAACAGAGGAGGACAGAATGGCACAAAGTTGCTGGATGATGGATGCTGGTGATAGAACAGAGGAAAGAATAATGCAAAAAAAATTAGTGTAACCCTCCCTGACTGATTCTAGTGCTTCTTCCACAGCCAGATGTCATATTTACATTAGGGAGCTGTCTGACTCCATTTGTGATCATATATGAAAAACTTTTTATTTAAAATGTTAACAATTTTAGGTGCGGAAAAAAGCTGCAGATGAGTATAGAAATGTACAACTATGTGGAACTCTGGTCTTTTCTACCATTTGCTAACATCTTTAATAGCCTGTAGGCCTAAAACCCAATTCATAAAATCATTTCTGCAATGCAGCATATGAATACAGGCACATTGTACTGAATAACAGCCCATTATCCTTATTCACCACAGTTGGGAGAAAATTGAAAGTAATTTTTCCCTTTCACTTAACCATTATTTCTTTTTTTGTCTGTATGTAAGAATTAGTGAATTGATCTGATGGTCCACCCTGTGTAGTGTCATAATACAGCATGATATGGACAAAATGCCAACTCCTGATTCTTAAACATTTCTACAGTATGGCTGCAGAAGTACTATGTCACTGTGCACTATGTACACGTCTGATGTTTGGTACAAATTTGGATAAGACCCACAGCATGAATAAAAGTGTTCATACAATTCAGAGACTGCTGTACTATGTTCAAAAACTGTCTCCTGATGCTGTGATACATCACACTATTATAGTTAAAGATATGTGCTAATAGTAGAAATAAGTAAAAACTACAAAAAAAACCTAGCCAAGCTAGAGTTTTCACTATCCCAGGATTTAATAAAATCTGTGTAGGCACTGTGTAGGGCCTATATGGAATGTATCCATGTTTGTGGTCGCAGTTCCCCCTCTGCAGTGCACCAAGCATATTAATGATGGTGCATTGCCAAGGGAGAGCTGAGGAACATGGTTATTGGAACAGTGTAAGGAGAGGTTTAGTGTTAACCATGGCTGCAGATGAGTATGAGACTCCCTGCAATATCCATTGCTTTATTTTTATTTTTTCCCTTTGTTTTATTTTATTTTTTGTAAAAAAGAAGCACGTTTGCTTTATGCCAAGCTGTGCTCACATATAAGATAGCAGACACCTGCCAGACATCTAAAAATAGAAAACAGATGTAATTAATTATTTATTTAAAGTTGTGTTTAAGCATGTCTAAGTGTGTTTGCATGGAGTGGTGCAGTGCTTAGCACTGCTTATAGGTAGCTCAGTGGTATATGTGAAGGTATACTGGATTTCTTAATATCCACGCAGCTAAATGGGTGACATTATGGCTTTATGTGCAGTAGCTCCAGGGTTTGAATACATGGAAGGGAAGATATGTATTTAATTTTGATATACATACTATGCATTTTTTTATAAAAGATGTCCCCACTGCACTCCATTAAGCAGTGCTCAACTATGCTTAGACCTGCTAAAAATAAACATGTTAATGGCTGCCTATGTTTGTGTGCTGCTCGGCTCTGCTTGGCTGGTTTGTGTGCTGCTAAGATCCTTTATGACTATTGTTCTGCCAGTTTTCATGAATATCAGCTCAGCTGTGCTGGTATGTACAGTGCTAAGCGACACTGAGCTTTTTTGAATGTTGCCCAATAGCGTGTAAGGGTGGGAAAATAGCCTATATTAAGCACAATAGGTGGGAATACAGCAAAATCCATTAGAGTTCTGTCAATGTTTGTATACAATGGTTGACAGTGGAGAAGGTGCACACTTCTGGGTGCAGCATTGGGGCATTCTGGATTACAGGGTCATGGCTGGGCTCCTCATGCAAAACCATGATGACAGACTGCTGCAGGGCAGTTTTCAGGGCTCAGAGTGTAAGGTGGAGGCCTGGGATGGCTGGCCAGAGATCGCATCAGTACCACTCATATCCCCCGCACAGGTGAGCAGTGTCGTCACCACCATGATGACCTGAAAAGACAGAAGAGGGGACTCTTGGACACCTGAGTCCTAGAAGTGAGGGCAGGGAATGCCTTACAAGTATGCAAGTACTTTTTCCTCTGTTTTAGCAATATGTACTCTAAATGTCTGCAAAACTGGTATGCATAATGGTGTGCTTCTCTCCCAACAGCTGCAGCTGAGATGGCTCTAAATGTCAAGTCACATGCAGGGGACTTGGCCAGGTTGTGCTGTGAATGTGGTGAGTACAGATGTATTATACTAATGGGTCTATATCAGTTGAGCAAAAACCCTATTACGTGAATATGAATATGTCGAACCATATTGAGCGAAGTACGTAAACCTTGAAAGTCCAAAACTACAAATTCCGAAATATTGATTTATTTTGGTTGGCCCATCTGTGGTATAGCTCCGTAAGGTAAGTGTGCGATAGATAGGACTTTAGGGTTAGGATCTGGGTTAAGGTAAGTGCATAGATAGGTAATGTATGTAAGATTTAGTGTAGTGGTAGATGTAGGGTTTTTTTAAGTGTATGTATGTGTGTTATTTATTTTGTTTGGGTGTATGTCTGTAGGGGAAGTGTGCAGTAGTTACAGACCTTAGGGTTAGGGAGGGGTTAAGGATAGTGCATAGATAGTTGTGTATGTGGGGTTTAGTGTAGTGTTGGAAGTAGGGTTTTGTTAAATGTCTGCATGTGGATTATTTATTTTGTTTGGGTGTATGTCAGTAGGGTTTGGTTAGTGTATGTATGTGGTTTATTTATTTTGTTTGGGTAGGTACTAAGTAGTGGGTGGTGGGGTTGGCCGACTATGACAGTGCGATATTTTATTTTTCGCAGTTTAGTGCATATGGGATTTTCGCGATTCGATGTACAGGGGTCGAAGTTTTGGTATTTACGTAAAGGGGGTTTCGCTCAACTGATATAGACCCATGCTAACTGTAGTGAAATAAGGAAGAAAGAGTAAAGTATCAACTGCAATAAAGTATATACAGTAAAGTTTGTAGCACAATAAATGTGGACTTAGAGCTGTATTGCAATAAATAAATAATGCCAACTGTAGTGCAATAAAAACATGAAACAATACAAATAACTACATTAAAGTATATACAGTAAAGTTTGTACTGCAATAAATGTGGAATTAGAGCTGCATTACAATAACTGAATACTGCCAAGTGTACTGCAATAAAACATGAAACAATACTAATAACTGCATTAAAGCATATACAGTAAAGTTTGTAGTGCAATAAATGTGGAACTAGAGCTCTGTTGCAATACATGAATAATGGCCACTGTAGTGCTATAAAACATGAAACAATGCCAATAACATCATGGAAAATGGTGTATATCAGGATTGTGTTGTCATAACCATGCAATAGAGCTGGGTCTATATTAAATCACTGAACGCTTAAAAAAGTGAACAGTGATTGATCACCCCTATGTAAGAGAATGCTTACAATGTCGAAGTGTCAGAACAGTGATTTTTTTTCCAAGGGAAAAAAATCGCTGTTCCAACAAAAAAAATAAAAATAAAAATCAATTTCAAACATTACACGAAGTGGGGTGCTTTGCCCCCACACCCCTCTACTTAACTATACCAACTCTGAGACCGCCCTACAGTGCCAAAAACAGCAAAGTACCGAAGCGGACAAGCAAATTCTTTCCCAAGGAAAGAATTCGCTTAACAGCCATTTCAATATTTTGCGTTTTCAGCCTTTTAAGTTCAACCAAGACTCATTCGAAAGAATGCGTCTTCGGTCTTCTAATATAGAGCCATAGAGCTGTATGCATTGAGGCTGTAAGGTAAGGAGCTGCAGTAAAGTATAACACTGTAATAGCTGTAGAATCCAAATCTAATGGCTGTAAATTATATTGCTTAACTCATATAAGTACTGTGCAAGTCTGTCTCTAGGCCAGTATTGGTCACATAATGTTCTATCATCCACAGACAACAGGTAATAAAGGTATTTGGGTGAGTTAGACCACTCCATGTGCTGATTGTTGACTTCACAAATATGATACTGAAATATAGCTTACCTACCATCTGTGTTATGCTTGTATTTCATGCATGTGCTTTCTACTGTCACTGCAGTCTAATATAACACTGTAGTAGTACTACCAGATCATATATTGATTTCAGGTGAGCTCTTGGCAAATATCAGTCAGTCAGTAATCAGCAGTGACTCAGTGACTTAGTTTGTTAAATGCTCTGTATGCAATACATTTTGCCACACACATAGTCCAGGGTTTGAATCCAGTGATATGTAGCAGTAAATATTACAGTAGCAGTCAAGTAATGCTGACAATTTCTCTCTTCATAGGAATTACAGGTAAATGGCTTATGTAGCTCATATTATGAGTAAATAATTGTGTGTTTACATGTCACATACTGTTAAAATCATTAGCAAGAAGGTGTTCATCAGCAATGTTCAATCAGAAAAAAATGTGTAATCTCAATATGGCTGTATGTTTGGAGTGTCTGTTAAAAGTTGCTGCGGTCAATTAATACATTAGTATGCAGATGTCCCCTGCAGTCACTGCTATTGGGTTATATTTCCATGCCTGCCAACCAAGGCATAACAGCTGTTAAATGTCTTTACTGTACACCTACATGTCTCTTAAGTGTCACAATTTCATGCCATGTGATTAATAGTGTGTAATCTATCTGCCACTGGATTACCATGGAAATGATTACCTAGATTGCAAAGTATTACCAAATCAGCCCACAGAACACCTTCGTAGTTATATCAATCCACCTTATGTGCAAGTGTTCTGTGTAGTTGTTTACCTCCAGTTGTTACTGCTTGCCCCATACTGTCCCATGCAAATAGCTTGAGAGGTATGTATGTGCTACATGAGCTATAGAAGACTTGTAGTCACTGTACACATAACCAACATACAGACCTGTAGAATAGATAGTAGTACTGTTGTCAAAGAATAACTGGAAAGTTTACTAATGGACTGTTTTTCTCTCCCTCCCTACCCCTTATCTTCATTTATTTCTTATTGTTATTCATTGGTTATGGTTTACTATTAACATATGTTGTTACATTAACTGCATTTTGGGATGTGTTTTATTATTATGTATCATAATGGTTGCATATTAATATATCTTGTTAAATTACCTATTTTGTTGGTGTTCTGCTGTAACTGTTACTGACATGCTGTTAACATACTGACTGTTCTGTTATTTATTGATGTGTTTCACATAATATGCATTGATATGTGATTGAGTTATTTCTAATGTTCTGCCATGCTGTTATTACTAACAATGATTTGTTCACAACTAACCTATACTTATTGCTATACCTCCATTACCACAGCATGTCAAGGTAGGCTGGTTCTGGCTGATCTGCCTACCTTGCTGTAACTGGCCATGGCATCAGGTCCTAGCACATCTGGGACCCAGACTGGTAGTGCCCCTCCACTGTCCCTGCACCACCTTGTGGCATTGGGTGGGACCACCTAAGGGACGGGGCCCAGCTTCTCTCTGGGAGATGTGGTGGAGGGGCCGTTGTCACCCAGGAATGAGTGCAGGTCATATTGCACAGAATTGTTCATTGGAGCCATGAATGCCACCTGCACTGGATTGAGGGCATGCTGGCTAACCTGGTGGGCAGGCTCACACTGGCACCCAGCCTCCAGCACAGCCACTCTCCTGCAGTGAAGAAGCAGTGACAACAGTCCCATAAGTGGGGACATGAGTCATGCTGATACTGTCTGGAGGCACGTGTGGCTTGGATTCCGCAACACCCTCCCCTCCAAGGTGTGCACCCCCACAGGTGTCGCACACCTCCCCTACCTGCTGTCTTGTCTGTCTTGTCTGTCTATGAATGCATTTTTCCTACCCAACTTACTTCCCCACATGTACACATGTCCCTTTTCCAACATTCCCCTCTCTCCTTAAAAAAAATGGGTAGCTGTCCCAAAAAAAAATCTCCCCATACATAGCTCTCCATTTTGCATCCATGTCCACTAGACACAAGTAATTTGTTCCAATTGGCTTGACAATGCAGTTATGTTGTCCTCACCTCTGTCTCTGGGATTTGAGAGTCCAAATCCATCTACAAATTCTGTCAAAGTGCACAGCTGTTGCTTTACAAGGAATGGATAGCTATGGTTCTTTCCTAAACCCTTCCTGCACATCCCTTCCTGCCTTTCATTATGTTTTCCCCCTGCTTGCCCCAATTTCATCACTTTCCTATCACCCCCTTTTTCTTTTCTTTATATTTTTTAGCTCACATTTGCACAGAGCAGTGCAGTGAGGAGCGCCGCTCTGCTTCACTTCACTGAGCTTAAATGGAACTTTAATGATTAAATATGTTTATTACATTGTCAGACACATGCATAAAATAAATACTACTGCTGTGTTTAGAACCTGAGCCCCTCACACCTACAACACCCTGCATTAATCTGCCATATGATGCAGATTTTAATTAAAACAGGTGTTTTCAGCAAAACTTAGCAATTGCCACTTACAGTCATTGGGCATGTCTCTGTGGGCACTGCACTGTGCAAACAGGAATAAAATGTAATGGGAAAAATGAGAGTGTACCTTGGACTCTGGTGCAATAATACAACACTAGACAGCCATAGATGTGATATGGATGTAAGTGAGGCATGTGATAGAACCTTCTAAAGGCAGCAAGCTGGTTATGAGGAACAGGTCTGTATGAGACTTCACTCACATAAAGAGCATATTTTCAAAAGATTACCAGAAGCAAAGTTCAACAAAGGAGTACTGCACAGGTATGTAGTAGATTTCTCCATATAACAGGATGCAGATGGGAGGATGGAGCTATGGGGAATAGGGATTACAGCAGTAAACCTGTCTTAGAACTATGGTGATGATATGTCATTGATACTCTACTGTCCTACATCTACAGGCATGCCTTTCATATGTCTCTGATTTTCACTCACATCTCAGCTTTGTCCCTGTTAATCCCTCCTGCAATGGTTGGCTGCCATAGGAATGCTAGTGGATTACACGTAATACATAGTAACAACACATAGGGGTGTACACTCCTATAACATCAAACAATGTACTATAAGACATCTCCTCTCATTTTGTCAATGTCTCACACAAATTGTTCTAACATTTTTACAGTGTCCCTGAATGTCCCTGATGTACTCTGGATAAGTACCTGATTCTGTTGACACATATCCCTGTTTGGTTGAGAGCTATGCATAACATACCTGTCAACCTCTTACAGCAAAACATTAAGTCAGAACCATACTTAATGGGGGGACAAAGGCTCAAACCTAGTGACACTGTTTAAATATTGCCCGTACAAAATAGGAAAGTAAATAGAATAACAAATATTACAGTAGCATAACTGTGTTCTGAAGGGTATGATGTCTGAAACTCAGATGTCTGTCTTTATCTTCTGACATTAACTATCAATGCTTGGCCAAACTTTTGTCAGATATCCACACCTTTGCGTGAAAATGACCAAAACTATGAGGCAAACAACTTGACATTCTGTAAACATCTGTAAAGTTGAGATGTATGATGCCTACAGAAAACGCATACTATAGCAGGTTTTCATTGTTTTCTGTCATTGTGGCACACTGGTGTTGCTAGACTGTCCCCATATAGTGGTTGTGATAGCACACTTCTATTTGTCTGGGAGTGGCTGTATGGCTTATTAGTGAGTGTTTGCCCATAGGGAACACACCACAGCAGACTGCAGTGCTGGGTGGAGGAGCATATTGCAGAATCTGTCCCAGCACACAGTAGCAATACTGGGGTATGTCCCTGTGTGCCATGACAGATTCTGCAGTGCTGGGTGTAGGAACATATTGAAGAATCTGTCACGGAACACAGGGCCATACCCCAGTATTGCTACTGTCTTGGTGGCATCCCACACGCAGTGTGTTGCCAGACTGTGGGGTATGATATGTGAGGGAGCAGTGGATAGTGCAAGCCATTATGGGTGTGCTGGATCTGTACATAGTGGACATTCAAATATCTGGTCCTGTAATGTTTTCCCCTTTTGTTGTCTTTCAGGAACTATGTACTGTAGAAGACAAGCCCCCTTCACAGATGCGGAGAATGACATAATTGTGGATGGACTGAGAAAGCATTATCAGATCTTGTTGTACAGGGGGAGGCATAATCAGCAACAGCAGGCAGCATTGTGGGCAGACCTTGTGCAGGATGTCAATCAGATTGGCCAACAGGACAGGACCTATGAGCATGTCCGACATCAGCCCACAGACATGCTGAATGTTGCATGATGAATGGCAGCTGTTGTTGCCAGAGACTGTGCCACCACAGGTGGAGGGCCTGCAATGGAACAACCACTGTCAGCCAAAGAGAAATTCCTGGTGAACCTGGGAACACACAACAGCTCCCAGGCATCCATCATACCATGCATCTTGGAGGTGGGTGCAGCAGTGTCCACAGCAGAGGAGTGTCCAGGTAAGCATATTGTGTTCACCAGTGTAATATTGTATCAGTCATTGTGGCAGGCTGTATATACCTGTACCTGGGGTGTCAGGTCTATCTGCATTGGGGGGAGTTGGGGCTTATGCTCAGTTGTGCACACATACTCAGAATGTCAGCAATACAGCCAGTATTACAGTAGCTACTGTACATGTGTATATATGCACATATTACCTTGTAGTGCTGCAACATTTGGTGGTGTTGACAATACCGCTTCCTTACCTTTTCATAGGTCCATTAGGTGTGGCCCAAGTCCATGGTCCTGTACCTGGTAAGTGTGATACTTTTTTTATGGATCATATATACCATATGACAATTAAGGGCTGTCATATTGTCCTATGTATAAATGTTGTCTTTAGCCAGAGTAGTAGATTTGTATGTTCCATTCTGGAACAATTAACTATGGTTCATAGACTGGGTAATCACAGGTGTGTATTTGAATGACCATTGACACGTTTGTACTTATAGTTATGAGTGGCTACACAGCCTGGTATACATGAGGCAATTACTCCAATATGCCTGTTCAAACACAAAAGTGAGATGGTACATACCTGAGGCAGTGACACTAGTACTGGCATATCATTCTCAAGATAGGTCTACTGGGTTTTATGTGTAGTTCTATCACATATAGTGTCATATTGAATACCTTACAGGCAGATCATACTGGCAATGTAAACTAGATGTGGCTGAAGTGCATGTTATAAAGGGCTTGACTTGTCTGTGTATGTTGTTGTGAGGTTGTTTGCTGTGCATGGGAGTGGAGATGAGAAGATATGAGACTGGTAATGCAGTTGTGGATCTTCATTTGTATGAGTCTATGTGGATTACCATACATAAAACTACAGGTAGTAATGTACTGCTTTTATCTTGATTTTCACAGATGACCGGGGGAGATGGAGTCTGTCCACCTCACAACCTGATGTCAAGTGTCTCATCAGACTCTGATAGTGATGGTGGCCCTAGTGAGGCATATGTGGGGTTGTTGGAGGCTGAATCTGTCTCAGAGGTTAACATCCCTCTTCTTCCTCCATTCTCACCGTACACAGTCAATATGCCCACACATACCCAGCCCCCAGAGGCCACAGAAACTGGCCAGTCAGAGGGTGGTGACATTGAACAGGACAGTGTGGCAGCTATGGCATCAGTGAGTTTAGACACTGGCCATAGCTAGAGAGCTGGTGAGGTCCCACACAGGCAGATTGACAGGGGTGATCATAGAAGGATTGCTGTCCATCCACCACCTTTTGCAGGAGTCACATCACGGGTCACTCTGTGCATTTTTTGGCCATCATGAAGGCACAGGCACATTCTGTATGCAACACCAGATAGATGCTTAGGGTTATGGACACAGCACAGTCTGACATCTGTGACTGCCTCCACCACATTGGGGGCACCCTGGATCGGTTCACCAATGACAGTGGGCTGAGACTGTGTCGGTCTTGGACCACACATTGTCTGTGCTGCAACATCTGGTTGAAGTTGGGCATCGGACATTTAGACGTAGGTTGCAACACCATTTGCTGAGTGTCCATGTGGCCATGCACAGTCAAGCTCCCGTAGTGGCAGTACCTCCACTGCTACAGAGAGAAGTGTGCTGTCCACACCATGACATGGCAGGCCATGGGAACATGGTATTGGGTGATCCTGTGGGGGACACAGCCCTAGCAGACAGCAGTCACCATCAGGTACTATCACTGTATCTGACATTGGGCATGGTAATACCAGTGCTACTTCTGGCAGAGCTAGTTCTTGTGTTTGTGGCCGGAGACAGTGAACTGTCCACTCTAACATGTATGGTTCACAGCTGTCCAACATACACATGTGTAAGGCTAGCACTGGGATTGACTGTGTACACACACACACTCAGACACCACTGTCACATGCAGGTCATCAACAGACACACATGGCACCTCTCTATGGCCCATCTATGCCGCACTCCTTCCTGACTCACATACATGGAGAGCGGAACCCTCTACAAACTAGTAAAAGCCACTGCAAGTTCAACTTTTATCAACAGACATCCCTTAAACACATTCAAAGGTCCAACAACAACAACAAAAAAAAACCTGAAGCAACTGCCTGCATACAAGAACACAGAGAGCGGAACCCCATACAAACCAGTAAAAGCCACTGCAAGTTTTACTTTTATCAACAGACTGTGAGCAGTTCTCTTAAACACATTCAAAGGTCCAACAACAACAAAAAAAAACTGAAGCAACTGCCTGCATACAAGAACATGGAGAGCATAACCCCATACAAACCAGTAAAAGCCACTGAAAGCTCTACTTTTATCAACAGACTGTGAGCAGTTCCATTAAACACATTCAAAGGTCGAACAGCAACCTGAAGCAACTGCCTGCATACAAGAACATGAAGAGTGGAACCCTGTACAAACCAGTAAAAGCCACTGCAAGCTCTACTTTTATCAACAGACTGTGAGCACTGTAGGTCTATTATAATCTTCTCTCTGTGATACTCTTACTGATTCTTCTGCTGTGCACACTACTCGACCCTCCCCCATTTTTCCTCCCATTTACTATAACAAATATATACATTTTTCCAAAGCTTTGCATTTATTTTATATTCTTATATTTTATTTATCTTGTATATCACATTTCTTTTATATTCTTATATTTTATTCTCCCATTTATTGTAGCAAATATATGCAGTTTCCCAAAGCTTTACAATTATTTTATATTCTACTTCCCTGATGCTCTACTAAATATACTTTTGAATTCATACAGATAAATAGACACCTTTAGGTACTGATGTCAGCTAATTGGTTGTTTGTTTTACTCTTCTCACAGCTTTCTCTAAGCCCTGGCTCTTAGCCCCCATTTCTCTCAGTCTCCTAACATTATCTTATTGTAAGCTTCCCAGACCTGTCAATCCTGTCTATTCCCTCCCTCTTCCTCTTGAGCTGTGGTAACATCTTTAAATACCAAAAACCTCTGCCTGACTACATGCAGTTTCTGTCCATCCCACGGGCATCCCTCAGTAGTGTGCACTTTCTGCATGTCCCTTTCTAAAACCCCTGACATAACCACATTATTTTCCTACTTCTCAGTGAAATACAGCTCCCCATTGGTGCATAAATAATAAAAACAAACAAAAAGGTAACATTCAAGCCAAAATGATAGGCTGGTCTATTTCTGTAGTTGCTAACCTTCTCACTGATTGTTTTCTGTTTGGCGACTGTTGCTCCTCCCAGAAGGTGTAAAACGCTCCATTCGCCCTTCGGGCTCAGTCCGCTCCCCTACCCTTCTC
Source organism: Protopterus annectens (assembly GCF_019279795.1). Classification (NCBI taxonomy): domain Eukaryota; kingdom Metazoa; phylum Chordata; order Ceratodontiformes; family Protopteridae; genus Protopterus; species Protopterus annectens. The sequence continues at coordinate 149,952,163 of NC_056728.1, read as the reverse complement.
CCAAATACCACCAGTCCCCCACTACCTGTAATTTTATGCATCCCTGACTCCTCCCCACCCAACACCTCTCCAATCACAACACACGTAAGCCAAACCCCACCCACCTGTAGATCTACATCACCCCAAATATCCACTCCTCCTACAATGTTCTACATAACATCTCTCCCTATTACCCCATTTGCCCTACTAATCTCTCTTTCTTCTCTTACCTATCTTACACTTTTTCCCAACCCTTGTCATAACTCTCATACACACTCCACTACATCTTACCATCAACCTCACTTCTCATCCTACTCATCCATCTCTCATGAACTCTTTATCTCTAACCCAGTCTATTTCTTCAAACCAAATCTGCTCCCAACCCAACCCCCCTGTACTCCCCTCTTAAATGTGGTACCAGAAAATCACTACTCTCACACAACCCAAGCTACTCTTGCCCAACACACTACCCCACTCTTCTACTCCACCACATTTCTCTCTCTCAGTAGCCAGTGACTTCCACCCCAAGCCCAGACCCACCTCTAACATCAATCTCACCAAACCCTCCACTCAACTCACAAACTCAAAGTCCCTTTGCATTACAGCACTTAATGCACACAGCCTAAAAAACAAAATCCCTAACGTCTATGCCTGGCTCTCCCATAACCACACCGACATTACCACCATTTCTGAAACCACGCTGAAAATCTATATAAAAGATAGCGGAATCATACCACCAGGTCTCCAAATCATTTGCAATGACAGAGCCCACAAAAGAGGAGGTGGAGTAGCAATAATCTATCCCACCTCCCATACCATAACTCCCTACTACAATAAAATACCAACCTTTGCCAACGCTGAAATTATAATAGGTTTGTTAAAAATAAACAACCACAAGTCCATATGTATTGCTGCCTTCTATATTCTCCCTGATGATAATATCAAAACTCTTGAAAACATCCTGTCCTGGTTTTCCTCCAATATAAACAATAAAACCTAAATACTCGGTGATACCAACATCAACTGGAATACTATTAACTCTGAAGCCCAGTCCCACACAATCAACCTGTACAACTTCTCCCAACTAATACAATCTCCAACCAGGCCAAATAAATATGGTACCTCTGGTGCCATCATTGACTGGATCCTAACAACTCACCCAAACCTTATCACCAAAGCCAGAACATTACCTGATCCTCTCAGCGATCACCTACCAGCCTTCACCGACTGTCTCCCATCTCCACTGCATAAACAACACCACTACATCCAAACCCACAACTGCTCCTAGTTCTACCCTCTAACTTTCTCCAAATGCTTAAAGCATACTGACTAGTCCCCTCCAAAAACCCTTCCTCTAGATGATGCCATTTCCTACTTAAACCACTAATTCCTAACCCTTCTCAATCAGCAAGCCCCCCCCCCCCCAAACCAAACGCATCAAAAACAATCCCTGCCCATGGTTATCAAAAGATGCTAAACTAGCCTTGCACCATAGGGACAAAAAATGGAAACAACATCAAAAACATAAAATCCCTAACACCCTCCTAGAGTATAAGCAACTATGAAACTCTGCAAAAAAAATAATAATTAAAGACTGCAAAGCCCACTACTCCCAACTCCAGTCCTTGCACTCAACAAATCCCAAAAAACTCTGGGACTCTATCTCATCCATGCTGCATCCTGGCAACAAAGAAAACCCCTGCCCAGATCCCAACCTCTCCAACCTTGAAACAGCTAGCCAGTTCAATTAATTTTTCATAGACTGCATAGCTAAACTATCAGCCTCCCCCCTCCCCCTCCTCCACCACCATCCCCTCATGCCCCAACCACCACCACAATCATCACCCTTCCTCCACATCCTTCTGCCTCAAGCCCATCCCCATAAGCACTATAAAAAGACTTTTCCTCAAACTCACAATGCACCCGACAACTTTCCACCTAACTTCCTCAAACAATCTGCAGACAGCATTGCCTATCCCATCTCATTTCTTATAAATAGATCCATACAAGAATCATACGTCCCTTCTATCTGGTGCTATGCTTACATCATGCCCCTCCACAAAGGTGGCAAAAATACTGATACCACCAACTTCAGGCTTATTGCCCTCCTTTCCCTTCTTTTTAAATACTAGAGAAAACACTACAAGCACAACTCATGGCACACCTACCTCTAAACAATCTCATCTCCCTTACCAAACACGGCTTCCACCCTGGCCACAACACCATGACTGCCCTTCTTTCTTTTCTTGAAACCATAAACTTTGAATGTGACTCAGGCAAGTTTGTATCCACACTATTCCTAGATTTGTCAAAGACCTTTGACATCATCTCACTCACCTTACTTATATCCCAAGTCTCCAGCCTACAGCTCTCTCCCACCACCATTGCCTGGTTTTCCAGCTACTTGTCCAACCACCAACAAGCTGGCCAATGGAAAACTTCAACCTCTCCCTTCCTTCCACACCCACAGGTGTCCCACAAGGATCTGTTCTTGACCCTCTTCTCTTCAACATATTCATTAACAACTTTCACCAATCCATCCCAGACTCGTCTATCATCCAATATGCAGATGACTCAACAATCATCTGCTCAGCCTTCTCCCCCTCCAAGTACCTAGAAAAAAACAATTAGCCTTCTCCAAAACAGAAACCTGAATGCAGTCTAACCATCTGGCACTAAATGCAAATAAAATGAAACTAAATTTTCCCCTACCAAAAACTCCATTGTCAAATCCACATTCACTATACAGACCTAAAACAACACCCTCTTTGAAATTGTTCCCAACACCAAGCTTCTTGGAATCATTATTGATGAAGAACTAAAATTTGACACCCACATCCACTTCACAATCAAGAAAATCCACCAAAAGTTTGGTCTCCTCTACAGGCACAACTGCTTCCTAAGACCCTCTACCTGTCAAACTCTTGCATCCACCTTCCTACTCCCCTCCCTTATGTATGGTGCCCCTTGTTTCACCAATCTCCATCTTGGCCTTCAGTCCAAACTTGAATCCTGCTACCATAAGATCTCCAAATTTGCAACCAATTCAAAAAACTCATCCCACCACTGCCACTCCCTCCTCACCCTCAGCTGTTTTGAACTACTCAACTACCTCAGTTACCTACAACTCACAATTGCCCACAAGCTCATCTTTAAACCTGCTAACTGCCCATCTCTTGCTACTTCCTTAAAACCTTACATTCCCAACCACTCACTCAGATCCAAAAAACAAAATCTCCTTCAGGTCCACAAACCTGCACAACCTCCTGGCATTCTACCAGCTGCCCCACTCCTTAGCTAAACAGTGGAACTCTCTCCCCAAATAACCTACCTAGCCATACAAATTTCAAATCTCAGCTACTCTCTCATCTTTCTTCCAAATGGGAATGCCCTTGCCATGCTCCAACTTAAACCCCTCCTCCCCTCGTTCCACTTTGCACTGAGTCATCCAAATACCTCTACTATTACTTCATCCCACCCAAAACAATCCCTCTCCTACTAAAAACTAATTTCTTCTCCAATAAATATTGTACTATACACTCCAATCTCAAATATACCCTCTCCATGCATAATAGTTTCCTAACCTACTAATGGCTATTAGCTATATATTTTGAAATGTTAAACCTACAATTGAGTTTATAACAAAAATATTCACTTTATGTAAATGTTGAAATTTCTGTACTGAATTATGTTTTTTCATTTTTGTAACATTGTGATAAGCCAAATACAAATATCATGGAGCTTATTTGTAAATGTTTAATTAGCTGTGTGATCTATGTCCTTTTGTAACATGCGAAATGTAACTTGCAATTATTGTGGAGCTTTTCTCCCCAGGCCTCCACTGAAAACGGGCTCTTCTTGGCCCAGTGGACTTCCCCGGTCATCAAATTTAAATAAATAAATAAATAAATGTTGTGAACTACTTAGCACAACCTATGCCTCCTGCCCCCCCACACCACACCCTGTGCATGTGATGATACCTGTGCATCCTTCCCATCGATGCAGGGAAATGAAGCTATATGTCTGATGCAGAGAGTGTCTACATTTCTAGACATGTACTTGTGTAGTGCAGTATTGTTTTGCAATGCAACTTATTGTGGGCCACAATGGGTACTGTATGCTGGCATGTGCCATAATTACACATCACACTTTATGCATCTTTTTTGCATGATGTTGAACTGTCAGTAGTGTTACAGAATGACAGGTGTGTCACGACCTGTGTATATTTCTGTTCCAGGAGTCTGAGGGGATAAACTACGGACACATGGTGGCAATACAGCAGCACAGGATGGCATGGCAGCACAGCAGAAATATGATGTCAGCAAGGTATGGCAGTATACATGCATGGCTCCCTAGGTGCATATGCATATGACAGTCTGTCAGGGACAATGAGGCTGTCAGCGTAATCATACATTCATACTTTGTGATAAAGTCTGCTACCCTTGCTACATGTCACCTGGGTTTTCTGAACTTACAAAATTCTTACTTAGTGATAGGTTCTGCTACCTTTGCTACATGTCACCTGGGTTTTTTGAACTTACAAAATTCATACTTAGTGATAAGGTGTGCTACCTTTGCTACATGTCACCTGGGTTTTCTGAACTTACAAATCTAGAAGGTGTGCTGATGGAGTTGACACATCTACAAATATCCTGTGTCTGGGTCAGACAGGTGGCAGACATAATTTATGATTATGTAGAAGAGAACAATTTAGGGACAGCATCTAGTCACAGGGGCATAAAATGCATATCCACTGCATGGAGATAGCCCATATGGGCATGTCCACAGTACCACAACGGGATATATTTACACACACACAGAGTTGGTTGATGTGAGATTTGAACCCCTACCTATCTCTCTACTATTACACACAACAGCTTGCAGTACTTATCACATGCACCACAGAGTTTGTCTGATATTAGACTGTCTGCCAGTGCTTTTAATGTAGATGACATCAGCAGGCCTTGTAAAGGAAGACAATGTAGAGGCCAGGAGCTAGTCACAGGGCCATAAAATACATAACCATTGCATAAAGACAGCCCATATGGGCATGTCCATAGTGCTACAAGGGGATATATTTACACACACAGACAGACACACAGAGTTGGCTGATGTGATATTAGAATACCTATCTACCTACTATTACACACTATAGCTCGCAGTACTTATTGCATGTGTCACAGGTTGTGGCTGTTGTGTATGTGATTGAAGACACAGTACTTGCAGAGTACGCAAAGTAGCCTTGCGCTAGACAGCATGTGTGGCCTGCAGAATGATATTGCTTGGTACTGTTATTGTATCTAGTGACCTAAGAGTGAGATAGCTGTTAATATCTCTGCTATGTGTGTACAGTTTCCAGTATGGCCATATGTGGCTGGTTGCAGTTAGATAGGCAAACATGTGGCCAGGGACAATATGAAACCATTTGTACATTACAACACCTGCTCACCTGTGTCTCTGTGTAAGGTGACATTCCACAGGCACAGGGATCTGTGGGGGATTAGATTATGTACTGTTGCGGCCTTGGTCTGGTTCCTTCGGACAACTGTTGTGATGTGTAAGTGCAGATAACCTCAACATTCTGAGAGTAGGTGGGGACATTCTTACACCCCCCCCACACTCACACACACACACACACACACACACACACACACACACATATATATATATATATATATATATATATATATATATATATATATGTGTGTGTGTGTGTGTGTGTGTATGTGTACACATATATATTTAATTGTGTATAACAGGGATGTCTCTTTAAATGTTGCTGTGTGTGTATGTTATGTAAATGAGTTAGGTAGATATATGTGGAGATGCTATGTGTCATTGTAATTTATATAGCTATATATATATATATATATATATATATATATATATATATATATATATATATATCGGTATCATATGTATATGTGATACATGCTGACAGATACACTAACCATCTGTGAGGGGAATCTGGACAGACAGATATGTACACGTAGCTGTCTGAAGGTACAGATGTATTTCCACATAGCAGTTCTTTGTGAGGAAGAGGCAACAGACTTGTGCTCAAGTTAGCTAAGTGTAGGAGAATCCCCAGTGGGACTGTCAGTGCTTACAAGGTGACTCCAGGCCAGAGCTACCGGTACTCCAGTCCGGAATTTTGTGTGCTGCAGACATTGGCTTCCGCACCTGTTTCCACAGTACAGCACTTCCCTGAAATTGGCCAGGGCATTCCCCAACTATGTGTTGTAGTTAATATGTGACTGGGGTACATACTATAACACCACACACATGGTGACAATCTGCATACCTCTCACTGTACATGTTTTTGCAGAATGTCCAGCATTTCTCCCCATACTTCTTGCCTGTTCCTCATACAATTGTAGTGTTCCGGTATAATATTGTATAATGCAGTCACTGAACTGTATTCACTGCTGACACATTTAAGTGATGGCCTTTACATCCTGCAGCTATTCTGTTCTCTTGCAACTTGCTGTTATACTAGTCACCTTCTAGGGTCATCAGAGCATGTGTAATGTCTGTTTGTAATTTTGCCCCTTTGTTCCCCATTCTGTCTGACTTGTCCAACTTTCTTGCAGTAACACATTGAGGGGTATGACAGTCTGTGGGAATACCTCCGTACGAGTACCTCACATGCAAAAGATGTGGATGCTGCCAGATTCAAACCATCAACACCATCACCCATGCTAATGTCCCTAGCCCAGTGAGCCACACCAGCCAGCAGACAGAGAGCTGTCATTCCTCACACATTCATTAGCAAACAGACATACATTGTCACCCCTGCGTTACTTGAAACATACAAGTGTGGCCAGGTTCTATGTCACAGCCCTGGAATTGACTGGTCTGCTGATATATCATTGCAGGGTTTACCTTTATAAAGTCGAATCACAGTGGTTCGAATGCTCATATGAGCGATTCATAACCACGAAAGTGAAAACGGCGATAGTCCTTAATGTTCAAATAACAGCAAATCGAAAAGCAGATTTGCTGTTTTTCAAACAATGTCGAACGAAAAAAAAAGAAGTATAAAGCAGGGGGGCAAGCCCCCTGCACCCCCATGTGGGAGACAAGCCCCCCACACCCCCCTACTTTAATATTCTAACTCCGAGATCGCACTACAGTGGGGAAAGGGACCATTTCCCAATCCCCACTATAGTGCAATCTGCCCCACAATGTCGAATGTGCAGTGAGCAAATGTCAATATGCATTCGCTCATTGCACATTCGAACCTTTTTCCATTCGGCGTTTGCAAATCTTGCAAACTGCCTTTCGCACAATTGCTGTTTGCCTGTGTGCAGTACACACAACTAAAGGTAAACCTCATTGCAGACTTACTGTTACAGCAGTTTTATGGGAACACTAATGTTTTGGGGGTGGGGGAAGAACAGCACATGATCTGCTGGCATAGGCAGTAGTGCAAATATCATGTGACCCCACAGTTTAATATCTCCCTTGCCTGCTGTAGTGAATATTCCAACCATGAGGCCTAGTGAATATTACAGAATACATAGTATTGGACTGGGTATCTGTAGTCCCATGTGGATGTTACACCTCTCCAAAGAGACCACATTATTTCCTTGCATACATGCAGCAGGTCCATACCTACTTTAGCATATTATAATACTCCTTACAGGTGGTGTGTAGGTGAATGACTTACCTTGCGAATGCAGCAATTGACAGAACTGTAGTTCAGGGCTGACTTTATCTGATACACGCAGTACACAGCCAATACATGGTTAGGAAGAGGTTGTGTGGGTTGCCTGGCATCATTTTTACTATATGTATGTGAGTCATTGTAAGCTGTCAGTCCCTAAGGCCCTAGGATGTCAGTCTATGTGCTATACATTGTATCGTGGCCAAGGCCAGGGCATACTGGGCATGCCTGTGCCTACCTACAGAGACATCCTCAGGAATTTCCTCCTCAAAGTCCCTCTGTGGGTGTGGCTGTAGGGCCATAAGCAATGGTGAGGGGCTGTGTATCCCTTCCCTTTGCTGATCCTCCTCCAGCTGTTTCCACAGGATCATATTGTGTAGCATAGGACATACTGTGAACATATGTGCACATGTGACTGGAGAGTACTGCAGGGTTCCACCAGATATATCAAGGCACCTCACCCGTGATGTCAGCAGCCCAAACACATGCACTATGATGTTCCTAGTTTGTGAGTGTGCCTCATTATGTCATTCTTCCCTGTGTGTGTGTGCATTTCTGATGGGTTTCATCATCCACAGTTCCAGTGCGTAGCCAGCATCCCCCAGTAAATGGCCATGTGGGATGTCCCCCCAGCAAACATCTGGTACAGCTGTGGTGCATGCCAGATATGGGAGTTGTGATAACTGCCAGGGCTGCCAGCACACACATTCATGATAATGCTCTGGGCATTACACATGACTTAGCAGTTGATGGAGTGATACCCTTTGTGGTTGACATAGATTCTGCCCTCCTCACTGGGTGGTGCCTTGATGTGTAGATGAGTGCTATCTATGGCACCCAGTACCTCAGGTTAGTATGCCACATGTTAGAAGTGTTGCATACTGATGGCTCTCTCCTCAGGGGTGTGGTGAAAATAAATGTGCTCATTGGCATGTGGCAGCTTGGTATCCAGGATCTGGTGGTGTACCCTGGATGCTGATGCCTGCAAAAATCCCATCATGTCCCCAGTTGGTCTTTTGAAAGTACCTGTAGTTTGTACCCTAAGACCTACACATATCTTTGTTTCCACTGGGATGGGTCCCCCTGTGTTGGCTCTGGGACTGAGTTGAGGGTGGCAGAGTTCAGTGAGTTCTTGTAGTATGCCCCTGTTAACCCTGCAGCTCTCTACAGTGTCCAGCTCATGTAGCTCCTGGAAGGTTACCCTGAGCCTGAACACTCTTTTCCTTCTCATTCTAGGCCTATTGTCAGCTGTAGCAGCAGCAGCCTTAACCTCAGCATCTAGCACATATAGATGTAGCAGACCTGCAGCAGCTCCTAGCATTCCTTCAGTTAAAAATCCCAAGTCTATACTCCACTGGTTCAGAGTATGGGGGTGAAATCAGATTGTAGGGTGTATGCAACCTTTATAGTGCTTTGCTGTAGGTGTGCAGCCTGTGTGATTGGCTACCTGTGTGCATTCCACCTGCCTAGTACATCATTGCGGACTGTTAATGGCCCTAGTTTAAGCGAAATAGGAGTCATCAGTAATTAACATACCATTGGCTTACTCAGACAATTTTTTTTGAATAGCCTTCCTCACTCAGCACTGTGGCATGCTCAGCAGTCATTGTACACACCCTGTGAAAGGGCATGCTCAGCATGGTGGCGCACCATGCAAACACTCAGAAACACATGGAAACACACTCCTTGAAGGTGAACAAAACTTAGCAGAAACCGTACACACCCCCTGCTCAGCAGAGCACAGTGCCACGCCTTGCAAACAGGCTCGGTTGAGCTCCAATGAGCTTACAAGTCCTCAGACACCCCCCTTGATGTCAGCTATCTCTTCTCTGGACAACAACATGGTTCTGTGCCTACACGGATGGGATCTGCGGACACGGATACCCATTTGTGCTATTCTGTAACCACACCTAATTTGCATAAGGATCCGTGCACGCAACCTGAAAACTACACATTTCCAGGCCCTGCCTAGTTAGCAACAGCATCATTTAATCATTGTAGATACTCCATGTGAGGTCCTATAATACATTACTGTCACATACTAATAAATTTACACTCTTTTTTATTTATTTTTTTCATAAAAGCATGTTTTCACACTGCTGTGTACCACACAAACATACTGACATCATTAAACAAATTAAATAATTTTAAATTATTTCCCATATGGTTTTGGACACACGGTGCATAATTTTGCACATATCTGTGCCTGCTATGCTATTTCTGACTATCTAGCTACACTTTTACAGCCCCTGTTGTCTGTTTAAAATCTTGTAGACTGAATTTTTCCATGTACACTACAGACACCAACATGGGATCTGCAGGACTGCCTACCGACTTGCTGAATCACTCTACATCCCTCATTTGCATGCAGTTCACCTGCTTATGAGGTGATTTGCATGTCATGGATACTTCCTTGTTGGCGCTGGGCAGCTCTGTTTACTGGATCACAAACTTGCTTACTTTCATGTAAGCAGTGTGCCACATTGCTTACACAGAGAAAAGTATGTGTAGGCTTTGTGTGTTACCTTAAACGTCCTGTAACATAGGCCCATGGGATATATACAAATGGCTCTTTAAGGGCATCAAGTGTTTCAGCATTATGGCTTCTGAATGTCCATGACTTTTTACTTTTTCTTTTTAAGTCTTTTTGGATACATTCAGGCCAATAAAGATAAACTTCACTAGCTATGGACATGCATGTTGCTGACGTCTTATGACCTCATCAGCACAGTATAAATGGAATGTTTGGCTATACTTTAGAAACACAGGGTCTATAACCCAGCTAATGTCCATAACCATTAAGGTATCTGCAAAATATCCAAACTAGCATACAAACTAAATAATAAAAAGTGCTGTGCTGATAAGTATATAATTAGCAGTTTCAATTTTGTACCCACTATATGAAGGGGAAATCATATCTCTTTCAAAGTTCCTAAGAAGAAAAATCAGGCAGTATTAGCAATAGGCTCACATCACTTCTCAGTGAATTCCAAAATATCACAAGGCAACTGGAGTTCTCTCAGTGTGTCTGTTTTGTAGAAAAGAACTAGAATCACTGTTATTATAATAGAATCCTCTCCTTGTTGATATGTTAACTCTCCTTTTTCTTTCTTTTATATCTTCTTTTACCTGGAGTGTTTTATTAATTTTTTGTTATATTACTATGCTCAGCATACATGATGCAACCTGTTTTGTGTATTTTTGTGTATTATGCTTGATGTACTGTATTTGTATAACTTGATGCTGGAGCTTTTCTCCCTGGGCCTCCGCTGAAAATGGACCTGGTCCAGTGGGAATTTCCCGGTTAACAAATGTAAAATTAATTAAATAAATAAAATAAATACCACCAAGAAGCAGGTATTTATCCTTCTTATTTTCTTTATCCTCATTTCTGCATTCACCCATTCTATTTTTTTCTCTTGTATCCATAAAATATTTTATCACTCATTGTTTATTTGATTTTTAAATGTCATTTCATTTTGCATAAACATGTAAAAATCACAAAACATCAAACACAAACACAGATAAGAAAAGGTAAACATTGTATTTAGACATATACTAAAAAGAAACTACATCCAATTCTGTGATACCTGAACAGTTCGCCATACTAATTTGTAGAAACTGAAGTGAAACGCATCATAAAGACATCTAATTTAGTACACAATGCAGCAATTACATGTTCACAGGCTTGTTGAAGTGACACCCCCAACCCCATATCCAAAAATGGGAAAAGGAGTTGAGGATGGATGGATGCTCTGTGTAAAGGCCTAGTTTAGTTGAATACCAATGGGCCCAACTGTTTTGCTTCTCGGCTGTCTTGGGGCAATTTCTAGGGAGAAGACAGTGTGTAAAAACTATTCAAATTCTTCAGGTAGTGGAAAACTACAGCCTTGCCAGGTTTGTTAAACTTCTTTTTTTTTAGCCATTGCTAATGAGTTTGGGGGCAACTAAGACATAAATTAACAATTTTTAATGCGTAAAGAGTTCTAGTTGTTCATTAGGGAAAAAGGGCCAAGAAAAAATGAGTCTTTAATATAGCTGGAGGAAAGACAGAACTAAGTTAATTTGTAATTTGGGCATTAAATGATGGTGGCTGATTTCTGTCTATGGCCTGATTTAGCTTTTGCATCTTTGCAGATGTTCAAATAATTTGCAAATGATTCTTTTATTGTTTTTTTTTTTTGGTGTAAATAAGCTCTCATCCTGTAAAATGAGGTTTCAGATTCTGAATCAAGTTGTTTTTACTTTAGTTGCTACTGTGGGGCGGGGTCTATATTATGTCCACGAAAAATGAATTTGCTGAACTGCATCTACATCGAAAATGTAGTTCAGAGAATTTGCACTTGTGGGGGCTGCACCCCCCACACTCCTGCTAATTATATATACCAACTCCGAGATCGCACTACAGTGAGGAAAGAGCAAATTTGTCAGTCCTCACTGTACCGTGATTTCACTATTATCAATTTGCTGAACTGCATTTTTGATATAGATGCAGTTCAGCAAATTCATTTTTCAAGGACATAATAAGACCCCAGTGGGATAACATAAACATGTTTAACGAAGTTGTACATAATATTTACTTGGTGCTGGCCATTTGATTAGCTATTTTTTGATTCTATGTCATCTTGTGCTGCTTTCTGATTATGAAATTGTGGTGACAGGCAGAGGTCTTTTCTATACTATGTAAGCCAATTTCAATACATAAAGTGAGACAGACTGCAGCACAACAAATTAGTCAGTCAGTCAGACAAATCAATACGTAACTAAGTGCCGTTATATTCAGGTAAAAGGCAACCAATGCAAAATGGAATATAATAAGATTCTTAGTATAATACAGCTTGGCATACAAAGTAACATCACAGAAGTACCACTGTAATAAATAACTAGCTAAGATAGGATAATCACTTTTAATAACAAAATTAGGGGTAAATGAATATCCTGAATGTTAACCCCACAGTGAAGTACATTTGTGTGGTCTACCCTGAATGGATTAGCATTAAAGCCTCTGAGAAAATAACCACGGTACACTGAAAAGCCAATGGGACATACTCAAGGCAGTCAGTGGGACATACCCAAGACAAACAAGTTCCCCAGTAGAAAGCTATATCTAATATATCCAAAACACTTTCTAAGCTGATTAACTAGATTACTGGATGAGATAGAGAGAGAGAGAGAGAGAGAGATAGACAGAGTCTTGACTTGACCTCCTCTGACTCCCACACATGCCTCCCAATAAACAAAAGAGAGTACTGGAATGAGGCACATTGGGTAATAAGTTCAATATATATATATATATATATATATATATATATATATATATATATATATATATATATATATCTATATGCACACACGTGTGTGAGGCGATTATGCTTAGGGGAGGGAAATTTCAAGGGTTCCTAATCAAAAGTCAAATGTATCTTTATTTCCTATATATGTTATGAGCAATAGAGTAACACCTTATGGCCTACTGAACCATATGTGCCAACTAGGATATTTATCATGGCATAATTTTATATTAACAACTTGATTACATTGATAATCGATAAACAGGAAAGCAAAAAAGGGTCAAGCCAGGCCAAAACAATGACACCAAATTACTAAACTTATTTTAGTGTAGTTCTGCATAAGTTTTGCAACAATTTGGAAACCCATTTAGAGACAATTTGCTCATACTGCACAGAGAAATTAAGTTTCTGAACTTACGTTACGGAAATAGAAAGTGATGATCAGCATAAGGCATGTTTTTATAGCCTAATCAGCCCATTTTCTATCTGATAGATGAAGTAGTGTGCTAAGTATTCAAAAGATTGGCACTTCCTTTGCATTCGAACAGTTGTGGTGTCTTCCCATGCATTTATGAAATTCCTAGCTCTACCCCTGTTCACCGCCCGTCCTAGAAAAGAGTTCTAGGTGTCCAATTCTCTGTTTCTTATTCTCTTCCTCTCTGAAAATTCCCTTTTTACATAGGGCTTTCTCTTCATTTCAGATTTTGTAAATGTATTTACTACTCATTTTTTTAAACATGCTACTCAGAACATTCCACATTCTGCTGACATACCTGAGAGTTTCTGCCTTGTCATCTATCTACCCCTCCTTTATGGTTTCCACATTATCCAACCATTAATATATGCTGGCTACTACTTGACCTATATGCATTCAGGTTTTTATACCGAGTACCTTTTTTTTACTAGGGTATATTCTTCTCATATTGCAAGCCATACCTCAGAATGCTAATTTAATTATATATAAGGCTTCTCATTGAATAAATAAATTAATAAGAAAAGAAAGCATGACTTGTAGAAAAAAAAATTAAATTCCATCAATTAAACTCTAAACTCTGCAAGTTTTGAGTCGTATAAACCAAGAGGGCTTCACATGTCAAGGCCGATGTCTAAAGCTGTTAAGTTGGTGCACCTGCTTTCAAAATAGTGTAAAAAAATACACAACCTGACCCATTAGACATTACATAATTATAAATATATGAAAAAAAATGTAGAACAAAGAAACAAATGCTTTTAAAGGTGCTTCTTGAAACTATTCTCAGAACATCCACTGTTGAGGCATTGATCCTACACTGGTGATGACCACTGCAAGATAACTTTACCTTGCGGGAAAAAAAAAAACTTTTGTATTAACAAAATCACACATTTCCAATGGCCACAGACAGATTCTCCTTGAAGAACCAGAGAGAGTATAAATCACCTAGCAACATCCAAGTCCTGTGCATATAAATATTTCAGTAACTAGTTTGCTAATACACAGATGACAGTTACAATACTTGCTAATTATTGAAATGCTTAAAAAAAGAGAGTCCTGTGATTCACTTATCAGCTCCTTGACAAGAATATAAGCACCTGACCAACAGAGCATAATCTCATTTATTTAATGGCAGAGTAGGAATCCCAAAATGAAAATTACAGATATCACTATTCAAAGACATATAGTCAACTCTACCATCATGGGCTGAACAGGGAAAGTAATGCAATGGCTATTTTTAAGTTCGCTGTTTATTGCAGTGCTTGTAGATTATTTTGACATACCACTGCAGCAAGTAGACCTGGATTTGAGAACTATCAAAATGGTTTACATCTGGTAGCATTAGACACAGATAAATTATTACAATCTGTTTGCAATTTTCCTTCTGTTTTAGTCCAGAGTTGGTGTGGTATGACTCCTGTTTTACCTAGCATGTTGGCTGGGGAGGAAGGTGATAATTTATGACTGAAGAGAGTTCTGCTACTAAATGACTGTTTTGCAGTAGTAATAGTTCTTATCTGAGAGAGTGTGCATTTAAAATCCAACAGAAACAGATTCATTTAGGCAATTAGAGCAAGTATGAGTGAACTCATAGTATAGGCTCTGCAGGCTCTGACAGACAGTATTAAAATATGTTTATGCATAACTGCAGTGCTAAAATCACTGGGCGGCGCAGTGGTGCAGCGGTTAACACTGTCACCTCACAGCAAGAGGTTCACCGGTTCGATTCTCGGCTGGGGTTCCTTCTGTGTTGCATGTTCTGTTCTCCTGTGTGTGTGGTTTTCCTCCGGGTACTCGGTTTCCTCCCACATTCCAAAGACATGCATCTGGAGCATTTCTCGCTGAAAACAGGCTCTGTGGAACCTAGTCGGACTTTCCCGGTCAACAAATGATAAATAAATAAATAAATAAATAAAATATATAGAAATGCCCAGTCTTAGTCAGCTTAGAATAACGTACAAGCCTTAACTGAGATAGTGTCTGCATCATGCTAAACCTGTCTGATTTAGAGACCACTCTACTACTGAGGTTTGACCCTTTGGGGGTCTCACCATGGAGAGCAGCTTTGTGGGCAAAACAGCATGGAAATACAGCAGTCCAGAGAAGTGGTGATTTAAAGAATCACTTGGTCAAATAAGATGTACTCAAGAAGGAAAAATGTCCACTGTAAAATTATGGTGGTCACTTATTCACTCCTTTTGGCGAAGTCATGATACAGGTAAGTTCAGCGAAGATGTGGGGGTATGGAGTGTTGGTGTGCGTGCATATCTGTAGTGGAATAAATGAGCCTATATGAATGTGGGGGCATGTATTTTGAGTGTGAGCGTGTGTCTAATTGGATGGTTGCACAACAGAGGTTCGATACAGATCCGAAACCCTGAATGTGTGTGTGTGTGTGTGTGTGTGTGTGTGTGTGTGTGTGTGTGTGTGTGTGTGTGTGTGTGTATTAGACTGTGTGTTCAAAAGCATTGCTGAATCCATGAGTGTGACTGAGCATGGGACGTGTGGGAGGCTAGTCTGTGGATGACTGGATGTGTTTGGGTGTGGGGGAGGGATACCTTTGTTAATATAGTGCAGGGGGTAGCTAGGACGAAGGCTTGCATGGTCAGGTCTTACAATGCTAGTGTTCAATTCAAAAACATGGTAATGACCCAGTAATGTTTTTTTTTCATTGTGTCCTTAGTAGTCTCTGAATCACATGTTCTTGTCACCACACTAATTGATGAACCTGCTTTGGGTAGTAGAACTAGTGATGAGTATTTCTTTGAATCCTAGGGAAAGCTGTCAAACTTAATTTGCTGTGTTTAATTATTGCAACCTCACTCACTGACTTTTATCCTTCATAACTATTTTGACTTTATCTAACTATAATCTTCCTTTAGCATGTATTACTGTCAATCTAATGTGCCCTTCTCATGTCTCTGCAATTTCTTTTTTATAAGTCTGAGTACTATAAACTAAAATTTGTTTGAACTGCTTTGATTGATTGATTGATTGATTGATTGATTGATTGTATTTGTATGTTATTTTCATTTTACTGCCATAACATTTATGCTTCGAAAATAAAAAAAAAAAGTTTTTATTTTCACTTCATACCAGAAAAATTACTCCTGATCATTAAACTTGCTTTATTGTCTTTATAGTTTTAAACTTATCACTTTGCTTTTTTATGGGTTAGTAAGTGTCATCTGGTGATATCTGTGCAGGATTTTAAAATATATATAAACATCTGGAATACAGCTGCACATCCTTAACTTGTCTGTAACTTTACAAACATGACAGGCTACTTATCGTATTTTTCTTTTTTTTTTTATATATTTTATTTATTACTATGATCCTTCACTGTTATTGATGCATGGATTCTCAAAGGAATTTTCCAGCATGGATTATAACTCTTCACTACCTGTCACCTTCATACAAAATTCTGTCAAGGCCATTTTCAATAAAACTAAAAACTTCCTGCAGTCTTCTAGTTAATGTAAAATTAACAGCATTTAGATGTTAGGTATATGTTACTCCCCCATTAAAAAGTATAAGAAAGTAAAGTTGGACAACTCATGGTAGACTACACTGCCATGAGCTGGGCTATTTAACATGATGTACAAATAATATATGCAATATGGATAAATAATTGCAGTGCAATGCCTCTGAACTGATGAGTACCCCAGGCCCTCACATACATAGAAATGGAGTCAGTTGGACAGAAAATGGCTTCCAATGCAAGTCAAGTGGATAATTAGTATAACTGTGTCTTACATATTCAAATTTATGTCAAAAACCAATGCTTGGATCTTTGTATTTCTGTCCAGTAAATCTGGTTGTTTAACAGCGGTTAAACAGTGGCTTCTGAATATGTAATTTATGATGCAGTCCCACAATGATGTGTGTTTTGCAGTCAATCTGTAAAAAATATTCTACTTGCTATAATCATCAGTATCCCTTTATTTATGCAATATAATTTAAGATATTTCTGGAAAGTTAGAGATGACATTGTGCTGGCATGTTCCTGCTTACTTGAGTGAAATAAAAGCTATGCAAAAGCAACCAATGGTAATGTTTTACTCCACCTACCCTCTCTTAAGTTTATGGTTTGTTCTGTTAGTAAGGGGGGGCCCCTTAACTCCTTGCCACCCTTTCAAAAACTGAACATGAGTTGGTTTTTTTTTTTTTGGGGGGGGGGCATATTTCTGTTAGTGTAACAAATACCACACATTTTTCTTTTTTTGAAATAACTGAGCATACAGCCTGTAATATAAAACACTCATGCTGAGAGTTCCCACAGAACAGTTTTATGCAATGCTGAGGTCTCAGAATGAAATTAAGGGTGTGCAGGTATTGTCCTTTTGTATTTGTTAAGTAACACAATTTAAAGATTATAGGTCACTACTTATCTTGTTAAAATACTGTAGTACAAGCTTCCTAAGTCAATTCTGTAATCTGTACAGCAGCTAATTACTTTAAAATTATGTAAGCCTTTATTAAAGGTATTACTAGGTGGTCTGGCCTTTTCTTGCAGAAGTTTTCCATAAATTCTATAGAAAGTGTTAGGGCAGAGGGTTAAACCAATAGCCTCTCAATGAGCTGCTTTGTGTGTCAAAGGTAAAGGGTTTGAATCTTTCCACCTTTATTTGCTGACTGTGTGACCTTGAGCAAGTCACTTTACCAGACAAAGCGTAGAGACAATTGGGTATGTGGGCTAGGCTCCTTAATGGTCCCCTAGACTGTATGCCTATTAACCGCTTGTGAACTGTTAGAACATGTCATATTCCTTCTGCTGTCAGAATGCCAGCTCACTAGATGATGCATCTTTAAATCACAAAGGTTAGAAGCAGTTAAACATTTGATAGATACCTTACTTCTATACTCTCTTTTGGTCTGCATCTGAGGTTTGGGGACATATTGGGGTCAGCAACAACAAGCACAGTACCAGACTAGTCATAAAGTTAGTGTGGTTCTTTGGGAGAATGGCATTGCAAGCATGCAACTGTTGCAAAAGAAAGGGTCTCAAATGCAAGACTGAAGATTTTCTGGAACATCTATTATCCGATGATTATTGTCAGTGTTACTTAACTGGCTGCACAACAGAGATTGCCACCTGTTTACACTAGAAATGTCAGTGCTTTTTAAATAAGACAAATAAAACATCTAGGGCTCTGACTCATCAGATGTGATCATATGACAATGAAGACGTATCACATGTCAAAACCAGTGTTCAATATTTATCATTTTTAACCTCATTCTTATGTTTTGGGAAAAATCAACTGAGCTACTTTTACTTATACCAATGTACTCCAGGGTGTATGCTTTGTTGGGATAATGATGCTTCTATGTACATAAACCACATGGATTTGTTTTGAATATCATTTGTTGAATATCACTGTAATACTACTGGAGTATGTCATTTATCATGGATTTCTGCTTAAATAAAACAATTTGCATATGGCTTTACTACAGCAGGATATCAAAATGAGGTCAAAAGACTATAATTTGTGCATTACTCATTACAAATTACATGTCTTGTTTGACAGCTTTAGACATGTGCTTTTCTTGTAATATGGATATTTTAAAAGTAACTCAGCAGGAACCAGTGACCTTTAGGTCTCTAAATACTGTCAGATGACATGTGATCTTATCCTTGCAAAAAGCTGTTGAAGACTCTTCAGCTTAATCTAAATCAACCTTTTATTGACCTCTGGGGCTAGAAACTACCTCCTGTTACATTAACCTACAACCTTAGACCTTTAATGTACTAGGTCTGACACCAGTAATTACCCTCCCATTAAGACTTGTGAGATGTTTCCTACCAAGAAAGAACTAGCAACAGCTTAGTAAAGGACAGATAATCTATTGCCACACCCCATAGCTACTGCAGGATATATTTTGAATTATGTATTCATCTATTTATTTGCTTAAATTTGTAAACCAGAAAAATGTACTGGCCACATGTGACCCATTAAAGCTCAGCCTATGACCCACACAACCAAGTTTGAATTCTGGCCCAGGGTCTAGAGAACCCAGTCAGGGGAGTATGGAAGGGAGTAATAGATCTAAATTCACCCATCTTTGTAGGGGGGTGGGATAAATTGTACCATTTGCTTTTCTGATGATGCACCTTGCTACAGTATACAGTGTCTAGAACTCTGGGTAAATGCTCAGCATTTGTCAAGCCACTGAAGGATGATTCACATAAGAATGACTGACAATACTTTTTTTTAACCACCATTTATAGAATGCATAGTTTCAAAAGTGGTGAGTCAAAAATGTATAAAAACAGAATTTTTTTTTTCTTGCAGGGGGCAAGATGCCCTGCCTCCCCCCATGAAGAAGGCAAGTCCCTCATACCCCTTAATTTATATATAAGAGCTACATGGTTGCACCATAGTGGAGAAAAGAGGAAAAACCCAAAAAGCTTACCACTGGCTCATACAATACAATCCATCTTTGCAGTAAAGATATATGATGGCAGAGTCAACAACAGTGGATAGACATGCCATGAACCATGAATGATGGCCAATGAAACTGAATTGCTGTACCCCTGGCTGGATGATAATACATGGTTACTGAAAATTATTCCCCTCCAGAAGGAGGACCTCCTTCTCATGGGGTAATGTGTGATGGTAAATGCAATCAGCTAAGGGGTGGACGAATGGGTCAGAAGGGCAATCGGGCAGTTTTTGATGATGAAGGAGAAAAAGAATAAAACAAAAAATGGCCCTATCTAGATCAAATGTAGACCAGTAAAATGTCAGCTCACAGATGGACAGAAAGATGTCCCTATCTAGACCAAATGTACACCAGTAAAATGTCAGCTCACAGATGGACAGAAAAATGGCCCTATCTAGACCAAATGTAGATTAGTAAAATGTCACCTCACAGATGGACAGAAAAATGGCCCTATCTAGACCAAATGTAGACCAGTAAAATGTCAGCTCACAGATGGACAGTTTCTTGAAAAGTAAGGCAGAGGACTTTTTTCTTGAGATAGCCCTCTTTTTTGTAGAATGTAATACCAGCACACCTAGTCTAAATATAATCAGTGTTGAGATAATGGTAATTTGGGGAAATGGCAAAGCCTTAACTGCAGTGACCTCCTTTTAAGGTTCAACCTGTGCTCCCACCTTTCTACAATGAGTGGCACTAGGTTTAAGATGTTGTGAAAACATCATTTTAATGAAGCAGCAAAATTCACAAAGATTTCTGTCAGTTAAATGGTAAGATGCCCCTTAAAATGGATTGCACACATCTGATAGTACAAACAATGCTGCCACATAAAAATTGCACATAGGATCCATTTGAATGCATATGGCGTTGAACTCCGGGCCACGTGTTTTTGTACTATCATAGATCCTACAAAGACATGAAGATGGGTCATCACAGCTATACTTTCCTGTATCCTGTTTGAAATATATTGACTTTTAACAATAAAAGCTACTTGTTCCAGCTAAAGCAATGGTAAAATCGTAAAAATGAACTGTTTTGGTTAGACTTAAAGAATGGAGATCAGAAAAGACAGGTCTATATTATAAGAACGGAGTTTTAAATATTCGAACACCATATGGGTGACACCAAATGGTCAAATACTTAAAACCTTGCAAGTGTGAATGGAGAGCGCCATAGGGAATTCTTCCCTTTACTTCAATGTAGTGTGATCTCGGAATTGGTATATTTAAGTAGTGGGTGGTGTGGGGGGTGCATGGGGCTTGGCCCCCTGCTCAGAGCAATCAGGTAGGTTTTTCTTTTATTTTTACATTTTTTATTTTTGTTTCAATGTTTTACAAATTCGCCCATATGGTGTTCGAAGTTGTAAAACTTCGTTCTTATAATATAGACTCAGAAAAGACAGGCAGCTAAACTATAAACTGTACTGTCTTTTCCATTATTTAATGGCCATGAAAATGAAAACTGTGTCCCAATATATGGTTGTAACCATTAGGTAGGAAGAGAAAATGCATGAATTTTTATCAGCCTTAACATGCAGGAAGCTTATTAGACAAGTGTTTCCCTTATGTGAGTTTGTCGGTCAGGGTTTGAGACCTATGTCATTTCTCTTCACATGGGGAAACCAGTATGGCATAATGAATTCTCTGCCATTTTGTGCCTCCTCAAGCTGCCCTTGCAAAGATAATCAGTGCCCTGGTTGTTAACTTTCCATAAACACTACTTTTGCTGGTTGCTTTTCTTCTTTCATATGTAATGTAATGTTTACATAACAGCACAGTCCAGCTTGTAATCACGTTATTAATTTGTTCATCAAATGATAGAAAGCCACTCCAAAGATATAAGTGAGAAATCTTATGCTGTATCCATATCAAACAGTCTTTGTCTGATTCCAGTTAACACTGATTTAATTGTCTAAAGTGTGTACTAGAAGAAAACATTTGCTAAGTAAAAGCATGGTTTTATATGAACAGTGATCAGTGGGCAAAAGATTCTTCCCTTTGATGCAGTGTTAGTAATTATCATGTAATGTACATAATATGTAATGTACATATAACCTTCCTTCTATCACAGAATACAAAGAATAGACCATTAAGGAAGAATAAAAATAATTAGTGGCCAAGTAGTGAAATCTTAAAAATCCTGATCCAACACCAGATGCCAAAAGTATTTGGAGTGGACTTGGAATTGTCTGCACATAGAACATAATGAAAAGGATATAAAGATCATAACAAACATAACAGTTGCTCAGCCTTTACAGAAGTATCATGAGGCATTATAAGAACTTTGAGTTTCACAAAAGCTGCTTAGACTATTCATCCACTGTTTTGCAAATGGCATTTGCCGATCAGGAACCTACTGGGACTGACAGCTTGCATTTATACTGGGAGCATTTTCAGGGAATTAAGAATCACTTCATCTGGGAATTAGGACACTATGCCACTTTTTATCTTGACAGGAGGTGAATGAGGTCATGCAAGTCTTAATGTTATGGGTACATTGGGGCTGCAGTGGCTACTACAAGTAATTTCCAGCATATGGGGCAAACACATTTCTTACCTAGATATTAAGAGCTAAAAGCCAGAAGAGCAGTTTCTTGGAAGGCAAAAAGGTGGGTCTATACCTGTGCAGTGTTGCATGTGGGTCCATGCCTGTGCAGTGTTGCATGTGGATTATTACCCATGGAGAGAGAGAGAGAGAGAGAGAGAGAGAGGGTCCTTTGCTGTGCTAAGGAACAAGAAGGAGATTAAGCACAACTATTGTGGTTATAATTACATAGTTTTAATGACCAACATATTAGATAAACCTGGCTGGGTATTGAACCCAAGATACAAATCTTGGACTTAGTAATGTAATGCCACAATAATGTTCTAATACTTAAAACACATAGAAGATATCAGTGCTATTACTGGAAATGGGTCATTATTTACTGCCAGTAAGCACACTGGGTTCAAAATCACTGCATAAAACTATACTGCTTTTGTTGTGGAAAAACACTTGGTTTCATATCTTCCCAGCTGTGATTTTACTCACTGTGTCGTAAGAATCTTATTATTTACCATATGTATCATAATGAACAGTTACATTCAGTGTCACAAAGGAAGTTCAGTCCACATAATGTACATCTTTGTTAATTCTGAAAATACTTAATGTATTTAACTGTGTTAGTAATCTGGGAAGGCAAGATGGATGCAAGTGTTAGGTTTCAGACTTACGTAAAGCCAACTAATGTAAGGGATACCAAACAGGGCATATAATCAAGCATATCAACAAGCTATTGTGAAACACCATTTGATATCCTTAGTTGTGCTAGGGTAAACAGAAGGTGATTAGAATTTGGATAAATGGAGGGGAAACCAGGAATTAACTCCTGGGGTACTGCCCATGTCCCTTATGGACAGAGGCAATCTGTAAAATGACTTAGGGCTCCAACATCCAAAGACCCACTACCCCGGTACTACCCCATCCCATACCTGGGGAATTAAGATATAATACTGTCATATCCTGGGTATTATTGGCTAGGCTTTTAAAGGGTATTGTGCCATTAGCCTAGTAATCACCTATGATAGGTAAAGGCATACATTATCACAATCCTTAAGTAACATCTTAAACGGAGCTGGTATTGTAACAGTTGGATATACTAAAATATTAAATGGTAAAGGCTGGAAAATAGTTAATAAAAAGGAAGTACACAGATTGGGAGCTAGATGAATGGACAGAAAAACAGATAGATAGACAAGTAAATAAATGAACATGCACATTCATAAACAAATTAATTAGCTATGGAAAACTCCACAGTACTATTTAGGTTTCAGTTAAATAAAGATGGTTTCAACAAATCATTCAACAGAACCACTTTATAGGTTTGTCCTTGTTTAAGTTGCATGGGAGAAGAGCACTTGACAAATAAAATAAGTTACACATAAATCTGACAAATAAAATAAGTTACTCGTGAATATTTCTCTGAGCTCAGTATTGAAGGGCCTGTAACTGTTAATGCTGGACACCACCCAAGTATTGCCCTGATGGTAATTATCCTCTTATCAGGCCTGCAATCAGTGTCATATGCAAGCTTATCACGCACACATCTCTGTAAATATATGCTGTTTAAACACACTTAAGGTCACAAGGGGAAAACAATACTTAGGGCTTATTTAGCAGCGGTGGTAATGCACAGAAAGGTAAATCTCTGGGACTCTGTCAGGGTGTTGAAAAATTATGCTAAATATTTCTGAATGTATTTATTTTTGAGGTGATAATATGCATTTTTTTGCAAGATGCTTTGCTGTTGTGTCATATGGTCCACCTTTAATAAAGAAACGCAGCTGCTGCTTTTCTGTTCAAGGACTGATTATGAGGCATAATGCCATTGTGAAACCATAAAATACAGAAAGAAAATATAATCAAGCAGTAATTGGTTAACGATGATCCAAACAGCAGCGTTTACAGTCCTAGTCAAGACATTCATAATAATTGCTCTTTGGACTCTCTATGAATACACAATACAATGTCATGAGACTAATCCAGCATTATAAATTCCCCATTTTATGCCCTGTGTGTCATTAGTGCATAAAACAGCAATACAATAAATTATGTGTGTGCCATTAAAAGTTACATTTCAGTAATGTAATGGTGCTATAAATTAAAGGTTATCAGTAGTCAAGTTGGAGCATTTGAATGTTGTCTTTCTGTTGATTCTTGTTTAGAGCTTTAGCCTTCATTTCCAGCTATAATATTACGTTCAGAATTTAAAGCATTTTGCAGAAAAACGGCTAAGTCCCTATATGTTGATACATGTATCAATGCATTTTCAGTCAAGCACTGGGTCGACCTCATGAGTTCTGTTCTATGTCTTTTACAGGTGCAATGGTTTAAGAGTTGTTGTTGAACTGACCAGTGGATAAACACTGGCTACTTACACCATCACAGTGAGCTACAAAACTTGTACAGAACATACATGAATACCTTTGGCAGGGCAAATGGCTACTGGGCTGCAGATGCTTTTAGTCTGCTTTTCTCAACTTAATGACCTAATGATATCACTGTCTTGCAGCCTTAAGTTTTATAAAGCAGACAGCAGATGCAACAGTGTCAGGTCTTGTGCAAAAATTCTTCAAAACAGTCATGAATGAGTGTAACAGCATGACAGTCAAAATCAAATGTAGGCATTACAAAGCATTGGAAACTGTACAATACCAGTAAATATACAATATTCAACTTTATTTAAAGTAGTACATTAAGGATTGGTTTATATGCTAATTTAATAAAGCTGGTGGCCCATGTATTTACATTTGAGTTGAATCTGCATTATTTTTCCCATAACAGTGAGTGTTTTAGTTTTTGGTTTGTTTTCAGCATTTTTTAAGTAACCCATTTCAGGGCCACATCACCATGCAACATGGCCATTAAGAAATCTGAGTTTAAGCAATTAGAGTTGATGTGGGCTCTTTAGTTATAGTTACGAAAAATTATTGGAATATATGAAGAGAGACATGATAGAGCTTTCAGATTATAGGTTCATAGGTAAGTACTAGGCTAGCTGCCCTTGTGGGCCAATTTTTAGCCTAGCCAATTCTCAGTTCAAAGGTGAGAATCAAGCCATGTCCCTTGCATCTATAAGGTAAACACCTTAAGTATTATACCAACTCCTGACCTATAAGCTTATACAAGGATAACTGCTCATGCAAGCCATTTAAGCCTAATCAAATATCCCCTTTGAGAATCAAATGATGCACCTTTTGTCTGTAAGGTAAACACCTTAACCATTATGCTAACCATTCTTTTCATATATATTGTATGTCCTGGGTAGGTATGAGAATAGCACTGAGCAGCATTCTTAATTTTACAAGGATGATACCACAATATAAACAGATGATGATTGACTTTAACAATCTGCTTAGTCACTGGTGTCATTCTAAGGGAGTCCAGTATGCGTCATCTTGGATGGACATGATTGACAGACCACACTGCTTTGCCAGAGATGGTCTGAACTGATCCCATTAGGCTTTTGGTTATTTGTCTAAACATTATCTACCCCTATAATGCCTTTTTTAGGCAATGCCACTCCTTGGGAGCACTCCTTACCTTAGAGACTGTTTACATCTGTGCAGTTGCTGAGACGTGGTTTAAAGCTGAGGAAGGCACCCCAGCAGTGCAAGGGTAAAAATGCCTTCCACACATTTAGACCAGCTACACAGGAATGGACAACAGGTATAGGTATAGCAATCTACATAAAAAGTAAGCACACCTCAGGATTGGTCAAACAATATGACGCGCATGAGCTATTGCGTGTACAACTTTCCTTAGGTAACGTCCTGTACTATATCCTTGCTAACTATAGGTCCCCATGGTCCCCATCTATGACCCAGGATAATCATAGCACATAGCTGAATGTACTAGAGTCACTTTTCATTTAGGCCAGCACTATATTCTCAGGTGACTTTAACTATCCCACTATAAACTGGGATACATAAACAACTGCTAACATGCAGGCTCAAAGATTCCTGGAATTTTTCAATGCAAACACAGTGAAACAGCTATTCTGCAGACCCACTAGGGGTGCAAATATCCTGGATCAGGTGCTCACAAATATGAAGGAATGTTGCACCCTCCCCCAGTATAATGTCTTCACTGATCAAATTGGATCAGATCACAAACTGGTCACCCTTGAAGTAAATATAAAGCCCAAACTACTAGCAAACCCCAGAACCTTTAAGAACTTTTTGAAGGCTAGCTACTTCCTATTAAGTGATGGTATAGTTACATTTCAAGCCCCCCAAAGACAGACAACATTGTGGCCTGATGTGATGATGTGAGGTATTGAAAGCTATGTCAGGAGAGGTAGGGCAGTGGATGTGTATGTACAAATGCCAGCATGGCTAGCTAGAATTTAATAAATAATTATACATTATTTGTATAGTAAACTGATTTGTACAGATGCTTGTGTTGAAAAACATATTTATAAAGCTGCTTGTGTTAAAAATGTATCAACAGTGTGTTGTGCTGGGCAGAAAAGAAATGTACATGCACTATTGTAACTGTTTAAATGTATATATTGCAACAAAGGATACTGGAAGAGAATAGTTTAATCTCAATCCACCTGACTGAGAAATAGTAAGAAAATTAAATTAATGGGCCTAGGCCATAAAGATGTTATCTCACAGTTTTGAATGAAGTCAGAGACACAATGTCTGTAAGAAGCATGGCTTGTTAGTCTATATAGGAGGAGTAGCAGTTTGTAATTGTTTTATAAGTTCCAGAAGCTGCACCAGATCTGAGCAAATCTCTTGGGTATTATTGACATGTAGATGCTAAATCCTGACAGTTTCTAGCAATGGGTGGTTGCATGGGAGCCAGAAGTCAGATGACCAAGTGTACGTGATGTCATTCTGTACAGAAATAATATTTTAATATTAGCTGAGACTGAAGTCTCAGGGAATGTCTGTTCCTTGGAACCTGACATAGAAGGATCTCTCACCCACTTCATTTCCCTTGTAGTAGTAAGTGACCAGGAAATAATAATTCTTTAGATTAGTCAGGAAAATATAGTGAGAATAGTTAACTATTTTTTTCTGTAACTGTGTGAATCCTTCCAGCTGTGTTATTTTAAATATTCCTGTGACTGAAACTCTGGAATTTACTATAAATAGATATTTAGAATTTTCATGTTCATTTATTATTTATTATTAAATATATTTAAACTTTTCATTGCAGCTGGTCCTTTAGAAAATATTTTAACCTTTGAGAGTACTTATATCTATTGGTGACACTGTGGCCAATCCTGAAAGCCTTGCTGTTTGGTCACATTGCCATTTGTATTAATATTAAATCTACTCGGCATAATTGGGTACCCTTCCAAGAGCCTTAGAGTAGCTGGCTTTGGGGTGTCCGGTGTCAGAGTAACTACCTTATAGTCTGGGCAGAATGGATCATAGCTCATAAATTTGTGACAGCCTTTCCCGTGTGTGTGTGTGTGAAAATCAAATCTCACAGTGTGTGTGTCAACTATGTGGAGCAGGGACACAAAGCACTGGTTTCCCAGAGAGGGTACTGGAAGATTTGGCTTGGACACTTGGCTAAGGTCTCAATCCTATAGCTATACCAATGGGAAGTCTTACTTGGGACCTGGAGGGAGACAGATAGAGAAATCTGGACCCTAGAATGAGTGTACTCCCTGTGTGATCTTAAGGGAAATTGTGCTTGATGCAGATATGTCTGCATCTGGAAATACTGAGAGTATCCATTTATATTCCAAGTGAATGTCCCTCTCCACATCAGTGGTGATGATTCAGGCTCCTTGATTACTGGCCCATAGTAGGGACATCACACCTGTGTATAAGCATTTGTGAAAAACTTCTACAAGCATGCAAACAACTGTACAGAAAAAGCAGTATCAAACAAAAATAAACTTAGGACAAACTCCAAAAGCAACCTCTCTTGGTGGACCCCCAGTATAAATAGGTTGTACAACAAAAGAAAGAAAATCCTGTCCAAAAATAGGAAGGGCTATGGCCAACAGACAAAAAACATTACCTCATCAGTCTCAACAAGTAACTCAGGGGAATAATCAAGCCCACCAAAGCCAACTTTGAGACAAAAACAGCCTCCCAAACTAAGAGTAGCCACAAGGCATTTTTCAGTTATGTACACAGCCTTAAGCAGAACACCCAATGGTAATAGTAAATGGAACTTCCTATATGGAACTGCAGGATATAGCAACTTTGCTGGCCAATAAAGTTAGCACAAATTTCATACCCCATCACCCATCTCCCTCCATTACCTCTCAGGCAATACCCTCTAGCATTTCTCCCCCAACTATCACTAAAGAACAGATCCTTACTCCACTCTCTAAAGCTAAAAACATTGCATCAGTGGGTCCTGATAATATTCCATGATGGCTCCTAAATAGCTTGAAACACAACCTATTAGGTCTACTAGAATCTTTATTCAACCATGGCCTCCCAATAGGCTTCATCAGTAGAGAATGGAGGACTGAAATGGTAATTCCTCTACATTAAGGGGAACATCAGCAGACCAGGGGAACTTCAGACCTATAAGTTTGTCTAGTCTTATATTTAAGGCCATGGAAAGAATTACCATGGACCTGATAAACAAAGGCAGAGGAAATCTTCAAAAACTGGACCCACCCCAGCTTGGTTTCATCAGGAGCAGGTCAGGCCTACTAAACCCAGTGGATTTCTTCAAGAAGGTCAGTAGAGCCATGAGTGAGGGCAACATTTGTACATACTGCAAACCTTGACTTGGCAAAGACATTTGACACAATACTTCACTCTGGTATTATAGACAAACTCACAGGTGTAGACCAAAATCCTTATGTAACCTGATGGATAGCCAAATGGCTCACAGATAGGACACATGAAGTTGGAGTGGGGAATTCATCATCACCTAGAGGCCTGTTACTATTTGTGCCCCATGAGGTTCAGTAGTGGGACGTCTTCTGATCAGAATATACTTCACTGAAGTTAAGACTACAAGTTGAATGTAATCATTGAATCTCCCAAAGATGTATATATTGTCCAGGAGGGTCTGAAACAAATAACTGGTTCCAGAGCCATGGCCTAAAACAATGCAAAAAATGTATAATTATACCATTTGGGAAGATGACTACTCCTGCAAATTATAAAATTGATAACTCTCCCCATGAGTAGATCCAGTGGTAAGAGACTTGGAAACTTAGGTTGACAGTGACTTAAACTTTGACCTCCATGTGTCTATGGTGGTGAGAATATCCTTCTACATGGCACAGCTTACAAGTAAGGGTATGGCATCTAGAACTTAAGAGATCATGGTGCTAATATACTAAGCCCTCTTTAGAGCAGTACAATGCCCCCTTTGGCATATACCTGCCCAAGCATTTGCAACAGCTGGAGTGGCCACATAGGTTGCTCACTAAAAGATTACAGGGTGTAAATAACATGTCGTATGAGGTCTGCCTCAAAGCCCTGTATCTGTACTCGGTCCCCTGCAGACTACCGACAGGCGATCTATGCCCAACCTTCAAGGCATTTTCTGATTCAGTCCTGATGAATCTGTTACACATTCACAAAACAAACAGCACTAGAATTATGGAATCTAAGATCTAAACCTTGTCTTTGACATAAACAAAACATGTTGGATAGATGGGTATATACCTCAGAGATTACACGTTCTCTGGAACAGACCCCTCAAGCCTATTTAATGCAGTTTGGATCAATGGATGGGAAATTGCAAATTCACCCCAGCTTGTGGCCTGTGTCCCTTACAGACAGGGACAGCTAGTAGATGCCCTAAAACACAGGCATCTACCAAAGCAGTTATAATCCATGGGTATTTCTAACTGAGAAAATTGGGGCATGAATAGCTAGGCTTAAAAATGCTCTAGGGTATTAGCCTAATAACTTCCTATGATCATATGATAAGGTAGTTGTCATTAGGCTTTGTGTGTGGCATTCAATGATAAAATACACAATAAAAGATCAGTTCAGAGATATAACTCATAAATGTGATATTTTAGAAATATTTTGAGGCCTCACATTATGGATACTTTGAGTCAGAAAAGTTTAATTAGGTATGCCCTTCTCTCACAGGCAATATATTACCTGTATAGTCAGAAACTGTGGTTCAGGCAATGATTTAAGGACTAGGCTGGAGTAGGCAAACATCAAGGCTGAAAGCCTGCAGTCTCTTCTCATGTAGGGTAGGGAGAGGCAGGTGCAGAGAACAGCACAATCTCCTGTTAAAACTGGAAAACTAGTACGTCATGTGAGGCCAAAGCTCATCGGAAATGATTGCACTGGAGCATGCTCTGTCCTGGGGTGGGGGTTAAGTGGATGGGCCACTGCAGTGTTCTGATAGGCTATTCACTATCTTCTCAGCAACTTGAGAAGTGGTCCCCTATCTGGTGTCAACTAATGGAAGGATTATTGTTGTGTTTTCTTACAGATAAAGTAGATGGCTGAGATAAAAATCAGGCCTGGAGACTGGTCAAGCATAATCCCCCAAAAAATCAAAACCAATAAGAGTAAATTTGAAAGTGTTGCATAAAGAGCAGCTAAATGACTATGCTACTACACAGATGTAGCATAAAATGAATAGCCAATACATCATGACAGTCTGAGAAAGTACCAAAATAGCCTCTCTTTTCTGTATTATTTTGTTTTTGTTCACATCTGTTTTCTTGATCTTTTTTGAATGTCTTTTCAGACCATTCAAATAATGGAGTTTTTTTTTTCTTTCCAAACATCTTTATTAAATTTGTACATATGACAATCTTCCATTTATACAAATGAAGAAACATGCAAAATTATATCACTTTAGTTGCAAACAATTTACATCACAGATGTCCTTGAAACAACTGTAGCTAAAAACATTATACATCACTTATAAACCATCCAGTCATTGCCAGTTAAGCATTATATGGCTCATTCAAATCCTGCCTCTTAAACCTCATTCCTGCTCTGCATATATTATTCCCACAATTCCCATTTTTTCCTATGTAGTTTGCTCCCTCCCTTTTCTAAAGATCCCAATTCCAGTTGTTTTATCTTTGTTACTATATTCACTACTTCTAGTAAAGTCGGTCTCGACTTTGATTTCCATTTTCTAGCAATTGCTTTTTTGGAAGCCACCATAATTAGACTCAGCAAGGCTTTACTAAGTCTAGGCAACTCCGATTCTACAGCTCAAAAAAATCATCTCCCTAGTCAGTCCAAAATGCTCACCCAGCATCTCCAACACAGTGGCCCGCAGGGAATCCTAGAAGTCTGCCAGCTCATTACACTCCCAAAGAATATGTTCCCAGTTACCTCTTTCTTGCCCATCACACTTCCAGCATTTGCTATCCCCCTGAGGAACATTCAAACAATGGAGTTTTGTCACAAGCACAGCCACAATTCTTGAAATTATGCTTGGCAATGCTGGTTACATGTAGTTATGCTCTGTAAATGAATTGCTAACAACATTAATTATTTTCCTGATAACATTTGTTGTGTAGTTGTTTTTATACTCCCCTCTTGTAGTTGAAGACATTCTTATTTGATCTGGTGTGACCCAAACAGTCCCGCCCCCATTGTCAAATTTTCTTTACAGAATCCTCAGGAAACAGAAGACTCGTGACCAAGTTTCTGAGTCAGGTCATCATACTGTCGACAGCAAAGTGTTTCTACTTGATAAACTCCTTTTCTACAGTGCAACAGTCAGTGATGTTACTGGAAATTTATACATTTCTTTGTGGATGCCTTAGCTGACTGCTGTACTCCAAGTTCTGTTAGGTAGCAGTCAGCAATTATCCTTCGCTGAATGCCATCCATAACAAAAAAGATAGCAAATAGCAACTCAAGTTTAGCTAGCTTATTCAGTCCACCAGTTTCTCAGGCTGTTTCTAAACCTATGCCACTTTTGCATATCTCTGCACATTGACTCTAGCTGAATAGTCTCAGTTAAGTGATAAGAAATTATCAAAGGGCCAAGCAACAGTGTTTACTTGTCTTTGTTTCAGTTATTTGCAGTTTTTGAGTGTTAACTATGGATAAACTTTTACCCAGAATTGTAAGACTGCATGATTACACTTTTTAACAGAAAGGTCAGCCAAATTAGATTGTTTTATAAAAAAAAAGTTTTCCTTTGGGGCTGCAATTCAATGGGGCAGATGGATTACACTTTGTGCTCATACAATGGGCAGTATAGTGACTCTATGATAACAAAATTACCTCTCCTTTTATTTGCGTTTTCTTCTGAAAACTGCAGCGTTCTCTTCAAAAGCATGTTAGTTAACTGCACTAGATGGCCAATACAGATGTATTTTATTTGCTGCTGAAATGCAGCTTAGGCTGTGGATGAAAAGAGTCAATTGACTGATCCTTTTATCTGTTTAACATATCATGAATGAATAAGTACTTATGCAGTTTATTTAAACTACTCATAGCTGTTGAACTGGTTGCAGTTCTGGAGTAAAAACCCTATTCTAAAATAATGTTGCAGTTGTTAATTTTCAACTAATATATGAAAAACATCTCCCTGGCTTTGGATTTCTTAGCCTGGAGGTTTGTATATATATATATATATATATATATATATATATATATATATATATATATATATATATTTAAAGCACAAGTCATACAGTATGATCTTTGTTTTGTTACTTGACAAATCACTGTGGCAGATACATTGCTTTGTGCATTAATGCCAAAATACATATCAATCATCAATTTCTACCCTTTCTGCAGTTCTGATTTTCATCTGTTATAGTAAAATATTGGCTTCTTCTTCATTTCTTTCAACAAATGTATAGATTTTTTTCAGGAGCTAGCAAAGAATATGACATAAGTAGTTTAGTTCTGAGATGCCTTCTGTTTAGCAGCTGTGTCTCAGGAGAACTGCTGGTGAAAATCCCACAGAATGCCAAGGAACGTTTTTGTACTCCTGTATCAAAATACAGAAACCTGAGTTTTTAAAAGTGTCACACTTTCTTGCAAGAGTCATTGTAGTCTAGACCACATGTGTTCCTTGCCCACTGTATTGTGGCTAACACAGCCTTGACAAAGTATGCTTATATTCTAGTTATTTCACAGAAGCACACAGATCTTACAGAGTACAGATTTGGTGCAGACTGCAATGACTGCTATTTATTTTGCTTATTTTATTTACATTATTCATTTATTTTGGATGGTGCAGTGGTGCAGCAGTAGTGTTGTCATCTCATAGCAAGAGGTTTTCTGGTTCAATTCTCAGCTGGAGGGCCTTCTGTGTGGAGTGTGCATGTCCTCTCTGCATTTGTGTGGGTTTCCTCCAGGTGCTCTGGTTTCCTCCCACATCACAAAGACATGCATCTGGAGTGTTTCTCCCTGGACCTCTGCTAAAAATTGGCTTTCTTCCAAGTCAGAATTTCTCAGTAAAGAAATGTTAAATAACATTTAAGTTAATTTATAGTTATTAAGTTTAAGAATTAAAGAAGAAACCTTGTTTGATGATATATCTATATTAGATATGGTACAAGACAAATTTTGAGAAACGGATGATGGCAGAGTAAAAAACAAAAACTTCAGGGAAGTCCATTTATTTATTTATTGCTTTTGCTGACCAGGAAAGTCCAACTGGGTGGAAAACCTCTTTATAGTGGAGGTCCTGGGAGAAAAGCTACACATGATACAGAGGGACAGTAACATATGTATGTACATCGTGTAATGAATCATTTCAGCATACAATGAGAAATTCCTGACTGAGCACACCATGTAACAAAACAAAAACTTTGACAATATGCATCTTAATAGTCAGCATTCAAACATATTATAGGGGCAGCAGCGGTGATGCAGCATTTAGCTCTGTCATTTAACAGCAAGAGGTTCTCTAGTTCAATCCTCGGCTGGGGTGCCTTCTGTGTGGAGATTGAATCTCCTCCCTGTGGTCATGTGGGTTTCCTCTTGGTGCTCCAGTTTCCTCCCATGCTCCAAAGAAATGCAGCAAGTAGATTGGACACTCTAAATTGGCCCTAGGAGTGAGTGAGTGTGTAAGTGAGTGGTATGGATGTACTACAGTGACCGGGCTAGCCAACCGGCAGTGTAAACCATGACGCGAGATGATTATCACTGTTGAAGTGACACCCCGACCCCATGTGCAAAAAGGGTTGAGGACGGATGGATGGAGTCAAACATACTGCAGTCTTGATATAGGCAATACAGTGATATGAGAAATAATTCAAAGGTAGATCAGAATGAGTGTTTAAACTAACAAAGTTTAGACCATATTATTTTGTAATAGTAATACAATGGAGAAGAGAACCTTCATAACAGTGTAAAGTTGAGAAGAGTATGGGACAGCATATGGTACAGTGTATATAGCCAAGCAAACATAACAGTCCAGAATCAGATAGAAGATTACTGGTAAAGTAGTTATTTTAGAGCAGGATGGAATAGAGTGGATAAGGATAGTTTAGGATTAGTTCAGTGTGGTTCATGAATAAAGCCACAAGATCTTTAGGTTTTGTTTCAATAGTAGTTTGAAGGATTTTAGGTTGCTAGTTTGTCTTACTGAGAGGGAAATGCAATTCCAGACTTTAGAGATGTAAGAGGAATACATTTAGTCAGCTACAAAACAGCTGATTTAAGTGGGTGCAGTAAATATTTGTCAGTAGAGCGAAGATCCCTCGAAGGGGAGTAAGGCTGGATAATAGTTTTTAGTGCTTGACATGTTTTGGTTTGAAAAATTATACTGTGAACAGATTTTAGTTGTGTGAATATTACACAGTAAGGCAATTGTAAACAATATATCTGTTTAGCACTGTGCAGTAATGGGATCTATAAGGCATATCAGCTACAGATTTTTCTATATTGTTGTAACATTTTTCCAGCATGGTTATTTGGGTAGCTTGCAGGTTGACAAATCGAGGAGCAGGTAATAGGAGGGAGGATAACAGTACAGGAGAGCAACAGTTTGCCTAGGCTGGTCAGTCAAGTAGGGTTTAGCTCAATAAAGGGTGTCACATTTTTTAGATGTTTTGCTGATAGCTTGCTTTAAGTGGTGGTCTAATTTCATGGCATCATCTATGATGATACCTAGGAGCTTGGTATGAATTATATGTTCAATTTTGGTTTGGTCAGAAGACGTAGTTAATGGAGAGGTTTGTTATTAGAGTATTGTTTAGGTGAGAAACAAATCAGTTTGGTCTACTTTGGGTAATTGAGAGTTACAGAGTCAAGTTTTCAATGTAGTTGAAGGATTCCTATGTTTGGATTTGAAGTTGTAGTATATTCTGGCAATGCAGATGAGTGTAAAATCATCATACTGAATAATGGTTGTATGTTTACTTGCATTCATGTACACAGAGTATGATACAATACAGCTGCACTTGAGATCAGTGACTTGAATGTATGCTTATTATGATGAATTCAAAGGGAGTAGAAACGTATCAGTGTTCCATCACAATATGTTTTATTTTTGTTCATGATTTGGAAAATGATTGAGATGACTGGATAAAAGTGACACTGATGTCTTGACAGAAATATTGTCCAATTAAAAATGATGTAAAAAATAACAGTACTGTATTGAACATTTTGTGTTGCCAGGATATAGATCAGAGAAGACACATTTAATTATTATTATTATTATTATTATTATTAATAATGGGAAAAATAGAAAATAATATTTTAGTGGATTTTAAAGTAGTGTTCTTCTGTGGATCAAAACAAGGAGTAAAGGAAACTGGCTTCTTTCTTGAGGATTAAGGGGAGTCAGGTTTTCTTTTCAAGGTGAGTGTAAGTTGCATAGGACATCATGATACGGTGGGGTCAGAAGCCTGGCTAGAGGCCATCTAGTTAAAACAGAAACTTATAACTTGGAAAGTCAGCAAACTGAATTGTATATAGTCAGCTGGTTAAGCCAGATGTGTTGAGGAAGGGGGAGTAGCTTATGTTATTGCATTGTTTTTACATGATTAAGACATAACAGGTATCAAACAACCTTTTGCATGACAACGTAACCAGACACAGCAATGATGAACTTAACATATTCTTATAATAACTGGAGGAACTGTGACTATAGTAACTCAACCAGGATGGTGCAAAGGTTAATGTAAGAGGGAAAGGTAGATGCTGGTATTAAAAAAGAATGAGAAATAGAACTGAATATGATTGATATATATTGTAATACTTTGTACTGGAATAGCAGTGGTTTGACCACCTGGGCACAAATAATTATAAGTTTTGTAAGGTTAAACAACAAGTATTGGTTCTGCAAGAAGCAATATTGAACAAAGACGAGCATAACAATTTAATGAAGTCTGAGGATAGAGAAGAACGTCTGTAAGATATAAAGAAACAAAGCACAGGTGGAAGCATTAGTAATCATTAGAGGTTGTCAGTTAATAAGAAACAACACCTCACAAGAAAAAGAAGAAAGGTTTAGCACAATACATAGATATTGGACAGGTAGCCAAATGGCAATGGTGAGGATTTATGTTTGTCCAGGTGTACATCAATGAGATCTATAAGACATGTTAATGGACACTGACATTTCAGCAGGGGGTGACTGCTAATGAGTGGCTGCAGTAGTGTCTCTAGGAAAGAGAATGGAGTATGAGACACTGCTGCAAATGAAAATTGTTAGTAGGGAGCATTTTATTGTCACATAATATGATATTTGGATTTGTAGGCATGAGTGAGATGACCAAACATGATCAAAAATAAACAGGGGTTATGTAAATGAAGAACATGTATTCTTAATAAAAGAAGCAGTATCATATCCAATAATCACATCAGATACATATCCTAATGCACACATCTATAGATAAATGGGGATGGGATCAGGGATAACAGACTGGAGGTAACTGATTTTGTTCTTCAAGGAAGAAACATTTGGGAATTGGTGTACAGAAAGAATTAAAGATGATATAAGACTGGACTGAATAGAAGGATCTGGAACATGGAAGACTGTGACAAACTTAAAGGAGAATTAGGAAAGTCAGAATAGGAACATATATCCTCAAAACAGAAGCAACAAACAGTTTCTGGAAGCAATTCAGAAGGTACAAGGCACTCAATTCAAGTGGAGGCTTTTAAATGAGACAAGTAAAAAGACAATGAAGTCTTACTTGGATAGGAAGATAAACTATAATAAAGTATAATTACTGTGAAAGTGCTAATGTACTGTGTATTAAATAAATTATTGTTCATAGGTTCATAGGTTCATACTAGGCTATCTGCCCTAGGGCATTTTTAAGCCTAGCCAGAGTGTGTGTGGCTTTCACCACCCCTTAGGATGAGAATACTATACCCATTAGTTTGCTGTGCCTCTGTCCAGCAGTGACACAGAGATGATTCCCGGGGTAAACCTACGATCTCCCATCCACTCGTCAAGATTTCTCTTGAACAGAGTCACTGAGGGGCTCTGCCTCACATGGACTGGGATTCTGTTCCATAGTGTAGGGAGTCTCTGGGTGATGAATCTGTCCCTCCAGCACATCCTATTTATATCCGTGTTGAGGTTTAAGTCTCTTGCTCTCATGGCTCTGGTGGATTTGGATTTTTTGAGGTGGAGCATGTCCATTAATTCCGGGTTGGACATGGCCTTGTATGTCAGGCACAGATCACCTCTGATCAGATGGTATGCGACTGAATAGAGCTGGAGTTTCTTCAGTCGGGCAGCATATGACATATGTTTGAGCCCCTTTCTCCTTTTGGTGAGGAACTTTTGGGGTCTTTCCAACTGCTGCAGGTGTTGGGTAAGGTACATTCTGAATGGGGCATTGTACTCAATCATTGGTCTGATAAGTGAAGAGTACAGGGGTACAATGACCTCTCCTGATCTGGATGTGAATCCCTTCATGATCAGGTGGGCAATGTAGAAGGTCTTCCTAACCACTTTGGCAATGTGAGTGTCAAAAGAGAGGTTACTGTCAACTTGGGTCCCCAGGTCCCTGATAACTTCTTCCATGTTTAATGGATTACCACCTATGTGGTAATTAGGGGTTACCTTGTTTTTCCCAAAGGGTATGACTATACATTTTTTGGTATTTAGCTTAAGACCATGGCTCTGGCACCAGTTATCCATTTCTATGAGACCTCTCTGGAGGATGTCTGTGTCTGATGGAGTGTCAATTATGGTGCCCAGTTTGCAGTCATCTGCAAATTTTGTCAGCCACAATCTCCCTATGTTTGCCTGCACTTCAGAAAAATAAATGCCGAACAAGAGGGGGCCCAGGACTCAGCCCTGTGGGACACCACTCGTGACCGGCTTAGAGTCTGACATGGCACCAGCAACTCTAACCCTGTGGGTTCTGTCCTTGAGCCAGTTTGCAACCCATCTTGTGACATATGGGTTTACATCTAAGCTGGTGAGCTTTTCTATGATGCCCGAGTGGGGTATTGTGTCGAACGCTTTTGCTAGGTCAAGGTAGGCTGTGTGAACTGCCTTATCCTCATCAATGGCCTTAGTGACTGTTTCGAAAAAGTCGACCAAGTTCAAGAGGCAGGATCTGCCCTTGACAAAGCCAAATTGGGTAGGATCCAGTGTCTGTAGGTCCCCAATGTCTTTATTTATGAGTTCCATTATGATCCTTTCCATAGCTTTGCAGACAAGGCTCATCAAGCTTATGGGGCGGTAATTTCCAGGGTCCGTAGAAGCACCGCCTTTGTGGAGTGGGACCACAGTTGCCGTCGCCATTCTTTGGCACGTATCCTGTAGTAAGGCTAAGATTAAACA
Source organism: Protopterus annectens (assembly GCF_019279795.1). Classification (NCBI taxonomy): domain Eukaryota; kingdom Metazoa; phylum Chordata; order Ceratodontiformes; family Protopteridae; genus Protopterus; species Protopterus annectens. The sequence goes on along the minus strand of NC_056728.1, from coordinate 149,913,123 downwards.
GCAGCCTTATGTGTGGGTTTAGTTCCTCATTGAGTTCATGTAGCACACAGCCGGGGACACCGTCCGGTCCCATTGATGCTGTGTTTTTTGCTTTAGAGAGAGCAGCTCTCACCTGGGCATCTGAGATGTTTGGGAGGCTAGACTCTGGTGGGATAGATATTTCTCCTTTTGGGGGGGAGGGAGGGGAGAAATTTGCACTGAACCTGTCTGCCAGTATGTTGGCAATGTCTGTGGGTTCAGTGAGTTTTGTATCATTTTGGACTAATTCTGAGCATATCTGGGAGTTTCCACCCAGGTTTCTAACATAGCTAAAGAAGGCCTTATGATTGTCTTTTGTGTCTTTAGCGATTTATCTCTCAAAGTTGGCCTTGGATGATTTTATGAGTGATCATAGTTTTTTGCTAGTATTGATCAGAGATGCCTTCCCTTTTAGGGATTTTGCTCTGTCATGTAGTAGCTTTCTCCTCTTGTTGTAGAGTTTGCTTATGGCTGGGGTCCACCAGACCGGGCACCTGCCTTTGGTGGAAAGGGTCTTGATTTTATTAGAGATTGCTTGATCCATACATTCCTGGAGGTGCTCGTAGAAGGCATTTGTAAGGGTTTCAGCAGCGTGGGTTGTGATTTCCACTGGCTCAGGGGCCTTGAAGGATACCACTCCAGTCTTAAGAAGTGTGAAGTTTGCTTTTGAGAAGTTCTTCACTGTGGTCTTTTTTGCTGGGGTTGGGGGCGGGATGTGGATCTCCAGTGAGATTAATTTATGGTCTGATCTCACCAATGAGGGAAATACTTCCGGTGTGGAGCATTTTGTCCCCATGTTTGTGATGATCAGGTCTAGTATATTTTCTCCTCTTGTGGGAATGGTGACTAGCTGTTCCATAACATTTGAGTTTATGAACTCCAGGAACCTTTGGGCTAGGGTGTTGGGGCTTGAGTAATGTTCCCAGTCTATGTTTGGGTAGTTGAAGTCACCCAATATGATGGTGTTTGGAGAGACATTCATACTCTCCAGTGTCTTCAGGAAGGCTGTGTGGGTTTCCTGAGTTTGAGAGGGTGGTCTGTAGCATGCTACAAACTGTAGGGCAGTTTTACCTATGGTTAATTGCACCTGGATGGTCTCCGATGCTTCGTGCGTTGCCACTAACCTTGGAGGTGTGGGTATCCTTTATGAATATGGATACTCCCCCTCCTTTTGTGGTTCAGTCCGGATTTTGGGGCTGGAACGCATGATATGAGGTATAACCTGATAGTGCTGGGGTGCTCTCAGGAGCCTTGAACCAGGTTTCAGTCACAGCACAGACATCGATGTTCTCCATACTGAGGAGGGCTTTGAGGGCGTGCATCTTGAGGTTTAGACTTCTGGCATTGAGCAGTATTACCCTTAGTTTTTTTCCATTTTTGTTTTCTAGGGCGGTAGGTTTATCATTTGAGCCTTGCCTAAAAAAGGCACTATGGGGGTGGCAAGAGCCTTTGCCAATATTCGGAAGCCCAGGGGTGACAGGTGCAAGCCGTCCCTTGCGAAGCAGCGTGGCTTGTCAAGCATGTCATCCCAGGCAGACAGACATTGGATCCCCTTAGAATGACACCAGTAATTAAGCCAATTATTAAAGCTGATCATTTTGTCTCTGTATTGTGGCATCATTCTTGTTGAGGGTAGGATACTGCTCAGGGTCAGGGTCATACCGGCCTGGGCTACATAATCTGAGAGCTCCTCTATGTCTCTTTTCATGTAGTCCAGGGAGGTACGTCTCAGGTCGTTCGCACCGGCATGGACAATGACTGAGTCATACTTGTACTTGCTGTGGAGTGACCTGAGTGCTTGTGTTATGTGGCAGATTCTAGCACCCGACAGGCAGCTTACTGTGATCTTTTCCTTGTTCAGTCTGGTGAGTGGGACGTCAGTGTGTCTGACTATGGAGTCACCTATAACAAGTGTGTCTGGCATTGTGTTTGGCCTTAAGGGCTGTGACTGTTTAGCACACTGAATTTGAGAACTATGTGTTGCATGTCTTATGTCTTGAGGTGGCAGTTGCTTGGGTGTCTGCTTTAGAGGCCTCTGTAGTTTTGGTAGATTTTTGATCAGTGCCTCCGAGTATGTCTTTGTGTGTTTATGTGTTTGTTTTGCAGTTGTGATAGTTCTATGTGAAACTGGGTTTGTGGTGTGCGTGGTTTCCTTCTCCTCCTGTCTGGTCTTGCCAGTCCTGAGTTGAGAGAGCTCAGCCTCCAGTTTGGCTATATAGTTGCATCTCTCACATGTATTTGTGTTTTGTGGGAGAAGGAGTGGGTTGTCTGTGTACATGAGGCAATTGTAACATTGCCTCAAGATGCCCAGATTCACCAGCTGAACAGGAGAGGATGCTAGCAACTGACCCTTCGACATGCTAGAAAAAGTGAAAAAGTTTGCTGTGTAACTGGGTCAGAAGGGACCTATAGGGAAATGGGTACTCAAGGGGATTCTAGGCTAATGTAGTACTTTGTTTAGTATATAAGTACTTTACCTATATAAAAATGCTTTAGGAGCGAGTGCTGAGCTTTTGAGATAGAGAATAGACTGTTTAGATTGCAAGTAGAGAAGTTCTAAGGAAAAAATTGAAGAGCAGACTTTACGGAGCCAGAAATAGTTTAACCTTGTTTAACCGGCGCTGCCCGATGGTGCTCTATGGGCAACTCTGCGCTAAATCATGCAAAAGCGCGCTAAAGCAGGCTTTATAGCAGGGGGTTGAAAAGAGCTAGGAATTGACCCAAAATGGCCAATAGACTACATGTTTCTGGCTGGAACCACTGCTCTAGGGACAAATAGGCTGCTCAGTGCTCCCCACTCCCACTGGTGAACAAAGAAGCTTCCGTTTATCCAAATAAGGATACGGAATAGCACAGGAACCAAGCCAAAGCCCAGAGATCAGCAAACTCTGAAGACTGGACTATTCTAGTTCAGTAAGGCGGGAAAACAAGATTTTTTTTGCAGAAAACAGAGGAAAAACAGACAGTAAATGCTATAAATGCTTTTAAACGGCTAGCACACTTGAGTGTGTTAGCCTACAGGTAAAATTAAGCAACAAATAACATTTTTAAAAGTGCAAAACAGTTAATCAACACAAAAACAGTTTAAATAGAATGCAGAGCTGTATAAACAGGCGAAAATGCAGTCGCTAAGCAGTAAATAATCAAAAAGCCAGAAAAAAAATACTTAAATCAGGAAAAAGTCACTCTTTTGCTCTCTGCTGCTTGTAGAACTCTGCAGGACACCACGAGGAGTGGTGCTGAGTTGAATACAAGTGAAAAAGCGTGCTAAAGCAGGCTTTATTACAGGGGGCTGAAAAGAGCTAGGAATTGACCCACAATGGCCAATAGACTATTTTTTAGTTTTTAGTTTTTTAGTTTTTATCATTCTTGGCCATCTCATTGTGTTGATTCACTCACATGTTTGTTTTGTTGCATGTATTTATCTCTTTTGAGTGAATCATTCATCCTCTGGACCACATTTTTGATTCTGTATAATAAAGTTTTACTAAGCAGTTAATTTTTTGATAATTCCAGAAAAATACCAGCACGGGGTAACAGCAATAAAAGGTTAGAAGGACAGTGATAAGAATGAAAAAGCTGGCTTGAGAGGGTTATGCGGCAGAATCAAAGGAAATATAAAATGTGTTTTCAAAATTAAAATCTATTATGTTATTATATGCAGCAACAGTAACATTTACCCTGGGATTGATTCATGAAGCTCCATGCAAGAATAAGACTATTCTTGCATGGAGTGGTTTGTGTCCATTTAGAATAGCAGCACGCCTTGCATATGCTTGAAGGCATGCTGCTGTTTAATCTAAATGGACATGAACCATGAACGAGTGCAGGTGGCATGTGTCAGCACTGCCTGCACATGTAACATGCCCCATTCACTCAGAAAGTGCCATACGGCACTTTGTGACACAGACGAGTGTCAATGTACGTAATATTAAAGCCTGGTTCAAATATTATGTACTAAACCAGTTTCTGCAGACACTGAAATGTAAGTAGCTAACATTTCAGTGTCTGTGGACTCTGAAATAAAAAGAAAACAAAACACAAACACACCTAGAAGGCAGCAGCCTTCAAGTGCACACCCCTGAATGTATGCACTCTTGCCCTACATGCATGGAAGCAGTAGGACAAGAGGAAAGCAGTAAAATACTAAAAATGTATTTTGTTCATTAAATAAATCCAAACTTTAAGCGGTGCATATCTCGTTTGTGCTGCATGCCACTATGTTTAGTCTGGCTGAAATCCTTAAAATGATAGACAAGTGCTACTACGATAGCAAACATTATCAAGCTGCTGTAGCATAATAATACTGCCATAGTTTAGCATGTAGAACATGCTTAGTTTGAATACCCTCTGCCAATTTATTTAATAAACGTTTAAGTAATTTGAATGATAGATGTCAACCATATGGCTCACGTATAGCACAGTAGGGGTGGGAATATGTAAAATATAAATGTAAAATATATTTTATAAATTTAATGAAAAAATAGATTTAAGCAATGCTTTGCTAGTGTAAGCATTGCTTACTGGCTTTCAGCTATGCTTATCTGGCTTAAGCATTGCTATGCGGATTTGTGTAGAGCTAAGCATAGCTCAGCATTTTAAAAATGGCCAATCAAGAAAAAATGCAGGAAAACTGCCCTATTTAAACTGCACAGGCAGGAATACAGCCATAACCATTTAGGATTGCTCACAGCAGGACCAAAATGTCTGGTGTAGGTGAAGGTGTTCACTTCCAAGTGCAACGTTGGGGCATCCAGGAGTCCAGGGTCATGGTTGGGCTCCTAGTAAAAAACAATGATGCCAGGCTGCTGCAGGGCCAATACCAGGGCTCCTAGTACAAAGAGGAGGCCTGAGATGAGCTTGCACATGATCTCACCAGTGCCACTGGCATATGCCGGTCTGGTGAGCAGGTACGTCACCACCATAATGACCTGAAGCAAAGGAGGGGTGCACTCTTGGACCAGTGGATCCAAGAAGCCCGAGCGCAGGATGTCCCACTTGTCTGTAAGTATGCAGTCTTATGTATCTCTAAGTATGGAAAAAGTTCAACTTGTGACTGTGCAGGTGTGATTAATGTGTTGTGTCTCCCCATACAGCTGTTGTGGAGAAGTCCCGGAATGTCAAGGCTCATGCCCAGTGACTGGCCCGGCTGTATCTGCATTATGGTGAGCACAGATTACCTCCAAATATTAGCAGTAAGAAATCAAAAATATAGTAATGGTAGTACTGTCTGTATATATAATTGTGCTGTAAAAGTCTGGAATAAGTGCCTGTGTCAGGCTGCCAGTGTTACAATGGAGTATTTCCAGCTGCTGTGTAAAACAGATGTCAGTAGCAAACAAGGTACAATATGCAGGAAAGGAATATTAGAATATGTATGAGTGTGTCTGAGTGAACCTGCCAAGAAGGTGCCATGTCAGGGCTACTGTAACACTTAGAAATGAAAAGCATTCCCCTGTGCAGATCATTCAGGAATAGTAATTGTGGATTTCTGAGTTGTACACAGATATGTATGTCTTAACTAATAACGGTGATCCCAAACACCAGTGTGTGTCATCATACTTGTACCTGAAAAATAGAAATGTGTACGTCCTGCAGAATGCATTAACTGAGGTGAACTGATATAGCACTGCTTGTCTGCATACTTTAAAATGGGCATGTCAAATAGCTGAAAAAAGCAGCAGTACATATTTTCATCAGAATGTGTTTTACTTGTGTGTCTGCCAGCATTGTTCTGTGTTAACCTTTCAATTTCAGCTGTATGTAGCTGTGAATGTACTGAAAAATGTATGAGGATAACAGGTGCAGACTTAAAACCTACACTGTGTACTCAGGAATCTAAATTGCAGTATGTAGTTTTCAAACAGTCAAATGTGCAATTCAGCTAGTGTGTACGTTTCTCAAACAGTGACACCAATGTCTGTTGTGTATGCATAATTTGTACTGAAAATGGGAAGCAAATAATGCAACATGTGGTAAGAAAAGTAATGTGCACAAAATTATGTACTAGATAGAAATGTCACAAGCACACAACACCTCCTCAGTAGCTCAGTCTGATAAGGACTAGGCCTGTAGTTCAATTTTGCACACACACCACGGTTCAAATCCAGGTACTGCCACTAACATGTCAGTCTGTTTCTCCAGTTGTAAACTGCAATCTGAATAGAAAAAGTAATGTAATGCAATACATATATTTTCCACACAGGGCACACAGGTAAAGAAATCTGAATAGAAAGACTAGTATGATGTGTATAACTATGAAAGGTGTACAATTGCTGTGTTGATCAGCCCCAGTCCTACAAATAGATGCAAGCTAGACATCCACACTCTGCAGTTTGGCCCAGACAAGCACCTCAAGTGTCATGCTGTCACGGATAGTTTCCCCAGTTGCTAAGAAACCCACACACAGAGAATGTCACAGTAGATGTAGCCAAGGCCTGCAACTAATATGTGAATCTGAAATATTTGTAGAAACAGCAATGTACTGTGCACACAGTTCATCTGCACAGGCCCCACAGGTAAAGAAATTAGTATAGGAAAAGGCATGATGTGTATAACTAAAATAAGGGTACAATTGCTCTGTCAATATGTACAGATGTTGGTGTGCTGTAGAAGCCCCATGGCCCAGGTAGAGTGTAAGTGGGGTTAGAATGTAGAGTAGTGAATAGTAGTGTACTGACAAATATACTTGATAGCAGTTGTCAATTGAATCTGTTCCCTTCCCCCACCACTCAACTGATCCAACCATCACACTGAAACTAACATGGGTATGTTCCTAAGAAAACCTCTACTGTTGGGACCTTGTTCCATTTGGTTTATCATTTATTTTATTTTACATTTGTTGACCAGGCTAGTCTAACTGGATATTTGTCCATTTTCAGTAGATCCCCGGGGAGAAAAGCTCCACAGTAATGTTATACAAATTGATATACATGAGTAAGAAAAGACATAAGGGGATCATTTCCAAAAAATTGATGAAACATAGAAAAAACCCTTTTAGTTAGGCTTATCTAACATAACATGACAAAAAATGACACAACTAAGCAAGAATGTATAGCTTAATATAAACAAGGATTGATAGAAAACAGAATTAGAGCAGTTAGAACACAGAAGTTAAAAAAGAAACTTATAAACTAGAAAAGGTTGGTCATGTCAAAAGTGTTTCAGTCAGGATTAGTACATGGGCATAGCCATTGTGAATTAAGGAAGGTTTTTAGTTGCTTTTCGAAAAGTGGAGTGGATGTCAGGGATGTTAGATTATTAGGAATTGTTTATCATTGTTTAAACTGTGTGCATACTAATATTCCCTGGAATTGTTTATCATTGTTTAAACTGTGTGCATACTAATATTTCCTGTTGAATAATCTTTGTTATTGCCTGCCTGACATACCACTAACTGACATGCTGTTACAACTCTGAATGCCATTCCATATATGCATGGGTTCTGTTTGCTATAGCACTGTTATAATTGCACTGTTTTGGGTATGGGAATATCCATGCATGCCATTTTGACTAATGTTGTAATGTGTTGTGCATGACTAACCAATATTCATTGTTAATTTCCACACTATAGCACATATGGGCAGGCAGATCCCAGCGGATCTGCCTCTCCCACCATACCTGGCCAAGGCACTGGGTCCCAGCACATCTGGGTCCCAACTCAGACCTCCCTCATATGCTGGTCCTGCACCATCCTCGGGTAGAACCACTACAGGGAACGGAGTTCGCTCCACCCCTGCAAGTGGGCGTGGTGAGGATGTTGACACCCGGGATGAGGTCTGTGGCATGGTGTGGAGTGTCCTCCAGATGGAGCTGGATGACTGCCTGCACCAGGTGGAGGGCAGGCTGGCACAGCTAGAAGGGCAGGTGGCCCCTCCAACCCATCCCCCAGCACAACCACCATCAGGGCTGTGAAGGAGTAGTGGTGCATGCCATTGGGTGGGGACACCAGTGCCACTACTCCCATCTGGGGGCTCATGAGGCTCCATTTCCCAACCACCCACCCTGTCAAGGTGTTTACCCCTCCATGTATCATACACCACCCCTGTCTGCTGTTTTGTCTGTCTGCAAATGCAAACTTTCCTACCAAACCTCCCTCACCACACTTACCTATAATCCTTCTTTAACATCCTACTCTCACCTTAAAAAAGAAAGGGCATCTGTCCCAAAAAAAATCATGCCTCATACATAATTCCGCATTACACCCAGAGACATGTACCCATCACACACTCTAACCCTACCAATCATCCATATTGTATGATGCCCACACACCTCCTTGTAAGGTGTGAGGCTCCAAATTCTAAATTGCCCACATTGAATGCAGCTGTTGCTGCCAAAGAAATGCAGAGGTATGGTCCTTTACTACACCCATCCTGCACATCCCTAACTGTTTCTTTTCTTGTTTTTCTCCCTGCTTGCCACAATTTCACCACTTTCCTATCTCCTTTTTTTTCTTTTCTTTATTTGAAATTAGCGCAGGTTTAAGTGGCCATAAACGGCCATAAGTGAAGCTAAGCTCATGTAAGCATTACTTAGCTCCACAAAACCCCATGCAAATCCGCTTACAACTGCTTTAAAGTGCCTTAATTACTATGTCTCCAACAGCCCCTGTTCTACCCAGCAACAAAATAACCAGCCTTGCAAGTGCCAAACCCAGGATCCTGCACACTATAGCCAAAGTGATTTATCACTAAGCCATTTGAGATATAAATAACTTTGATTTTTTCTCAAACATATCATGCAGGACAGTCATTTAACAGTAGGGAAAATGTATTTATATAAGCAGAAGTATGAATGCATATATATATATATATATATATATATATATATATATGTGTGTGTGTGTATATATATATATATATATATATATATATATATATATATATATATATATATATATATATATATAAAATACGTGTCTCTCTCTCTCTCTCTCTCTCTATATCTATATATATATATCTATATCTATATATATATATATATATATATATATATATATATAGGGTCTATACTGAATCACCAAATGCTTGGAAAAGCGAACACTGATTCATCGATCCCATGTAAGCAAAAGCTTACAATCTCGAACACTCAGAACAGCAATTTTTTTCCCAAGGAAAAAAAAATTGCTGTTCTGAGTAACACACACACAACACATGCACACCATAAACTACTTCTAATGTGGGGGGCTTTGCAGCCCACACCCCCCCTACTTAAATATACCAACTCCAAGACCACACTACAGTAATGAAGAAGGCAAAATATTGAAGGTGGACAAGCGATTTCTTTCCCAGGGAAAGAATTTGTTTATATGCCGCTTCAGTATTTCGGCGTTTCGCACTATAACGTTCGGTCAAGACGCATTCAAAAGAATGCATCTTTGATCAGCTAATAGGGAATATATAAATATATATATATATATATATATATATATATATATATATATATATATATATATATATATATATATATATATATATATACATATATATATATATATATATATATATATATATATATATATATATATATATTATATAAACGTGTATTGTGTTTGCACATTGGATCCACACTCTGAACCTCTCACTGCAAAACATCTGACCAAAGGCACTGTTAATGGAGGTGAAGGATCCAAAAGTAAGTATCTCTTGTAATTATTGACATCATCCCCTCCTCCACAGCTGAACAGATCTGCCTCGCATTGCAATAACCAACACCAGCAAGTCTCAAACCCAGGACCCTGCACAACATAGCCACAACAAGTTAACAGTAAGCCATCTCAGCTGTAAGATATCAGGATGATATCACTAACATATCATGCAGAACAGTCTGTCTACCATAGGGAATGTACAATGTGGAAACAGTAAACATTCTAATGATACATATACAGACATATATGCATATACACATATACACACATATAAATATATTACTACTTATAGATATGTATAAGAAGAGTATATATAGAGAGTGAACAGCTTATCAAACAGCCAGTATTCCTACAGTTGCCACCTTTTAAAATGGCCAGTGTTTGATTCTTTCATATAAAAGACAATTATTGCATGAAACATATACCCACAGACAATGCAAAGGGCATGACACCACACACGTTTGCATACATAGAAATGCTTATTTGTGTACTATTTCAGTTGTATATGCCATTTCTTATAACAGTTAGGTGTTTGAAATACATAATAACTGAGTAATGCAACTCTCAAACAAAACATTTGATCCAGTAATCTGAAAACATAATGTATGTTGCTGTCCAGGCTAAGGGCTTCAAGTAGTACAACAGTAAAAAACACTTGCCTTGAAGAAAAGAACCAATCAACACTAATTAATTACAGATGTAGTTCAGCAGCCTCCAATTACACTCTGTACTCAACCTCTAGGGGGAAAAGAATTCCGTTGTCACAATGAGGATGTATCTATTACATAACAATGCTTAACTTAAAACATCACTATCACACTGACAAAGTCTGTAAGACAGTAAGCTCTAGCCCACCACTGTTCCCATGGTGAAATGTATGAAAATGTACAGCCATATACCCTAATGTGTCTTACTACTGATATCCCTCACATGTTGTAACAGCCTAGGTTAAAAAAATTCATACCCCTCCCACATAAAATGTCATACAAGGGCATATAACAGTGTTTTACATACACTGACCTCTGGACTCTACAAGGTCACACACGTTTTGTCCAGCTGTAACCCTCATATATATGGAACCTACCCCACAACATCATTCGAATGATAGCAGGAATGCCAGCACTAAATAATGATAGGCCAATACTTAACAACCTCTTACTGCATGACATCTGAACAAAGCCTGGTATATAGATTAAGGACAGAGGCAGGAACACAGGGCCATATTTACAATACTGCTGTTATACACTGTGAAAGTTGCTGGTGTTACAGGATTGCTTGCAACATACCCTTACTCAGGAATATGAAGTCAGAAACACAAATGGATGTTGCCATGTACTGATAGCACTCAACAGAGAGAATGCCACTGATATGTCAGAGACAAGCCTGTGTGGTAAACAGACAAATCATAACACTCAATCCTCTGGCCATCGTGTGGATAGGCCCACAGTTGAGAGTTTTGCAGACTGTTAGAAAAATATGTATTAATGTGTGTATGCTTAATGCTAATTAATAATCAAAATAATTAACACGTTTTTCATTCTATTTTACATGCACTGTGATATATATATAAATTGAATTTCATATGAGACTGAAAAAGATGCTTTTTGAAAACTGCAGTATGTTTTCTGAAGCTTGCAAGATGCCCTCTCACCTAGTAATTGCTAGCACAGCAATATTCATGTTTATGCCTTTTGGAAATGTACTTGAGAAGCAGGTGCTTATCTGCTAGGTCAGGAACGAATGAATGAACAATACTATATTCTGTAAGTGTAATGATTTTGAACAATCAGCTCTGTTCGAAGCATGAGAACATGTGCAGCTGCAGAAGCTTAGAGATAAAGTAGACAAAGGATTATTAGAGAAATGAACTGTTAGCATTGTGCTTGAATTAGCCATAGTACCTTGAATGGTAACATAACATGTATCTAACTGGTGGTAATCAAGGCCATGCTGTTTTCCTCAGGAAGTTTCTCACAAAAATTGATAAATCAGCAGAAATTCATGGGAATGATGTTCAACAAATGATGATGAAAAGGCTGGTAATTTATTACGTCAGCTTGGTAGACCATGTCTAGTTAGAGAATGTATAAAAATGAAAGTATTTCCTGTTTCTAGTTAGACAAACTCTGTAATAGGACGTTTTTGTCTCCTTGCTGCAAGATTAAAGTGCCTTAACCTGAACCTACCGTGTTTTGATCATTTTTAAAGTATATTTTTCCTTTGACAGTTTGGTCCTTCGGAATGGAAAGTACCTCTCACTCTAGGCCTAGGTCAGAATTGGGCCCGGTGGCATGTATCCGTACGGAGAAGAGGCCAAATCGGCTCTTCTGTTTTGAAAGACCTCCGACTGAATTGTCATTCGAAAGAGGCCAGCCACTGTTTCTGATCTGGGATTGGAGGACGAGTCAACGATCCGGTGGATCAACTCACGGAGGGTCAGGTAAGGAGGAATTTACCTTATTCCTGTTTTAAGATCAGGGACTAGTTGCAGAACTGTTTTTGTCAGGAAGATTTGCATGTGCAGATCAGGGACAAAAAAGGTTACTGTCTTGTCATAGATCAGGGAAACAGAATAGGTAGGCAGTTATTCTAGATAAACTGTGAAAAGGTGTAGAACCGTGGTACCACATGATAAGAAGGGTTATGTAACAATTTACAGCTTAGCTAAGGCAACAATGGGAAATCAGTGCACGAAAAGTTCCCGAGACCCGCCCCTAACTGAAGATGCGAAATATATGCAATTACAGCGTGCCGACAATGTTAAGTACTATACAAAATGGGTTGATAAATATAAATTTGATGGTAATTTAGATAAATTTGCACTTATTAAACTTGTCAGGCAACTTAAAACAGATGCAAAAGGTCAATTAAAAAAGCAACGATAATTAGGAGTTCCTCAGGCACATAGGTGGCTTGAGGAAGCAAATCGCAGTGAACAAAAGATTAAAAATTCAAAAACGATGTTCTTATACAAAGAAGATGATAACTTGGTAATAGCAACGGCCCATCCTTCGCCCCCTCCGCTTCCCTTACCAGAATATGAAGCGAGTGGACAAGCTGATCCACCTCCGCTATACCCAGCTGTTTCTACAGCATCAAAACCATTTGTCAGGGATCCTATCGAGACAAGGTCTCGAACACGCAACTTGAGAGGGGAGATTGAATTATATGAAATAAATAGAAAATCACAAGCTATGAGTGAGGAAGAGATATGTCCACTCATAGAAGTACCAAATCCTCAGGCAGGACAGGATCCGACTCTTTTAGTTTATAGACCGTGGACACCGGAAAATGTCTGGAAAGCCACGGAGGGAATTCCCCATCCGAAGGTAAATTTTCAAATATTTTTAGAAGACTTACAGGGTATGAGATTAAGTTACCATTTGAATGGAGAAGAAGTAGAAAAGTAGTTAGACAAATTGTAGGTCCAGATTGGCACATGATCAGTGGTGACTGGAATCCCCGTGACGCAGAGCTTAGACCACTCCCACATACTAATGCAGAATTGGATGGCAGAGTAAAAGGTCTGACAGACCGAATCTCTGAAAAATGGAAGCCTAGGGCTGATTGGACTTGCATTAATCAGTGCATTCAACAAGAAGGTGAAACGGTTGATAGATATTATGCTAGATTATTAGAGTGTTTTAATAACCACTGCAGAATGCAGATACTAGAAAATCAGACACATGATTCCCCATATGAGCAGCAGCTGAAGAATGCATTCTTGAAAGGTAGTATAACTCCCATTAGCAGCTTTATTACGAAGCACATGGTAGCTCATCATATGAGTAGATTGCAGCCATTACTTGAATATGCAAGACATGCAGAAAGACATTTTAATAGTAAAAAGAAAAAGAAAACTCAAGTGTTTTCAGCAGAAGATGGGTCAGAAGTTTTTGTAGTACAAACTGGGAGAAAGGGTAAGAAAAGTACCCAGGGAAACAAACAATCTGATAAGCGATCAGAAGATTTTGAAGAAAGAAAGAAAAGAGGTGAATGTTTTAAATGCGGGAAAAAAGGACACTTAGCAAAGGATTGCAGGCTAAATAAAAAGGTGACTACAGAAAATAAGGAGGATGAGGAATGACTATATGATAGTCAGGAATCACTGAATGAAAATAAATGGGAAAAGACAAGTGCAAATGTGATAGCAAGGGTAGAGGATGTGACAGAAGGGGTAGAGGATGTACATGAATTTATAGATGTTGAAGAAAATAAAATTTTGGACCTAGCCTTACTGAGCCTAGCGCTTTACTTGGCAGATACAAAACCAGAAGTGACACTTCTAGTAGAGGGGAGGGAAGTCAAATTTTTGTGTGACTCAGGGACTTCATGGACCCTGATACATCCTTACAAATTACCAGAAGATTCAGAATCACCAGATTTTTTACTAGTAAAAGCAGCTAATGGACAGCTGTATTGGGAGCCACTCTCCCATGACATAGCAATAACAGACCTCATTTCAGGAATGACCTAGAAAAGTAAAATTGTGGTTTCTGCAAAATTCCCAGTAAATCTTTTGGGTAGAGACTTAATGCAGATATTTGTCATAGCCATAGTTCCAACCATGCAGGGTATGGAAGCACAGTGACAAATGGATACTTATGTAGTGCGACCGGAGGGTGAGACATATTATTGGTACAGCCAGGACTTGGTTACGACTGGTCCAGGGGCAGTAACCAAAGAACTGATTAACGTAGCCATCAGTAAATCCCCCTCCCTCGACATTGACAAACAGCATTTGTTGTATTGTACTCTATATTACTGTAATAGACCAGGACCTGATAAAGAATATGAGCAGGAGTTGTTTCAAAACCATGCAAACAGACTAATGTTACGAAACTTGTACTGGGACACAGAAGGAAACAGTGTAATAAGCTGTTCATTGCCCCAGGAATTTTTAGCACTTTATAAATCTAATCGATTGCCACATGTTAGCTTAACTAAAAATAGAAGTTTGAAATGGGCAGACTTAGGAGAAAAAGTCACAAGGCGGGAAAAGCAGACAGAATTAGAACTCTCTGAACAAGGAGTACAGAAGCAGAAATTGAATTGGATAACACAGACACACCCAGCTGTGCACTCACAGGCTAGTGAGAATAGCTGAGTATTACTCTTATTGGAAGAAGAGGAAAAAGCCCTGTGAAACATACCAGAGACCCTCTGGTCAACAGGGAAATCAGATGTAGGGCTTATTCGAACAGCAGGATCAGTTACTATTATGCCAAAATCAGCATTTAGACTTCAGAAAAGACAGTATCCCTTGAGAAAGGATGCAGAGATAGGGATCAAACCTATAATAGCAGCCTTACTTAAGGATGGAGTCTTAATAGAATCTCCTGATTCACCATGTAATACACCCTTATTTCCTGTTAGGAAAGTAAATGGGGAATGGCGTATGGTCCAAGATTTACAGGCTGTAAATAATGCAGTTATACCCAGGGCACCAACAGTGCCAGATCCGCATACTTTATTGAATTATTTAAAACCTCAGCAAAAGTATTTTTCTGTGGTAGATATTAGTAATGTATTTTTCTCAATACCGATACACCCCGACAGCCAGCATTGGTTTGCATTTACATTTCAGGGGAAATGGTATACATATACGAGATTACCACAGGGATATTGTGAAAGTCCAACAATATCTGCACAAGAAATGGCAAGCAACCTGGCGGGATTTATCCCACCGAGAGGTAGTAAGATTTTACTTTATGTAGACGATATTCTGCTGGCAGCCCCCACCCAGCAAGAATGTAGAGAGGACACCATAGCATTATTACAGTTTTTAGCTACTCGAGGACACAAAGTAAACAAGAACAAGCTACAACTTTGGAGAAAACAAGTTAAGTACTTGGGATATGTAATATCCAAAGAAGGTAGAATATTAGATGAAGATAGAAAAACAGCAATATTACAAGCACCTAGACCAACTACCAAGAAGGAAATTATGTCCTTCCTGGGAACTACTAACTTTTGTCGGAGTTGGATACCAAATTATGTTTTGGAATCTGCTCCACTGACTAATTTGATATTCAAAAAGCCGATGGCAGCACAGGATTTATTGCAATGGACACCAGAAGCAGAAGCAACTTTCTGCAAGCTGAAACAACTGATAGCATCATCCTTAGTTTTAGGATTACTGAACTATCATAAGCAATTTTTCCAAATTGTAATCTGTAAGCAAGGTTATATGACATCAGTGTTGACACAGCAACATGGGGACAAACAACGCCCCATAGCTTACTATTCATCACAGTTAGACCCAGTGGCGCGATCCCTGCCCCACTGTATACAAGCAGTAGTTGCAGCTGCAATGGCAGTGCAGGCTTCGGCCTCAGTAGTGTTATTCCACCCTCTCAAATTGAGAGTGCCTCATGCAGTCGCAATTATTTTACTGCAAGAAAAAGTAGCATATCTTTCTCCTGCTAGACATCTTTCCTGTATGACTATACTGTTGAGCCAACCTCATATGACAATTGAATGATGCACAACTTTGAATCCATCAACCTTGTTCCCGACCCCTGCAGATGGCAAACTGCACTGCTGCCTGCAGGAGATTTAGCAAAAAACATTATCTAGACAAGACCTTAAAGATGTTCCCTTGGATGATGCCGAGGTGACATACTATGTGGACGGCTCATGCAGGAGGGATCCTACAGGACAGACTCTAGTGGGGTATGCAGTTGTTTCTGATACTGAAACTTTAGAAGCAAAATCTTTACCACACAATTTATCTGCACAAGCAGCAGAATTGATTGCCTTGACAAGGGCATGTACCTTAGCAGAACGTAAGAAAGTGAATATTTTTACTGACAGTCAGTATGCTTTTTCTACTGTACATGTTTTTTGCGCAACAGTGGAAAAATAGAGGAATGATAACATCTACTGGTAAACCAATTAATCATGCGCAATTTATTTTAGATTTATTAGACTCTATTCAGTTACCTCAAAAAGTAGCTATTTGCAAATGCGTAGCTCATACCAAGCAACAGGATAGAATTTCAAAAGGTAATGTGCGGGCTGATACAGCTGCAAAACAGGCAGCTTCAGCCTCAGAAGTTTTCTTTTGAGTGAGGAATTACAACCCTCTGAGATTTTAGATTTAGAAATGTTGAAAACAATGCAGACACTTACTACAAATGTAGAATAACAAAAGTGGATAAAACGAGGAGCAATTCTTGAAAAGGGACTGTACATCTCCAAGGAAAAGAAACCAATTTTGCCATCTAACTTGTTTAGATATGCAGCTTTGTTGAGCCATGGGCAGAGCCATGTCTCAACAGGGGGGATGGTACAGTTAGTGAATCGAGTGTTTACAACGTATGGATTTACAAACTACACAAAAAAGTTTTGTGCAGCATGCCATGTTTGTAACAAGCATCATGCACAAGGGGCATTGAAGCCTAAGCAAGAGAGTTTCCCTACACCACCGTATCCGTTTCATACTATTTGTATGGATTTCATAGAACTGAATAAATGTGAGAATAAAAAGTATTGCCTTATCATTATAGATATGTTTTCCAAATGGGTGGAAGCTTTTTCAACTAAAAATCCAGATGCAGCTACTGTTGCAAAGGTCCTTGTTAAAGAAATTATACCTAGATTTGGCATACCGGAAAAGACTTATAGTGATAACGGTACACATTTTGTGAACCAAACAGTGCAACAACTTAGTCGCTATTTCGGAATATCGTTAAAAAATCACTGCGCATACCACCCCCAATCTGCAGGATTAGTAGAGAGGCGTAATGGGGTATTGAAGAATAAGCTTAGGAAATTGATGAGTGAGACACAAAAGAACTGGGTGCACTGTTTGCCTCTAGCACTGTTGAGCATGAGAACTGTTCCAAATGCAAAGGGATTGACTCCTTTTGAAACTTTGTTTGGGAGGGCATATTATACACCTCAGTGGAAACCTCTCATGTCCGCAGAGCAAGAGGCTGACAGTTCACTTGCAGGGTATATGAGACAATTTTTGAATAACAAACTTTTGCAGTTAAATTCTGTTTCAGATAAAGAGCAACTGAAATCGGAAGCATCAGTAGCCCCAGGCACCTGGGTCTGGGTGAAGATTGTGAAGAGAAAGAACTGGAGTTCTCCGAAGTGGGAAGGGCTGTACCAGGTACTACTGTCGACACCCACTGCAGTCAAGATCACGGAGCGAGCTTCCTGGATTCATTTGACGCACTGTAAATTGGTTAAAAACTTTGAATTGGACAAAAACTTTGTTACTGTTGTACAACGAGAACATAATGGTCAGGTACAGAGTGAATAGAGACATTGAGCAACCTCAGAGAACTTGCATGATCATTTTGATAGCTATGCTAATTACTTTGTTCTTTTTGTTGTGGCCACTCCTTTTTCCTGCCACAAAAGTTGAACTGATTAAACGTGATGGGCCAAACATAGACTGGCATCCGAACTTTAACACTTATCAGGCAATTACACGTGTGTATGCTGAGACTTTTAATGTTTTGAACTGCTGGGTCTGCATGGCCATACCAACAGCATACGGGGGTTTATTGATGGCTGCTATCCCCCTAGGGGTCAATGAGACCTGGGAAAATCTGTTTTTTGACACAGTTGCTATTAATGCACATGATAAGGTAGCACTGTATTTGCCTGTAACACAAAAAGGAATTGTATGTTTTTACAAAAATTATACCATCCAAGTGGGATGGAGCAAGCGTAATGTCACTCTACAATATAAATGTTATACAAAAGCAAATGATTTAGGTGGATCTTGTAGTATAGATTATAACTAATTTCTTAAATCTATGCATAAGACTCTTGATCAGGTACAACGTAATCCTGTACTTTTTAAACAGTTATCTGTAATAGGAAAATGTTTCATGCAGGACAGTCATTTCTTAACAAAGTAACAACTAAAGTAGAGGACTGTTATTTTGTGTGTGGTAAAAAAGCTTATAAATGGTTACCTGAGAATTGGTCTGGCAGTTGTTTTTTGGGATACCTGGTCCTGGCCATACGACACACTGCAGCTTTACCTCAGGGAAGTATTCGAAATACCCAAGATGTAACCAAAAAGACTGTTAAGAAACCTGAGAATCCAGTGGGGCAGATTGAAGCGGGCTGGAAAGACCATCGTAATGGGGGAACCAAACTTGCGCACATGGACTTGAGTGATGCTGTCATATCGTGGGCAGGTATATTACCTGCATATGGTGCAGTTAAATCGATTTGGGAGCTGCAAAAACTGTCTAAACTTCTCGAAGTAATGAGTAATGTTACTTTCTCTGCTCTTGAACTGATAATTGATGAACTGAATGCCATGTGAACTGTAGTGCTCCAAAACCGAATGGCTCTTGACTTCACCCGAGTGGCGAGGGGTGGGACATGTGCTTTAATCAAAGAAGAATGTTGTGCATTTATTCCTGATCATCAGCATGAGATTAACGATCATCTTGAGGTGATTCAGCAAGTGTCGGCCATGACCAAACCAGGCCCAAACCCTCTGACAGACTTTTTCCAGAATGTATTTGGGGGGGTGGGGTTCCATCCTAATGAACATATTGATTGCCATTGGGGTAGGATTACTCCTAATAGGAGTTTGTGTTTGTTGTGGAATCCCCTGCATGAAGAAATTAATCAAAGAATTCATAGACATATCAGTGTCTGAGACTATGTATCAAAGAACTGAATTTGAAGAGCTGCTAGAATGTGAAACACTTTCATAAAAGTTTAAACTGAATGACTTTCTTAACTGCAAATCCTGATTGGAAGAGGTTAGGAAAAGAAACAAATTGTTTATTCTTTTTTGAAAATAGAATTAAAAAGTATTAACAGGAGGGAAATGTTAGAAAAATATGTATTAATGTGTGTATGCTTAATGCTAATTAATAATCAAAAGAATTAACATGTTTTTCATTCTATTTTACATGCACTGTGATATATATATATAAATTGAATTTCATATGAGACTGAAAAAGATGCTTTTTGAAAACTGCAGTATGCTTTCTGAAGCTTGCAAGATGCCCTCTGACCTAGTAATTGCTAGCACAGCAATATTCATGTTTATGCCTTTTGGAAATGTACTTGAGAAGCAGGTGCTTATCTGCTAGGTCAGGAACGAATGAATGAACAATACTATATTCTGTAAATGTAATGATTTTGAACAATCAGCTCTATTCGAAGCATGAGAACATGTGCAGATGCAGAAGCTTAGAGATAAAGTAGACAAAGGATTATTAGAGAAATGAACTGTTAGCATTGTGCTTGAATTAGCCATAGTACCTTGAATGGTAACATAACATGTATCTAACTGGTGGTAATCAAGGCCATGTTGTTTTCCTCAGTAAGTTTCTCACAAAAATTGATAAATCAGCATAAATTCATGGGAATGATGGTCAACAAATGATGATGAAAAGGCTAGTAATTTATTACGTCAGCTTGGTAGGCCATGTCTAGTTAGAGAATGTATAAAAATGAAAGTATTTCCTGTTTCTAGTTAGACAAACTCTGTAATAGGACGTTCTTGTCTCCTTGCTGCAAGATTAAAGTGCCTTAACCTGTACCTACCGTGTTTTGATAATTTTTAAAGTATATTTTTCCTTTGACACAGACAGAGTGCATTCCATGCAAGACTAGCACATGCACACAAACCTTGTAAAATGAGCAGTATTCGATGCATATAACAGCAATACTCACACTGTCTGTAGGTCTATAACCTTATAGAAACATGTAGTTGTCCTGTGTCTGCAAGTCCTGTTGTAAGAGGTATTGCTACTTGCTGTCTGTAACACTGCTGCCCACACAAAGGAAGGATGTTTTCCATACAGGAAAGGTAAAGGGACAACACCCACATGATGTAGTCATTTATAGTAGTGGGTTGCCATGACATTGGTAACTGGAAGTCCCACACAGCTGGCTGCATGCAATTAGCAAGTGGTGAACACCAACTGGTGCAGAGGCCATCACCTGATCATGAGCTTCACCTACAAAATCCATTCTGCAACCTATACAAACCAGCTCAATCCCTGTAGTGGAGAGAGACAGAGAGAGAGAGAGAGAGAGAGAGAGAGAGAGAGATACTACAAATTAAACCAAAACAAAATAAAATAAAACAAGGGACATATACAAGTGTACATATAAGAGAGCACAAAATTAAAACAGGTATATGAAACATGCATAAAAAAGGCGAAAAATTCTCTCCTGACAAACAAACCCTCATAAACCAACAGGATGAACTGTTTGATGAGCCCAACAGTCCAAAAATCCTTAATACTTAAAACTAAGTTTTATTTAAGCGCTTTCATC
This sequence comes from Protopterus annectens, assembly GCF_019279795.1. Lineage (NCBI taxonomy): Eukaryota > Metazoa > Chordata > Ceratodontiformes > Protopteridae > Protopterus > Protopterus annectens. Next base: position 149,892,182 of record NC_056728.1, on the reverse strand, counting down.
TTGGTCAATAACAAGACTTCTTCAGAATGAAAACCATACACCCTTCTCCAACTTAAATACATAAAATAAATTGAATAATTGCCCTTGTAATTACTCCAATTAACATTAAAACCAACAATGCTCTAAAACCATCTATAATTTCAAAGCTCTAATTTTTAATACAGGTGCAAGAGACAAAGTGTCATTTAAACCAGGTTCAAAAACAGAGTTTAAAAGAAATTGCCACTTTAACTCACACAGTTCAATATTCAGTTCCCACCAGCCACCTCTTAATGATTTGTGCACAACCTCCAGTATACCAAATTTAAATCCTTTAAATCCCAAACATTTTAATGAATGTCTGTATAAAGCATTTCTCTTATTTTTTTCCTCACACTCAAAATAAGACCCCCTTGATAACCTCTCTCCGCAAAAAACCTAGTGATCAGCAAAATTTCCTTTCTCAGTGCATCCCACTCAGAGCACATTCTGGTAGCTCTGACCAACTGTCCTTTCAAAATATTATTTCTAGTTTTATAAGGATGCTGACTGCTGAAATTTTGCTTGTTCCCCCATTTACGTCATCATGGTGATGTATGCGAAAATACGTGTTCCCTACTGATTTTAAAGATAGATGGCATTTATATCTCCGTTTTTGGATGATATTTTTATTTTATGGAAAGAGCCAGTAACAGTGAGGACAGACTTAGTCAACTATTTAAATCAGTACTCCTCCTTTTTGACATTTACTAACAGTTCCAATAATTGTATTGAATTTTTGGATGTTAAAATCAATAAAGACCTTATTAGAAAGAAGTTTAGTTCAACAATTTTTCGTAAGGACACCTTTTCGAATAGTTACCTAAATTTCAGCAATCAGCATCCTTATAAAACTAGAAAGAATATTTTGAAAGGACAGTTGGTAAGAGCTACCAGAATATGCTCTGAGTGGGATGTACTGAGAAAGGAAATTTTGCTGATCACTAGGTTTTTGCAGAGAGGGGTCATCAAGGGGATCTTATTTTGAGTGTGACCCTTGAGGTAACACAAGCCTGGGGTTCCAAATTTAAACATCTTTTAGGTACAGGGAGAGGTAATGTGTGTCCCCATGTACAACCATTTAAGAAGGACTTCCACAAAAGCACGATAATCCTCTTTGGTGAAGGTACGAGTGAGGTGAAAGAAATTATGAAAAAATATTGGCTCATTTTTAAGAGTAGCACAGAGCTCATACGAACTCTGGGGGATGAACCCCACTTTGTACACAAAATGGGAAAAAATTTGAAGTATATGTTTGAACAAAACCCTATAGATAGGAACCCATTTGAAAAGGGCACAACAAAGTGTGGATGTTGTTCTTTTTGTAAATATATTTTGGAAGAGAAAACTATACGTTTACCCAACAGGGTGAATCAAGTAATTTTCAAACCAGGAAATCGTGCCACCGAGGGTTTGGTTTACCTGGCAGTTTGTGACATTTGTAAAAACTTCTATGTGGGGAAAATGGAGCAACCATTAAGGAAACATATATACGAGCACATGTATGCAATTGTCCTCAAAAATAAGAGAAATGCTTTATACAGACATTCATTAAAATGTTTGGGATTTAAAGGATTTAAATTTGGTATACTGGAGGTTGTGCACAAATCATTAAGAGGTGGCTGGTGGGAAATGAATATTGAACTGTGTGAGTTAAAGTGGCAGTTTCTTTTAAACTCTGTTTTTTAACCCGGTTTAAATGACACTTTGTCTCTTGCACTCTATTAAATATTAGAGCTTTGAATTTATCGATGGTATTAGAGCATTGTTGGTTTTAATGTTAATTAGAGTAATTACAAGGGCAATTATTCAATTTATTTTATGTATTTAAGTTGGTGAAGGGTGTATGGCTTTCATTCTGAAGAAGTCTTGGTACTGATCAAGACGAAAACACTTAAATAAAATTTGGTTTGCAGTATTGTTCGCAGTTTTTGGGTTTTTGAACTTTTGGGCTCATCAAAACAGTTCATCTTGTTGGCTTACGAGGTATATGAAACATGTATGCATGTAATTGAATGTAGTACTTAGTCTGTAATAATGGGATAGATGATGTGGAAAGATTTATATGTGCCATCAAGACTTGTTTCTGTAATGATGTCCTGCTGAACAACTGCTATGGGCATAGCATCTGGCCCTGTGGGCAGTGGGCCATACCTGTCAACTGTGCAGATGTGCACAGAATCAGTGTGTATTCTGTACCTCAAGACATGTATATTAGTGTGGCAAATAGCTGAAGGTGGAAATAATGAAGTCATGATAGACACATGAGTTTCAGACACCACCACCTTCTGGACAATCATGCTAATGTGAAGTATATCATGCACAAACTTCATAGGTTTGTAATAGGCTTACACACAATCTGTCCCTTTATATACCCCCCTAATGTTAGGCTGTGCCCACATGTGACACTCTTCTGTTTTGTAGCAAGGCAGAACAGTGCAGTTGTTGAGGAAGGAGTTTTTGCGAGTGTGGACCTGATGTCTGAATACACTCCAGATATATATATATATATATATATATATATATATATATATATATATATATATATATATATATATATGTAGGACTACAGATATACAGACACACACACACACACACACACACACACATATGTATATATATATATATATATATATATATATATATATATATATATATATATATATATATATATATACATTTTCCTACCGTTGAATGACTGTACTGCACGATATGTTTGAGAAAACATCACAAATATCTATACACACACACACACACACACACACACACATATATATATATACATATATATATATATATATATACATATATATATATATATATATATATATATATATATATATATATATATATATACAGTTGTAAGCAGATGCGAAATGGACAGTTATGTCTGGTGTGAAATTTATGTTGGGAACACATTGCCCTTTATTTCTGAAGGTGCGAGTGGGATGTTGGGAAGGATAGTAGATATATCTGGGGAGGTAGATTGGGTTGGAAGACATATAAGACATACAAGAAAGCATATAGGGGCGGTATATGACACATGTGGTGTGTAAACACCTTGGATAGGGAGGGGTGTTTGGAAAGTGGAAGCCAATGAGCCCCCAAATGGAAACAGTGGGACCAAGGTCTCCACCCATGGGCAGTCACCACTGCACCTTCAAGGCACTGAAGGTGGCTGAGCTGGGGGCTGAGCAGGAGGAGCACACAGACCTTGTAATTGTGTATCAAGGGCCTCAAGGTGGTGTAGTAGATCCCCCAATTTTCTGTGGAGCTCCCTATGCACCAGACCCTGGACTTGACTTCAGGTGACAGGATCCTGTCTGTGTGTGCTCCCAGGGGGGATGAGCACCATCCCCTGAGGTGGTTCCACCTGAAGGTACTGCAGGACAGTAAATGATGAAGTCCCGGGGTGGGTCCCAGATGTACTGTGGCCTCGTAACATGGCTGGATGAGGTGGGAGAAGTGGTTTTAGTGGGAACAGCCTTCCCAAACATGCTGTCATGTCGCAGTTTTAGAACATATGTGGGTAGTAATAGTCTACACAATCCTGGATTAGTTATAACAGCATGCATAGATATCCCCATTAACACAAAACATCAGATTTGGAGCAGTTGCATAGCAAACAGAGCACACGCATATATGGAACTATAGTGGCCCTTACAATGGCATGCAGGTGACATTGTTAGCAACAGGCCACCAATGATAGTGCTTCAACATGGAACATGAATAGAAACACATTTCAATATTTGTCGTACAACAAGATATATGTCCCAACAGTAGGTTTGGAGTAAACATACCCATTGATTTGTGTGTTCAGATTATTGTTGCAGATATGGTGAGGGGAGAGAGAGAGAGAGAGAGAGATGTCAGTTAACAACTATTATATCCTTGCAGTATGAGCTCCTCAGACCTTTTTTTATTCTTTATGTCTTTCAGGTACCATGTCTAGAGAGTGCCTTCCAGTGTATTCCCACCAGGAAAATGATGTTATCATTAACTACCTGGTGCAGCACCACCAAACCCTCTTTGGCCATTGATCTGCAGGAGAGTACTGCCCTGTGGAATGAGCTCGTCCACAGGGTAAATATTATCGGCCTGCATAACCGCAGTTATAAGCAGGTCCAGCATCACTGCACTGACCTTATCCACCATGCCCATCAGTGTGCTACTGCAGTTTGGAGGGACCAGCTAGCCACAGCTGGGGGTCATGCCATCCAGCCCCCCTTGACAGATGCTGAGGAGCTCCTCACCAGCCTTGCGGCACCTGTCCACCAGCAAAGCCAAGAACCAGCAGATAGCATTGTGGAGGTGGGTGCTACTCACACAGTGGATGAGGAGTATGCAGGTAAAGCCACAGAGCACATCAGTAAACCACTGTTGCTTATCCAACTGCATCTGTAAATTTTCTTCATGCATATGTCACATAAAATATATAGTCTGTTGCTGCAGTGTAGTAATGAACAGATGTGCATAATCTGTAGTATTGTGGATTTGTACTGTTGATGTACTGTAATGCTACACTCACCCTGTACCAATGCCACAGCTACTGACATCACATATCTCACACAACTATGTAGGTCCCTCTGATATACCTCTAGGGCAGCAGTCTGTAGCTGGTGAGTATGGTGTTTTTTGTTCAGGTTTGCCAATACACCGACCATGTTATGGTCGTGGTATTTGCCATGCACACATTTAACACACCTACTCAATGCATGCTGTACATGTTCACTTATTGTTGCTGTTAACTGCACTGTATCACAGTGGTCACCATGGTGGCATATCTGAAGGGTATGTAAGAGTCCTGCAATATAACCAACAATCTGTCATTGCAAGATGCATGGACAGAGATGAACATAATGGTGGGACAAATGGCCTACAGTAGGAACATGTCTGAAACATTACCCTGATACAGTGGCTACAATAGTGTATATACCACTATTACAATGGGAACTGTTACAGATCTACACAATGGCATATCACAATACCACGATCCACAACCCTTACAAGCTGTAATGTGATCCTAACATAAGCAGCGAATGTGTAATATGGAATCCTATGTTAGGACAGAAAATATGGGGAATACATACCTTAACAAACACTGGAAGCAAATAACATATTGTGGAAGATGCTTTTGAAGTACTAACAGCATTCACTCTTCATGAGTATGAACCTTCCATCAAGTACAGGTCCTCAATGTCACACCAAGAAATGGTCTGATGTCCAAGACATATATCCATGACATTTGCCCACTCACCTGCAACAGAGGCAGCTGTGGCTTGCACACATCTTACAAACCATGGAATGGATCTCATATCCAACAGGTAGCACTCAGGAGTGGGAGGCATAGCCTTTCTTTACCATTGCATATACCATGGCAAACAGTGCAGACAGTCATGTATGTGACGAGGAAGTATGGGACAACATTAATGTAGAAAATAAACAGATTGCCATCCAAGACAGATGATGACACATTGCAAACTGGTCATGAAGGCTGCCTAGAAACATGCCACAACACTGAGGGAGTTGCAGGAATGTCTAGCAAGTACTGATTGTGCAGCAGCTGTGTCAGCAATCGCCTGGACTCTGCATAAGTGTGGCCTATGGGTTAGGGTAATCAAATGAGAAAGTTGTTCCACAGGAAACATCATCCAGGGCTCTCTATAGGTAGCATATGCATAACATCAAAAGTCCCCCAAAGGCATGTGTTGCAATGTGTAATGGTGTACCATGACCAAGTCCAAAACCTACAGACAGTATTAATAAAGATACATGTGTTGCACAAGCAACATCTCACTCTAGCTCAGACCCACCAACCACATCTGTACCTTGCTGGTGCCAGTGTACACCTGTATGTTTGCCATTCATTACCAGGAAATAGGCCAGTACACATGGTGTTCTGAATCTGGGACACTGAAAAATGACACTCATGTGTGGCCCATAGTTGTCAAGCATCTGCAAAATGGCTAAGGATGGGAAGGGGTGTCATCCTGGAACACAACAATGAACTGAAGCAGACATCCAAAGCTTGCTAAGAATGGCTATATCTGCACACAGTTAAGGTCATGAATTGTGGCAGACATAACCCTGAATCCACAGCAATAGTAAAGGCACTGTGTGACCTCCAAGGGCTGTGCACATGAGCCGACCTTGCAATCTGGCAGAGTTAGGGGACATTTTTTGGGCAGAGTGACCAAATACTGGCAAGTGCAGATGGACCATGCTAGTATACCCCTTCCAGGAATAGTGACTGCTGTAGTACACTTAACAGTTGATGCACCAAAACATCATGTTAAGGGTGTGCACACTTATGCACCCACATATTGTATGCATCTCAATCAGAATCTGCACAACTAACACATTTGCTTTCTACTGCATTTGATTGCACAGGTCATATGTCACATATCAGTTTGTGCAATGTTAACATATGCAGTACTGTGGCCTCATGGGAAGAGGGTGCCATGCCAATAAGGGTATGTACACTCCTCATAGCCACAGTAAGCTTTAAAGGGTGTCAGTGCAATTGTATTTTATTGCTCATACATGCGCTGCTGTTGATGAGATCTGCAAATCAGACATCAGGCATTCATTATTGACATCTGTCCTCATATCATCCCAGGTATGTGTCAGACAAACACACAGGGGCTGTGAGCAACAGATCAAACATAACTGACACACATATACACATTCAGCAATGGCATGTACACCCATAAGGTATGGTGCACAGTACATGCCAGGGTGCTGAATAGGTGCACAGCAATACTGTGTACATGGGTGCAGTGTGTTCCAGGGGAAGGGGCATCACCTACTAACACAACTCATGCATCACAGAGATGTATAATGTTGGTAACAAGGATTAACTATAGCTGCAGTGCATGCTGTTGAGTGCCATATGTCATGCATTTTGACAGTTGGGTAATGAGAGGTCTGTGTATAATATATTTGTGCAACCTCACTTGTAAGTGTGTGTGTGTGCGCACACATGTGTGTGTGTGTGTTTGTGTGTGTGTGTGTGTGTGTGTGTGTGTGTGTGCGTGTGTGCGCGTGTGTATGCGTGTGTGTGCGTGTGTGTGTGTGTGCATGTGTGTGAGTGTGTGTACAGTTAAGCAATGACGTACAGGTCTTAAAGTGCATTTCTTGTTTTTCCCTCACAGGTGACAAGGTGGGTGAGTGTCCCTCCTGCAGGCAAATGTATGTTAGTGTCTATACAGACTCTGAAAATGATGATAGGTATGGTGAGGCACAGGCAGGGTTGTCAGAGTCTGAAGCTGTGCCATCAGTTGACATCCCACTATTATCCACCCCATCCCCCCACACACATTGCCTATACATACCCCATCACCAATGGCCATAGATGAAGGACAGTTGCCAGGTGGTGGCATGGGACAGGACATTGTGGTGACTATGGCAAGTGTGTCTGTACACAGCAGCCATAGATGGATGACTGGCGAGGTACCACACAGGCAGATGTACAGGGGTGCTCGTAAGAAGGCTGCTGGTCATCATGCCCCTGGCAGAAGTGCCACAGCAGGTGTCATCAGACACATGTTTTAGGCCATCATGGAGGCACAGGCACATATGGAACATTATACCAGACAGGCTCTGAGGCTCCAGAGGGCTACTCATTCTGCTGTTTTTGACAACATCCGTAATCTTCCAGGTGCCCATTATTTTGCAGAGGTCCTGAGTAGGCGGTTGGGTGAGATGGTGGGAATCCTCGACTGTGCAATGTCTATGCTTGAGCATATGGTGGGAGTAGGGTGACAGCCACATGTATGTAAGTCAGCAACACCTACAGGTGGAGGTCTACGTGGACATGCAACAAGTCAGAGCCGCTCCCATAGTAGCAGTACCAGCACCAGCAATGCAGGGGGTGCTGTCCACACCACAACATAGCAGGCCACATGCACATGGCCCTGGCTGGTCCCAAGAAGGACCTGGATCCAGCAGACATTTGCCATCATCAGGGGAGAGTACCATATCCTGCCTTGTACCTGGTAGTTCCCATGGAACCCCTGGCAGACACAGGGTGAATGTACTAAGGTGTACCAATGTAATGCTGTGTAACATGTTTTCAGCAGTAAAGTTTAATGCTTACATGTCAGGATGTGTAGCTGTCTAGCCATGATGCATTATATCTGGTATTAACACTGACTGATTGTGGTTTCCATTATGTATTCAGTTTGTGTTGTAGATGTCTGTATGTCAGCAGGATGTTGGTCTGCTGTTGTTTCCTAAAAGGGGTATGGCACTGTGGTGACACCTTGACTGTGCCATATCTTGGGTACAGCTGAACACAAGTAACAGGTCTGTATAACAGTTATTGCATGTGCCACATGGCTGATAGGTCTGAGGGGTGTATACAAGTGAGTGCATGGTGGCTGATGTCAGCAGCCCTTCTACAGTAGAAAACAGTAAGTGTACTGGGTGGTACACACCATATGTTTGTGTATAACACACACACACACACACACACACACACACACACACACACACACACACACACACACACACACACACACACACACACACACACACACACAGGTTTTGGTGTTGATGCAATACACACAGAATACTGTACACATGGATGTATGCACTTTTGCAGTGAACCCATTTTAGCCTATGTAATTCCACCAAGACAAAATAGGCACAAGATCACATCAGTAAATAATCAGTCTGCTAGTTTAATGTCATTGACAATGGTACTGGCAGGGTATATATCCCTTTCCCCAATGTAGTGCAATCCTTGACTTGGTAAACATAGGTGTACTGGTGTGGGTGGCACAGCCCTACCCTTTGAAGGGTGTGGGGTGGTGTAAAACCACAGATAGTGTCATTGACGACTACTTAACCTGTTAACATAAACTGTGCAGTATTAAAGCCGACTAAGTGGTGCGATACACACAACAATAACCCCAATGATGGTGGCTGTGTCCACAAGATTCGCACCCAACTAAATATACCAACCCCTGTATTGCTGTACAGCTATACA
>NC_056728.1:149820672-149878172 GCF_019279795.1 Protopterus annectens | reverse complement strand
GATGTTGTTCCAAGGTACTTCTAAGGTGAGGAACATCACCAGCCCTTGTAAATACTGGCATTGGGTGATGTACTCGTTGAGAGATCCAAAATTAATTTTACCCAAAACACACATTTACATTTTCCAGGGGTGAGGATCAAACCTGTATCTAACAATCTTTACAGACCATTATGTTACACATTTACAACATGCACCACTGACCTGTCATGGTTTAGGGTTGGCAACAGGTACTTATACAGTGGATGATATCTGCAGGACTGCTACAGACAGGTTCTGAGATGTGTAGTGGGTGTAAATGGAGACAAAATTCTTGAAGTACACACACAAACACTTGCCACAGATGAGCTATAAACCCATACCTGTGTAGTTACTGCTACAACATTGTTCCACATTTATGGCATGTGCCATGGAGCTTACATGTTGTAGAGCTCTCCACAGGTGTCTTTGAAAGTGACTGACATCAGCAGCAGTGCTAAAGGAGGGGTAAGGGGAGAGTAGTAAGTGTAAATGTTCATAATATCAAGTACTATCAAGGACACACACACACACACACACACACACGCACACATGCACACACGCACACACACAGTGTTGCCAAGTCTGGGGTTAGAACTTACCTAACTAGTATGTCACACTATAGTATGATGCAGTTATCGCATGCAACACAGAGCTTAACTTTGTCCAAAGAGCTATTTCAAGGTGACTGACATCAGCAGGTTTGCTAAAGTAGGGCAATGGTAGGTGTAGTGACTGTGAATGTCCTCAATATCATTGATCCCTACACATGCAAACACACACACACACACACACACACACACACACACACACACACACACACACACACACACACACACACACACACACACACACACACACACACACAGTTTCACAGTTGCTATGTCTGGAAATAGAACTCCTACCTAACTAGTATGTCATACTATAGCATTACACAGTTATTGCACACGCCACAGAACTTACAGGCTTGAACCTTGTCCAAAGAGGTATTTCAAGGTGACTGACATCAGCAGGCTTGCTAAAGTAGGGCAATGGGAGGTGTAGTGACTGTGAATGGCCTCAAAATCATTGATCTCTACACAAGCAAAAACATACACACACACACACACACACACACACACACACACACACACACACACACACACACACACACACACACACACACACACACAAAGTTACCATGTCTGGGATTAGAGCTCTTACCTAACTAGTTCATTACACTATGGTATTATGTAGTTATTGCACACACCATGGAGCTTACAGGGCTGAACCTTGTCCAAAGAGGGATTTCAAGGTGACTGACATCAGCAGGCTTGCTAAAGTAGGGCAATGGGAGGTGGAGTGACTGTGAATGGCCTCAAAATCATTGATATATACACACACACACACACACACACACACACACACACACACACACACACACACACACACACACACACACACACACACTTTCACAATTGCCATGTCTGGGATTAGAACTCCTACCTAGCTAGTATGTCACACTATAGCATTACACAGTTATTGCACACACCACAGAGCTTACAGGGCTGAACCTTGTCCAAACAGGTATTTCAAGGTTACTGATATCAGCAGGCTTGCTAAAGTAGGGCAATGGTTAGTGCAGTGTGTGTGAATGGGCCATAAACCATTCCTCTGGAAACACACACAGAACACTCAGTCACACACAACTTTACATTTGACAGGAGTGGGTATACGACTGCTAGATGAAAACTGATTTGTGCTGTCATGTTACACAGTTATCACAAGCACCACAGACACTATAGTGCTAAGGGCTACCAGAAGCAGATGGCTATAGTGATAGATATGTACATATCATGTGATATTGGCCAATTGGATTTGTGGTGGGTGGGCCAGGCCTCATGATAGGAAGCTCTTTGTCACTGTCTGTCTCTCTGTTCCCAACATCTCTATTTGTGTGTGTTTTACCTATTTTAGTGTGTTGTCCTTGGATATATGTTTGTATTCTTATCCAATGTGTGTGCAAAGCATGAATGTTGTGCAATGTGGTGAGTGTGCACAGAAATCTGCGACTGACAGATATGTATAGTCCACTGTTGTTTTCAGACATGGGCTTTATTCCTTTTAAGTGTGCAAGTATGCCCAGAATGACCTTCTGTATTTTATTGTCAGACATGGACTTCATTTCTCTAACTGTGGGAGCTTCCCAGCATGACCTTCTGTATTGAATGTATGAATCCACTACAGGTAGGTTGTACTCCAGTGCAGGAATTTGTGTTCTACACCTACAGCTAGTAACCTGTTTCTGCAGGATATCTGTAGATAGGTTGACAATATGGAGTCACAATGGGCAAAGGATAGTGGGCTACTGTAGCTATTGTGTGTGTGCTACATGGTTTTGGTGTTAGCAGAGATATTTAGATATATGTACTGTTTTACACTGTGATGTATTATGTCATCAACTACTGACAGATATACTTATTTACTCACAGTAATTTCCAGGGGAATACAAGATGAATGAAGCTGTGTCCAGTATTGTGGTCTGCAGCCTACATATTCTTGCACACTCATGCCATTCTGGAGGGGGAGCAACAGACACTTGCTGATGGGTCTGTGTAAATGGTCCTTCACTTCGGTACTTTGGTGGCTGAGAATCCCCTGCTTGTACATCTATAGACGTGACAGAATGGCCATATCCTGCTGTGGCCATATTTCTCAGCTGTACAGATTCACATAGGTCACCCAGAGCCAGGGCTCATATATCTTGTCAGATCCCCTTCACATTGAGGCTTACAAGCAGGTTTATAGCCACCCATTACTAGGTTTGCAGGCAGGAGTAGTATGGGCACATATCAGAGTTTTAGACGTCACACACTCCATGGCATCCATGCTTCTACATTTCCCCCTCTGTTATTCTATCCTCTTCCTAACATTATGCGAGCAATATCTGATAAGTATCCCTGTAGTTGTCCCTTCATCCCAGCAGTATTTAGGGGTTGGTCCACAGTTCTGGCAGTAGGACATGGTGTGCATGCTACTGGGATTTGTCGACATGGCCTTGCATTTTGGTTCTGTGGACTGTGTTATGTTGTTTTTGGGACCCCATGAGATATCATACATTGGCAGTACGGGTGAGGAACAGGCCTTTGACAGAGGACTGTAGGGCATTTGGTAGTGATACAGACCATGTGTAGCAAGCCAGTGCATTCTGTCACTCCTACAGTCCCAGGCTGCAAGCCCCTGGATTCCCTTGGGGTGACAGGGTAGGTGTGCATGGCAATAGTTCCTGTCCTTATTAATCCATTGGTGTGGATGCTGGCAGGGTGCTGCTTACAGCTAGGGACACACCTGCATGGGACACCTCTTCAGCATGCTGCATTCTGTGGGTATTCCCATATAGAAGTGGGGGTCATACTGTGCTCATTCCCAACAGCAGGGATATGACCTGTGATGAACCTGTGGCTAATGGTGGGGTGAGCTAAGTGCATGTGTGATATGGAAGCTTCTTGCAGCTAACTCACAGATATACCTGGGACATTCCCCTTATGCTGTATTCTGGCTTGTGCGGAGACATTGGCAGTTTCTCATTACTTCTTAATTGTGCCTTTTGTGGTCTGCCAGTGATTAACCAGACTAAATCAGTATTCCATACTGCACAAACAAGTAATGTTCTGCTAACCTGTATGTACAATTCCAAAGGTGTGTGCATTTGACAGTTACATTTTATATACGCTGTCTTGAGTACTTCCACCTGCGCACTGTGTGTATGTCTGGGCCCACATTCATGGCATGTCTATCTTTCAGATGGTGACAGATATTACATCCGAACAATGAGTATGGATGACTGCTGGATTGGGTCTTGCTGGGATGCATTATGGTTGGCACTGCAGTTGTCAGAACATGGCCCTGTCATCAACAGTACTGGCCATAGGCCACTGGGACGCAATCCTCCATGCCTACATGCTGACCACTTCCACACAATATACAACACACAACAACATAACACACAGAGCCCTGCATATTGTACACATGCAACAATCTATCCTGCTAATTGGGCCAGCTCAGGTAATCTGTGCTCCACTGTTATTGAACCCACATGTACATGTTGCTACATTTCTACATAGGATTGTGGGGGGGGGGCACCTGACAACTTTAGACATTTGCTATGACTGTACTGGTATTTCAGGTACTCTGTCGGCTTCCATTTCGTTTTGTGTTATGACCTATCATGCAGACTAGAGGCATATCAGTGGAGTACAGATTTTAGGTTTTATTCACCTACATTTCAGTTTCAGACTTTTTACTGTTCAGAACTAACATTCAACTGCCTGACCTGTTGTAGTCAGTCTGTGTATGTCTGGAGGGGGGCTGTTCTCCATTGCCATCAATTAGAGGCCTTAGCACAGCCTTTCTTTGTGGTCATCTACACCTGTCCTACTGGCTGAGACCGTTGTTGGCTATGTGAAGCTCACTGACATGCATGTGTGTATCCTATGAATACACATTTGGCTCACCACATGTCCTGCAGTGGGAATTGTCACCTTGTCTAGTACTGTCGAATTTGCTGACACCAGTATTTGTTATGGATTTCATGCTGCCCATATAGGTGTCTACTATCTGCTGCCATCCCATTCAGCCACCCGATTCCCTTGCATGCTCACATCCATACCATAGATACAAGTAGCAGAACATACTACTCCATTCAGCAATTGATAGGGAGAGTGACTTACTTTGTGGCTGTGCTAGTATTGAGGATGGTGCTGGAGGTCTAAGTATGTTGGATGCACATAGTACACTCCTTTACATGGTAAAGCACAGGTAGTGTCATGTTTGGCATCCCTTTTACTGTATGTGTGAGTCAGAAAGAGGTGTCATTCCCTGTGTTCCTACCATGTCAGTGTATGTGCTATGCATTGCCTCTTTGCCAAAGCCTAGGCATACTGGGCATGACTTCTGCCTACAGGGGCAGGCTCAGGTTGTTCCTCCTCCGAGTCACTCTGTGCCTGTGCTGACCTTGGCAATGGTGGGGGGCTGTTGGCCTTGGCAATGGTGGGGCCTTTGTTGCCCTGCCATGTGCTGTTCCTATGGAGCTGTTTCTGCAGGATCATATTGTGTAGCATGGCACATACAATGAAAAACTGTGAACATGTAGCTGGAGAGTACTGCAAGGCTCCACTGGATATGTCCAGGCACTGGAACCGTGACTTGAGCATCCCAAACACACGCTCTGTTATGATTCTGATTTGTGCGTGTGCTTCATTATGGAGTTCTTGTTCAGGTGTGTGTGCATTTCTGATGAGTGTCATCAGCCACAGCTCCAGTGTGAAACCAGCATCCCCCACTAGGTGGCCATATGGGATGTCCCCACTGGCAAATCCCTGGTACAACTGCATCATATGCCAGATGTGGGAGTTGTGATAGCTTCCAGGGCTGCCAGCACACACATTCATTATAATGCCCTGAGCATCACACATGAACTGGCAGTTGATGGAGGGGAAGCCCTTGTGGTTTATATAGACCCTACCCCACTCACCAGGTGGTGCTTTGATGTGTATGTACGTGCAGTCTATAGCACCCACTACCTCAGGGTATTCTGCTATTTGGTGGAAGAGATGCATATTGCTGGGCAACACCTCACAGGTGTTAAGGAAATATATGTGCTCACCAGCATGTGCTGACATGGCATCCAGGAACTGGTGGAGTACCCTGGATGCTGATGCCTGTGAGATCCCCATGATACCCCGAGTTGGTTTTTGGAAGGTACCTGTGGCTAGTATTCGTAAGCCTACACATACTTTGGTATCCACTGGGAAATGGTTCCCCTCAGTTGGTTCTTTGTGTGAGGTGTGGCTGGCACAACTTAACAATTTGCTGTAGGATGTCCCTGTCCACCCTATAGTGCTCCACTATCTCCAGCTCATGTAGCCCCTGGGAGGTTACCTGGGTCTGTACACTCTTCTCCTTCTCCTCACTGTAGGTTGGTCATCAGCTTTCTCATCCTCACCACCCTCACCCTCTTCCACATATTGATGTATGAGAGCAACAGCAGCCAAGCAGCCACTATCATTTTGTTAGTTTTGTTAGTTAAAATTTCCCCGTTTGTGTACACTGGTGGTGTAGAGCATGTTGGAAAAACCAGAGTGAAAGGTGTTTGCATAGTTTATAGTAGTTTGCTGGCCTGGGCAGGTTGCTGCCTGTGTAATTGGCTGATTCTGATACATTTCACCTGACAGCTATGCTAGTTCTCCTTGATTACCTTCCTACTGCTATTTTCCTTTCCCATTGCCTTCCCATTTAAGCCCTGAGGTGCGCTGCACAAACCCAGTGCTCAGAAGTGAACGGAGCTGCTATTTCCTGTTTTTTTTTTCTTTTAAACCCGGTGCACTCTGTGCACACCCATTTGGGCAATGTAAACATCTTTTAGCAGAAACTGGCCCTTCCTAGACATGAACACACTCTGCTTTCTTGGAATAAGACAGCACAGCCTTAGACACATCCCCTTCCTTAGCTGTGCTTAGCTAAGGGCAAACACAGGCCACTGTGCTCCAATAAGCTTACAGCAGTCATGACACTCCCCATCATGAGGTCATCTAGCTCTTAGGCTTAGACCATGGTGTTATTGCACCTACACGGTTGGGTGCAAGATAGCACTGAGGGGAAATCTGTGATTCAGTATCATTCCCCTCATTTGCATAGAACTGACTCCTAATGCATGTTTACAAAACTGGCACTCAGCCTTCCCCCATAGCAACCACTATTCCATGGTCTTGTTGTCTTATGCATACCATTGACTATTATGGCAAAATCATGATTTTGTTTAAAAACTTATTTCCAGCTTTTTTCTTATTTTTGGGCCAGTCCTGTTTGCGCACTGCTGCCCTACAGTTAAACGGCTGAAATCGGTCAAAAAAATATTTTTTATAATTTTGAAACTTTTTTTCATGCCTATGGCCATATATTTGGCCATTGGCATGTCTAACCCTTATAATACATGTTTTTTTATGAGCTGTCATGCCTCCAAGACATTTGTTAAACTCACCTGGGCATTATTTTTCTTTTAGAGTATTACAGCATGTTTTTAAGAATGTGAGGGGTGGTGATTATAACAACTATTTGGAACAGGTGGAGTTAAAATGGATGCAAGCCTACAAACATCCAGGCTTAAATAGCCAGGTTAATATCAAACCCATCCTAAGTGGATGGAAGTTTAAGGTAAATAAATAGTTGCAACTACTGCTTTAAATATGTACTTGATGTAATTTTGGCACACTTTTCCTGTTTGCTGGTTGGCTAAATGTTATTTTAAAATAGTTATGGTTTTAATTATTTTTATAGGATTTGATAAAGCTACATGCGAAAGTGCTCATCCTGTGCTTTGGATTATATTTTTTTATTAAAAGTTGATCTTCTAGCCGTGGTTGTCCAGTTGATTTATGTTTTTTTTCATGAACTTTCATGATTACTCTGTCTACCATTTTACAATCTGTCTTATCTTTGTTACTGAGAAAAACTATAGTTGTTTTTTCAACACAAAATCTATATGATTCCCGTGTTTCTTTACTTCTGGTAACCCTATAATCTGTAAATTGTTTTGATGGCTACAATTGTCAAAAAAAAAAAACATTTTATTATTTAGTCAGCCATCCCATAAAGTTATTTTGTGGAGTTAACAGTCACAGACCTACAATTACTTTTTAGTTTATTATCTCTGCACCATGTTGAGTCACTGTCTTAGTTCTCAATATGCATCCATTTATCTTCTTGTGTCACAGCTAGCCTCTAAATTTTTCAGTTCTCCTGGATCATCACATTGGCTGAAATGGTTATTAAAGCTACAAAAATGTTCCAAGTACTCCAGAGGTCAACTTGGATTTTTCAGTTCTCCATATTTGTAGTTGCATTACATCTGCACTGAGAAATTATTCTGAGCAATGGCAGTTTATTTGCTCATTGCGTATTAAATTTGCTCACTAAAAATAATTATTATTAATTTGGTGTCTGACCAGTGAAAATGCTACAGCACTAATTGGAAAGGTAATATAATTTAACTCTTTTTCTTTTTTTCCCCTCTGGGTCTACAGGGAGTGAAAATCCATTGCTATCACCATTAGCACACCATTATGAATGCTACCATACAATGTTATAAAGCAGTAGCAAAACGTAAATAGAGTAACAAATGAATTTTCCATAATATAAAGGGAAGAGAATCATATCAATTGGGTTATCATATAGAAAGTCACTTCACCTGACAAGTATAATAAATTATTTTGTTGTTAGAAGAGGGACAAGAGGAATACATGGAACAGCAGATGCAAGTAATGCAATGAAGACAGAATAATGTCTGATGCAAAGAACATTGACTCTGTATGAATGGAAAAGTGAATGTAAAATCACTGTGCCAGAAATAAAAAAGCAAATGTGTACTTGTCCAAATATCTCAATTAGTTACCAAAGGTAGCCTGGATCAGTATTACAAAGACTTATCCGTCAGTCTAGAGCATACAGAGTTCAATAATTTTCCCAGATCAAAATATGAGATTCTCAGTTGTAGGACCACTAAAATCTGCATTGGATGAGGGATGTTTCCACTTTTGGACCACTAAAAATAGAGCATCAAGAGAGGAATCTATTATGAAGATGATTACTTGAAATACTCATAATTTATGGGCCATCTTTAATACTTTGATTAATTATTTCTCATTACCATGTATGACAGTCATGGATTAATAAAGTACCCCAACCAGTCTGGTTAGGATACGTCTAATAGAGTCATTTATTTAATGAGCTTAAACCAATGCATTTTATATAGGAATAAGCCCCGCTTGTCCTATATGCAAGCATCTGAACAGCAACATAATTCACTGAAAAGCCACCTGGAAAGGGTGGCAGGAATTCAAAAGCCAATGAAATTAAATTAAAAGCAGTCCTTACATCAAGATTAAGTAACAATATTTATGTACTTAAAAGGAAGGAATAACAATATAGCCAAAGCCCCCCCTTTTCTATAAATAGATGAAAGTCTTCTGTTAAACTCATTCTGATTGGATTGTACTGAAAAGCATAAAATACTTTCATGAAAAACTGCAGGCCTTCTGACTCAGTACCACTTCCATGATCATAATATGTTTCTAAAAACAATTCACACTCATTGAAAGCAACATTTTACAGAAGATGGGTGGGGGGCTTTGTTCCACAAACCTCCCTTATTTATATACACTAACTCTATGATTACATGTCAGTGGAGAAAGAGGAATAATCATTATAGTATAGAGTGGTGTCACAAAAGAAGCAATGCCATGTTACCCACATTACAGTGGAAAAAAAACCTTCTGAAAATCAAAACACTGAATGCTATCAGGAATGTAGTAGAACCTGGTCAAATTACCATAGAAATGTAGTGTGGATTTTCTAGGTTACGTTATACATACCTATGGATAAAATTCCAGAAACAAATGATTGATCTTAACCTTCAGAAATCAGACTGCTACAAAGATTATGACACCCAATTTTTAATAATTGCATTCATTATATACACACAGCTGAGAGGTAGGATTTTTAAGAACTTTGTCAATCTCTGTAATTTTTAGTAGGTTGCACAGATTGACAAAGTTGCCAGCACTTAAACTAAAGAATAATGTTGTAAGAAGTCATCCATCTGAAAATTTCTACACTAGTGCAACTAAAAAATTTGCTTCTGACCAGCAATGTGTTGGCCTTGTATCTCTCTCGATCCAAGGCTGCCTTGCTTAATACCATGATCACTTACAAGGAAGTAAAATTAAGTGAAATTAAGCAGTACTTCAAAACTTGCTTTCTCAGATTGTAACAAATCAAGTTGTACTGATGGCACAAGAATAATTAGTAATAGAAATTCAAACAACAAAATGAAACAACTACCCATAATGATCCCCCAAAATGAAACAACTACAAACACTGTAAACCTACAATTGCCAACTGTCAAAACCAAGTTGGAGCAAAACTTCAATATGGATGAAATGAAATCTGTTTTAGCTCCAATCTAAAATGTGTTGGAAGCTACAGCCTCCCAAATGAGAGATATCAAAAGCACTTAATCAGTTGATGTAAAACTTGACATGTCAGAAAACAAGATTACTAAATGTGAAGGTAAAATAGAAAACATTCAAAAACACTGTAACTGTACCCTCAAAATATCTACTCAACATCCAAAAAAACTTTTCTATTATGAAAGTAAATTTGGAAAAATAAATTGCTTTTTAGAAGCGTTCCAGAGACAATAGTACAATCAGAATTAATAATAACAATTCAAACTATATTTTCTAATCTCGCACAAATTAAAATTCTCGGCAGGAAACTACACAAACTCCAAAAACAATAATAACTCCTGTGGTACTGGCAAAAAATGACAGCAGAATTCACAAGCCAGCTTTTATTAAACAAAAAAGTTAAGTGTTTTGTTCCTGCCATTTCAGGAATGAAAATGTTTAACTTTTTGTTTAATAAAAGTCAGATTGCAAATTCTGGTGTCATTTTTTGCCAGTACCACAGGAGTTATTATTGTTTCTATAGTTTCTAATCTTTTGAAAATAAAAAAAAGATCCTTTTCACATCATCCTTGAAAGAGTGCATTGATCTGAAAATAGTATCAAACAAATTCTGTTGCAAAACCAGTATATGTCAAAGTCTTAACCATTCAGGATGTCTCTACCATACTTCGAGCTTTCAAGAAGAAACATGATATTTCCTAAAAGGGTAATAAGATAACATCACAAGCATCCTATTAGAATGTTTGTTTGTGTTTTTTCGGCTTTTCCCGATTAGGGGTCGCCACAGCAGAACTCCAGTCCGCTAATGATTGGCAGTTGATTTTTACGTACCGGCTTGCCAGGCCTGATGCACAACCTTCAACGAAGGTACGCCCATTCACGCATGTCTCCACGCAGAAGACGCTCTAGCTGAGAATCGAACCGGACAGCTTCTTACTGTGAGGTGACATAATATTAAAAGACAACACTTGGCACCTTTTTGTTTCTGTCTTATCCAAAATAAGACTACATTTTAAATGCTCTTCAAAGCTAAACTATTCTTCTCATTCAGAGAATAAAATATCAACTAAAATCACTGGAAAAAGCAAAATCAATTTTCCAAAAACTATTTAACTTTACAACACATATATGATTGCACTGTTTGTTAAAAGGCATTTTACCTATTTAGTGTATGCCTAGAGTTGAGTCACCTCAGAGGTTATGGGGTGACATGATTTGGCAGCAGCAGATTTCATGACTTGTTTTTTCCATGTAACCTTAGCTATATTGTTTTTCACCTTGGGAGCATTGTTGCTAGCACTGTTTTTGACTTGGAGAGTTAGTTTTTTGCAATCTCTTGAAAGGTTACTGAGGAAAAAAGATTTAATAAATAGCAATTTTTCTATGTCACTAAAAGTGACATACTTTTATTTCCTTCACAAAGAGGAAGTAAATGTATTTGCTAACACAGTAGGTAATCTAATTGTGCAGATGATGGACAAATGTGTTACAAATAATTTCCAGATCCATTTTATTTTTTTAGGATAGTAGGTAATTGTTTAAATGTGATTGCCTTAATAGCAAAATATTTGTTAGTCATTAATGGAAATAACTCATTATCACTTAGTTATTATCGATTATTTTATGGACAGGAATTTTAATTAAAATTGGTTTGTTTATTATTACCACTTATATCCATTTTTATTTTTACTAACTATTGGGCAACAAGTCATTAATTAGTTTTTGAACTTACTTACTGAATGCTTTCTGGTCGGTACACAAAATGCTTCCTAGTTGTTATATTTTTAAATATTTCTTCCTTGTAAGAACAGTATTGATATGCTAGCTGCAGTGCTGTACTCCATTAACTCATGTGCATTAGCTTTCTTAATAGACCACATTGCTTTAGTTACAGAGGGAATTGTTTAATATTTTGTGTTTATATGAGTATAGTAATGTTAACTCTTATTAGTTTAATCTATCAGTCTTCTCTGGTAACATGTGGGGGGTTAGGATTATTAAGAATTTGAGGAGAGTTGTGCCACATATTCAGAGTAGAACTTTTACTTTTCTCAGCTTAACTAGTAACTTCTTTATCATGTGCTATACCATAGATTTCTGATTTGTACTCATTTTTATTTATTTCTCAAGGAAATTTAAAATATATAAAGTTGTGCATTTGAAAATTGAAAGCTGGATTGGTAAGGACCTTCAACTAACACAGAAAAAGAAACTGTTTTTGCACTTAGCCTATAAATCTGAGCCTCAAGAGACACATATGCTGAATAATCAATGGACCTCCATTAAAAATAAGTAGCTAACAATATTATCACTGCAGATTGCAACACTAATACTGTTTAGCTGGCTATAATAGGGACTATAATAGATTACAGAACAGATGTGGCAGGAAGATGGTACTACATGTTTGTAAAATTAAAAAAAAAATCTTAATAAACCTTCAGATATTGCTAACATTTATGCCTCAACGAGCAGCCACAGTGGTGCAGCAGTTAGCGTTGCCACCTCACAGCAAGAGGTTCTCCAGTTTGATCCTTTGCTGGGGTGCCTTCTGTGCAGAGTCTGCATGTCCTCCCTGTGGTCACGTGGGTTTCCTCTGGGTGCTCCGGTTTTCTCCCACATCCCAAAGACATGCTGTATGTGGATTGGATACTCTAAATTGGCCCTAGGTGTGAGTTTATGTGTGTGTGTGCCTTCAGTGGAAAGTTGTCGCCAGGCTGGCAACTCAACACTGTAAAACTCCACTGCCAATCATGAGCGGACAGGTGGTCTTCTGTGGCAAACCCTAACCATGAAAAAGCTGAATTAAGAAGAAGAAGATTTATGCCTCAACCTCTAAACAAACAGACTTATTAATAAACTTATTTAATATCCTTGCTAAATTATATAATCATTATATAATATTAGGGTGGGATTGGAATTTAGTTATAGACCCTAAAGTTGATTATCATCATCATCATCATCAACAACCCCATGTCTGGCATCATCTTAACTGTTGCCATCTCTCTCAATTCAATGCCATACTCCTGCATTCTTTGACACTCATGCCTGTCTGTTGCAGATCTTTTTTTGCACAATCCATCCACCTCTTTGCTGGATGTCACTCATTTCCTCCTACCTTCTTCCTGTCTGTCTCAAATGTTCTTCACCAGATTGTTTTATGCTCTTCTACATGCTTACAAACCACAGTAATCTGTTCTCTTTGATATTTTCTGTAATTAGTGCTACTTTGCCTTCTGCTCTTAAGTCCTCATTTGTTCACCTGTCCCACAGTGTGCATCCTACCACCCTTCTCAGACCCTTCATTTCCATCACCTCTATCTTCCTCATTTATTTATTTATTTATTTTATTTATTTTACATTTGTTGACCGGGCTAGTCCAGCTGGATATATGTCCATTTTCAGTGGAGGCCCGGGAGAAAATGGTTATAACAAGTATAGGGAATACAAAAAAAATAACAAAGCAAAACAAAACAAAAATTGAGCATAAAAGATAATTAGACTTTAGTATAGGTAATTTACATGTTAGAGGAAATATACATAACAAGATACTATTCCTAAAAAAGTTATTAAATAATTGCAATACGCAATTTGATAAAATCATATAGGAAAAATATACATTCCAATATAACCAAAAAAGAACAAACTATGCTTAGTGAGATATGTAATATGAGGGACAAAAATGCTTTGGTTCAATAAAGGATTGGTTTTACAGCTGGTGTTGTGCTTTTTGGAAGCATCTTATACATTATTGGATTACATTATTCTACATTGTGTTTTGGACTGGGTTTTTGCTGGTATACTTCTCCTTGTTTGGCTCTGTCTCTTGCCTCTCACATTTCATAATATCAAAATGTAGTGTAAATAATACATAGTCATACTAATATCGATGTCATATTTTTTTTTTATAGTATATATGAGATAAGTTATATCCACAAGGATGTTATGTCAGTGGGGATCAGTCAGGATGTAGTATAGAGAAAAGGAAGTATTGAGGTAGAGGAAAGGAGGAAGAAAAGTTAATCAGGATTGGTACAGGAGCAAAGCCAGTGTTTATTAAGATGGATTCTCAGTTGTTTTTTAAAGAGTGGAAGAGTGGACAAAGATGAGATATTGAGTGGAAGTTTGTTCCACATTTTGCCAACTGAGTAGGAAAAAAGACAATCTCCTGCAGCATTATTGGGTTTGGTACTATTAACTAGTAGTTTATCTGAAGAACGTAGTTGTTTCAGATTGTTGTAGGGAGTAAGGAGGTTAGAGAGTATTGGTGTTTTGGATGGCTGATATAGAATGTTGTGAGCTATTAAGAGCTGTTGATAAATAAGCTTGTTAGGAAGTTCAAGCCAGTTTAGTTGTTTTAAGTTCAGGCAGTGGTGTGTTCTAAACTGGGATCCTGTGGCAAATCGAGCAATATTATTGTAAGATGAAGCAAGTTTCTTAAGGTTACTTTTAGAGAGATTAGTGTAAATAGGGGAAGCATATAGAAGGGTAGAGAAGAGGTGAGATTGGGCTAAGGTGGTCCGGGCTTCAGGTGTAAGGAAGGATTTGATTCTGTAAAGGGATCCAATCTTTTTGTTAACTACTTTTATTGTGTTGTTGATGTGACAGTCAAAGTTAAGATTATTGTCAATAGTAATACCTAGTAGTTTTGTAGAAGAATCAGGAGTAATATGAGTGTTATCAGTGGAAGTAATAGAGAAGTTTAGGGAAGTAGATTTACAGGTAGAACAGTAGTAATTTGGTTTTCTTGGGGTTAAGGAGTAGACAACGGTCAGGGAACCACTGTTCAACAGTGGTAAAGGTTTTTTTGGGTAAGAGGTTGGAGTTCAGCTTGAGAAGAAGCAGTGCAGATTATAGTGGAATCGTCTGCATATTGTATGCAAGTGGTGTTAGGGATAGCTGATTGGAGGTCATTAATAAAGATAGAAAATAGAAGTGGGCCTAAGATAGACCCTTGAGGTACTGCTATAGAGATAGGAAGGAGGGTAGATAGTGAACTTTTCCAGAGTACTGCCTGCTGACGATTTTCAAGATAAGAAGTAAACCAAGTTAAGGAGGAGGGATCAAGTGCATGAGATTTTAGTATGTACAGAAGAAGTTTATGATTAACCATGTCAAAGGCTTTAGATAGGTCTATGAAGAGAGAAGATGAGAGATTATTGATGTTACGGTTATAGTTGATGGAGTTGGTAAAGGAGAGTAATGCAGTAGTGGTGCTGTGGGAAGGTCTGAATCCATGTTGACTATTGGCAAGTAAGTTATTATGGAGAAGGTGGTTTAGTTGTTGTTTATGGATACATTTTTCCATGATTTTAGCTATGGGTGATGAGTGCTATGGGACGAAAGTTAGAGAAGTCATTAGACTTGCCCCCTTTGTGTAGGGGAATGATATGGGATATTTTCCAGATAGAAGGGACAATACCCTCCTTTATAGATCTATTTATTAGGATGGCAATGGGATAGGCAGTGGCTTTAGCTCCTATTTGCAGGTATTCTGCAGGAAGCTTGTCTGCAGATGGGGTGGTAGGTTTTAGTTTTTGGAGTAGAGATTGGATATAGGAGGTAGATACAGGTTGTAGGTGAAGGGGAGGAAGAGTAGTTTTTGAACTAGGTGAGAGTAGTTTAGAAGTGTCAGAAGAAATGTGGTTTGCAAGAGTTTGGATGGCATTGGTGAAGAAAGAGTTGAAGTCATTGGCTATTTGTGTGAGATTATCTGGGTCAGAATCCTGAGGGTTCGGTATAATTGCTTGGCCAGGGGATAGAAGATTATTAATACTAGTCCAGAATTTTTTTGCTCATCTGCTCTGCCTTTACTGCCCATGTTTCTGCACCATACAATAGTACTGGTCTCAGCACCATTTTGTACACCTTACCTAATTGGCTTTATTGATAAGACAGACAATATCACCTATAAGTATACTAAAGCTGATTAGTCATATTAGACATAATGACTTACTACTCTTCTTGCCACATGACATGTTTTGTTAATGTATAATCAGTTACTACAATATACAGTAGACATGATAACTGTACACAGAACTCTTTTGCATCATTCCAAAATACAAATAAATTTAAATATGAACAAACACAATACCAATTCACACCCTTTTAATAATTGGACATTAAATCTAAACCTTCATAAATATAGTGATATAATGGAAGAAATCAATAATATGTTACTTGAATTCTATAACTTGCTTCATCAAAAAGAATCCAAAATACAGATGTTATGAGCTTCTTTTAAAAATCATATAAGAGGTTTTCTTATCAGCAAAGCTACTGTGAGAAAATTAACTTAGCTCTTATATAAATTCCATGACAAACAAACTGGGCAGCTACTATTCTCTTCCTGTTTCTAATCCAAACAATGACAGGGCACATCAAAATGAAAACTATTCCACAAGAAAGCATGCTTTTTCATTAAAAACACCTATATGTATAAGAAAATCAAATCTTACCCTCATACTATGAATAGACGACAAGTCCGTCAAAGTTTCTTTTTAAAATGATAAAATTACACAGATCCCCAAATTTTATTACAGAATTAAAAATAAAAATATATTATTATGGAAGTCAGTGATACTATTGAAATTATCCAAAATTCATTTTTTAAATTCTGAAGTGACACTTCATCATTAAAATCATATGAGGGGAAATTTACACTTCCTAAATGATCTATCCTTCTCATACTTAAATCAAGACCAACTAAAGTTTTTATTCAAACAATTAAATTAAATTGATCCAACAAACTATTAAAGCTTTACATACAAACAAATCTTCTATCCCTGATATCCCTGATAGCTTTTCTCCAAATTTTTAGAAATTATTTCAAATATTAATATCTAAAATGCTACTTTGTTTTTTGAAGAATATTAACAATTGGATTTATATATGTTTCTTTAACTAGATCTAAAAGTATACTATAACCTAAACAAAACAAAGGCACACAGATATTGCCAATTACAGGCCTATAGCTTTAATAAATCTTGATATAAAATCCTAACAATTTTGGCTACTAGGATAAACCAGATATTACCTACAATAATACATCCTTTACAAGCCAGCTTAATTAAATTTTGACAAACCACAGACCAGTCTTTAACCATAAATACATTACAACATTTATGTAATGACAACAAACAAAAGTAGTATATTTTATCATTAGATGCTTCCAACAAAGTAAAATATTTTTTTATTTATGTTTAGCATTTTGGAAAATGTGGTTTTCCTAATAATTGTATAAATCATCCAAATATTCTCTACACAAATCAATCTGCTCAATTAATCAAAAATAAACTTCTATCTCATCCAATTTACTTAAAAATGGTGAAAGGGAGGATTGCCAACTTTATACATACCTTTTTAACCTATATCTAGAACCTTTATTTCTTAACTCAGAAATCTTACTCTCACATCCCATCATATAAAGGAGACACATTACCATTTATTGTCTTTGTTGTTAACATAATTTATTTAAACTTATCAAATACTAATCTTTCTAAAATTCTACTTACCATTTTAACTTGTTTTAGTTATGCAGAATACATTATGAACTCAGATAAATCTTTTCTTTTTCCACATTTAAATAATATACATTTTTATTATATTGATTCAGTGGACAGGAGTGTAAAACATACTTACCCATATCTTTGTTTAAATTTTTCAATCCAGAAACTATTTCCAGTCTAAACAATGTACAAAATTGTTTTCTGAAATAGTTCTAGACATCCAAAGATGGGTAAAAGTGAACTTCTCCTTTATATCTAAACTTGATATTATAATAATTTGGAAAATATGTTAAATTTTATATCAGCTGAAAGCATTAAACTATATCATTCCATTTAAACTCATTAAGAGATTGAATCAACACTATCTAAATTTATTTGGCCAACTAAACCTGTTAGAACTAAGTATTCAGACTTACTGCCCCAAAGCAAAAAAGGGAATTAAATCTACCAAATTTATATTTATATTATTGAATAAGCAAAGCCCATAGACTATTAATTGTGATTAGGCAATCAAACATTCCAAAGGAGATGTGCCCTCATATTAGTTCAACATGCCTTCTATTCCCTTCTTAGATGGCAATTCAGTTAAAACTTTAAAGATAAACTACTTGCTTCATAATATTATAAAGGATTTCCACAAACTAAGAGCCTATTTAAATTGAGATACAGTTTACAATGTTCCACAATACAGACATTTAAACCCAAACATACAAATGCAGGGTAAATCTTAAATATATCAATTATTTTCAACTCTGCAGAAAGATTAAGTCTAAAAGTAAACCTTCCCAAAAGTTATCTTCCTATGTTAAACCAAATCATATATTATATTTATTATAATTACACATTTGATTCTACTTCATTAGATTACATCATTTTTTACAGGAGTTCTTTTTTTTTTACAGTAAACATCTTTATTAAATTATCACATATGACTTAGGCAATCTTACATTTATATAAATGAAAAACAAACACTGACACCACTTTAGTTGCATATATTATGCATCACAGATACAATTGAAGCAACTGTAGTAGCAAGCATTATACATCACTTATAATCTAACCAATCATTGCCAGTTAGGCATTATACAGCGTATTCAAATCCTGCCTTCTTTTAAATCGTGTTCCTTGTCTGCATATATTATTCCCACAATTCCCATTTTTTCCTAAGTAGTTTGTTCGTTCCCTTGTCTAAAGATCCCGATTCCAGCTGTTTTATCTTTGTTACTATATTCACTACTTCTAGAAGAGTTGGTTTCCATTTTCTAGTAATTGTTTTTTGGCAGCCATCATAGGTAAACTCAGCAAGGCTTTACTATATCTAAGTAATTCCAATTCTGTACCATAGCTCAAAAAATCATCTCCCTAGTCAATCCAATCTGATCACCCAGTATCCCCGACAGAGCAGACCGCAGGGAATCCTTAGAGTCTGCCAACTCACTACACTCCCAAAAATCATTGTTCCCAACAACCTCTTTCTTCCCCATCACACCTCCAACATTTGCTATCTACCTGAGGAAAAATTCTTTGGAGTCTACTTGGGGTATAAAAATACCTATTTAAACACTTCCAGGCAAAGATCCTAAATCTTCTAGACTTTGTTGCATTTCATTTTTTTACAGGAGTTCTTTTCTAGCTTACTTAAAGAGAACGCCCTTTTTGAAGCTTATATGTTAGTTATAAACAACAAATTTAAATACTGTGGTGTGGTATCTGTTAAATATTTTGGATGTCACTAGTCTGTTAAAAAATTGACTATAATCCTATTATTTCCTCAATATCCAGTATTAAATTTATCCCTTTCAAAAATGTATCCTTTACAGACTTCATACTAAATAATGCATAACTTAACCTGGTTAATAAGGCTTTATTTAATCCCAAATTCTGTACAATAAGCATACACTGTAAGGAAGAAAATGCAGATATTTTACATATCCATTAGTGGTGCAAATTTTGTGAAGCCTATGGATATTTTAAAGAAAAGATTTTAAAATATTTTTCCAAACATGGAACTTATGGATTGGACTTTTGCAATTTTTTATATCCCATATTCAAATCCCCCCACTGCTGGCAGTCATATTTTAATTGCAGAGATACACACACCCACACACACACACACAGCTATATATATATATATATATATATATATATATATATATATATATATATATATATACATATATTGGGTCTACATCAGAAGACTGAATCCCAAAAGACTGAAAATTCAAAATACTGAATGATGGAATTTGTCCCTTCTCTACTGTTGTGCGATCTTGAAGTATATATAGTTAACAGTGTGTTCAGTATTTTGAATTTTCAGTCCTTTGGTTTGTCAGTCTTCTGAAGTAGACCTATGTATATAATGTTATAGAAAAGGCATATATGCATGTAAAAGCTTTAAAATTGTATTCACATCCTCAAAGGCTAAAGCTAGCTCTTTGTATGATTCAAAGTACCTCACCTTATTTAAACATTTAGTGTAAATGTTCACTTTTCCAGGCAGTTAAAAGGATTTTGATGGACTCCTTTAATCAACAGTATTTTGTCTATAAATATTCATAATGTAGAAGTTGCATGTTTTAGTAGATGTGTGCAATGCAGTATTGTATATATTTGTAAATAATTGATAGTACTTTTGTGTGTTTCTAGTCCAAGTTATTGCTACCATCTGTTCTCTATAAACAATCATGTATCAACTTTGCTTTTGGTTAAACATCTTTAAATAAAATGTGTTTACCAAAAAATAAAAAAAAATAAAAAAATAAAAAAAGAACTTTAAGCAAGTACAAAATAAAACATTCTACTTGCGATTTCTAACCTAAGCTCTGAAATGGTAATAGCTGCTATGGTAGCAGCAAGCTGTGACTGTAACTTTGGAGACTGCCATCTAAAATAGCTATGCCTGTACCGTAACATGTAGATCCATGTTTACAGTACAAACAGGCAAAATGTTGGAGTAAACTTTGAACTAATTCTAGTGAATGAGTAATCAGGAGTGAAAGCAAAAAATTAATTTTCCCTAGCACTTTGGCATAACCCTTTAAGGGAAGTCACCAACAAATTGATTTAACAGCTAAACTAATAGTTAATTGAATTAAATGATTAAATTGATTAACTGATTGTGCTATATAATGTTTTTAGCTGTGATGAATCAATTTGCTGGTGATTTCTCGTGAAGGCTTATGCCAAAGTGATAGGGAGAATAAAACGTTTGCTTTCAGCTCTGTTGCATGACAGAGTAAACAGGAGTACCTAAATTATTTAGTTCTTACACACTGGGTAAGAAATATTAAGTTTTATTGTTACCTCCATGAGGGTACATAACAGTGATCCCTCATGGGAAATGGTTCCTCCATTGCTTAACTACAATGAAACAAAATGACTGTGCTATAGCAGTTATACTCTTGCACTAATTTATTCTATGAAATCTTACACTCATCTTCAAATATTTAGTTAGCATTTCCTAATGATGCAGTCCTCCTTCAAAGAAGCACTTTCCCCAATCATTGTCTTGTCCCACATATTACACTATTTAGGGATAAATGGCTTTGACTGATCCATGTTTAGTCAAATGTGAATACTAATTGCATTAAAAATTAGATAGTGCTTTCAGTGATATTGCAGGGCTCTGTGGTAAGAAAATTTTCATTTATCACATGGTTGCATGGTCTGAAAGCATAATTACAGATGTGGAGTTATACTGGTGCAGTCCATCCATGCAGAATGTGTAGTGGGGTCTCACTACCTTGCATTGTTTTAATTATTTTTTTGCAACAAATGACTTTTTTCATTTATTTGCTGTTCATGTTTATATATCAATAATCTACTATAAATCATGACCCTAACAACTATTTTAAGTATTCTACAGGAATGCTGGAGATTGCTGCTAGGGTTTAGTTTTGGGCAATAACCTGTTATACAGGTTTGGCAATAGATTCCCAGATAGGTGGAATTTTGTACATTATAGAAATTCATTTTCCAAATAAAAGGTCTTTGGCTATACAATGGCCTAGTAGTCAAAATAACCATATAATCAGAAGAATTATTAACTTCTGTGTCAGTAGTGGAAGATCCCTCAATCTGAAGGTCAGATAAAAAACTAAACAAATAATTTTGGTGGATTCAGACCATTAACAGTGTGCATAGCACAACATCTAGAAGATATCAAGATAGTTCTTTACATGTCCAATTTTCGATTCACAATGGACTGTTTTTGCCAAAAAGATTTAAAAAGTACTCTGATCCATCAGTAAAGTAAGGGTATGTAATCCATACCACAAGGCCTTGCTCTTATACAATGATTATAGATTCATTTTGATAGGTCGACAACTGTTACAAAAAAAGTCTAAACTTCCATTGAACTACAAAAGTAAGTTATTTTTGCAGGGTAGGGGCAAATCTATTTGCACTTCCCATATGGTGGACTACCTTCTCCCAAAACCTTAAATATACCACTCTAAGAGTACATAACAGTGGAGTAAAAAAAGGAAAATCCCACTGTTAAAAGTTGTTTCTGGCTTTATTTTTTTATTTTTATTTTTTTACCATTCTGCAACATCTTAAAATGTTGTTGATCCCCTGACATATTCCAAAACTTATTTAAGAGCTTGTATGAATGACTTAGTTCAACAATTCAGAGGACAGCTGCATCTGAATGTAATTAGTTCATAGAAAATCTAGACTCTAACACCTGCAGTTTCTAGCAGTGTGATAACTTAAATGGAACTAAGTCCAAAAGTTTAGCCCTGAGCCAATATTATCCAGACAATGGAACAACTCACCCTGGAGAGGTATTGACAAAAGGCCCAGATACATCACTAAGGTATGTTGTTGATGGCATATATAATTAATTTGTAAAGCAGGAAATCCTAATGAATGGCTGACACAAATAGAAGTGGAAAGGTTGTTTGTTACTTGTGGCTGGTATAAGCATGTAAAGTGCAAGAGAGGCAAGAAAAATAGGATACTAGGATGTGATGATATAGGGAATAGATATAAAAGAAAATCTGATCAGAATGTGTCTTGGAGAATGGTGAAATGGAATGCCAGAACCAATAAAAGAAAGCAATCACACAACAGAAAATAAGTTTGGGGAGGGAGGAGACTGCATCTCAAGAAGAAGAAAACGTATGAAGTAAGGTAAAGATAAATAGTCTTTAGGAAATGTAAATAGTCTAACCAGGTGCCTTACCATAACCCAAAGACAGGAAACTCTTGTAAAAACTAGCAGGAAAATGCAAATAAAAATATGAGACACAGTCAAAGTTAGCAAAGGATAGTAGATGATCACTAGGAAAAGTAATAAGTATTCAGAAACGTGTGGAAAAGAATGATTCATATGTTTAGATAGGAAGACATAAGACATTGAAAGGGATACCACAGAATGTGACAGAGTAGGAATGGAAGTGAATAGTTAATGAAGGTTCACCTAAATGTATTTCACCTACCGTATTCCATATAGTGCAGATTTCACTCTTTTTTTTATTTGAATGGCCGTGAGAATCTGCTTCTGTTATATTCTGTTTTTACTCCAAGTCCTTGATTTGCCTTTTATTGCTGTACAGTTCTGATTGGATCTATTATTATGTTGATCCAAAAGATAACCTGTCTGCATATCAACTATAAATTTTTGTTGCTTGAGTGGCTTGATGATTTTTATTGATTGACATGATGACAGACAGAGACTAACTGAGTTGTTTGCCTTTCTCATTTATTTATTGTACACTATTGCTTGATTGTTCCAACAGCAGTTTTTCTGTTTTTCTGGGTAATCTCAACAGGCAGGGAGGTGTGACTGCTTCTGGCAACCATTCCAGCAACTGTTATTAAAGAAAGTCATTGGAACGGATTATGCCTTCCTTTGGTCTGATCTGGCATTGTGGGTGATTTTTTCTTTTCCTAGCTGTCTTCTTTTTTGTTTTAGGATGGTAATGGGCAGTTCTACAAAAGCTGTTATATATTTGTCATTGGGTACTGCTTTTAATTCATTCAGGGACTCTGTATCAGTGCATCCATTTGACAGCTGTTCAAGTGCTGTCATGGACTGTGCCATTCTCCAGGGTCTATCTTTTTGTCTATAAGAACAAAAGAAAGACCTCAATCTCTAACCAGTTGTGACTGACTTGATTACACACTGAGGTGATGATTTTACCTCTTTTGTAATTGCTCAAGTAGATTGAACAAGACATGGTGGTTTACAGGCTTATCTTGGCTTTCTTGGTTACGGTAACTAACTATGGCAGCCATGCTTCCTTGTAGCCCATTCTTTTTTCTACTATTCGAGAGTGATGATCATTCCCTTTGAACAGCTGTACATTATATATTTATACAGAATTATAAATTAGTTTGATAGAGCTTTAAGTGAAAGCCCTACTGTTTCTTGCTGGTTAGATGATTGACACCCAGAAGAGGGTAATAGGATAATATGGTCATAAGATATGCAAGGCACATCAGAGCAGATCCCATGCATGCCTTGCCAATATACATACTCAGGATGGTGATGCCTGCAATTCCTCATACGAATGTAAGGGCAACCATCCAATTGTCTAGGCTATTTTTAAAGGATGACAAGGAATCACATTGCTTGAGGTTCTGGGGAAGTCTATTAAAGAGCAGAGGGAGACTCTGGGTAATCAATCTAACTCTACATCTAGCTTTATTTTTTGAAGAAGGTCTACATCTCTGGTTCTGGTGTTGACTGTATAATTTGACTTTTTAAGAAAAAGGAAGTCAACAGTTATTAGATTCCTAAGAGCCCAGTACGCTTGCCACAGTTCTCCTCTCAGGAGCCTGTACAGCACTGAGTATAGAGAAAGAATGCTGATCTCTCCTGGAAACCAATGTTTTTGAGACCAGATA
The DNA here is from genome assembly GCF_019279795.1 of Protopterus annectens. Classification (NCBI taxonomy): domain Eukaryota; kingdom Metazoa; phylum Chordata; order Ceratodontiformes; family Protopteridae; genus Protopterus; species Protopterus annectens. The sequence goes on along the minus strand of NC_056728.1, from coordinate 149,853,793 downwards.
TACTTTTTCTTAGGATCCTCTGTGGCTTTTCAAATTATTTTAATATATCTCACCAGATACATGCCAAAGGGTGCATAATATTCAATAATAGGTCTGAATAGGGTAGAATACAGGTGGACTTCCTTGGTTTTAAGAAGAGAAACCCCTGACAATTAGTTGCAAAATGTAGAAATATTAACCTAAGTGTCCAGGGCCCCGATCATTGATTTGTATGGCAAAGGTGTACTTTCAATACACTAAGATGCAGAGCTTTTCTGCTTCTCAAAGAGGATTTCAATTATTCTACATTTCTTATTATTAATTTAAACTCACTTTCATTGCACCAGGAATTGACTTTTACCACACTTAACTTGCTGTCATCAGCATACTTTGTTAACCAGAAATCATTGTTTCTAGTTTGGCATTATGAAATATAAATGCCAAACAGAAGCTGACCAGCACAGACCACTGGGGAAACCACCGGTCATTGTCTGAGAAGGCTTCACATACTCAAACAAAGTGCATTCAGTCCTTAATCCATTTGGCTATCCATCTTGGCACACATGGATTTATGTTTAAGCTGTGATGATGTGGGATCCTGCCAACTATGCCAGGAGAAGTAGGGCAGTAGATGTATAACATATGCCAGCATAGCTAGCTGGAGTTTTGTAAAGATTTATATGTCATGTGTATATCAAACATATTTGTACAGTTGCTTATGTTGAAAATGTATTTGTAAAGCTGCTTGTGATAAAAATGTACCAACAGTGGGTCCTGCTGGACAGAAAAGAAATACATCTGTATGTCAGACTGTATTGTAACTGTTGAAATTAACATATTGTAACAGAGGATATGGAAGATAAGAAGTTAATCTCCAGTTAACTTTGAAAATTAGTCTGAAATTAAATTACTTGATTTAGGCCATAAAGATTGTATCTTACAGTTCTAACTGCAGCCAGTGACAAAATGTCTGTGAAACCCCAGACTAGGAGTCCAACTGTATTGTCCTTAGAGGTGAACTAATTGCTACCCTAGAAAGGTGGAAGTTTATGAAATAGTTTAAATAGTTTTATAGCTTCTAGATGCTATACGGCATCCTAGCAATGCTCTGTCTGTGTGTATGGTGACACACATGTGTTAGATTCTGGTTAATTTTCTAGTAAAGGGGGTAGTGTGGGAACCAGAGTCAGATGACCAGACGTATGTGATGTCATTCTGGAATCCACCATTGAAATTATGTTTTACTACTAGATGACCCAGCAGTCTCAGGGCAGTCTGTTTGTGTAACCTGACAAAAAAAGGACCACTCACCCACGTCATCTTGCCTTGCTTTAATAAGTGAACTAGGGAACAGTCATTCTTTACGCAGTCAGAAAAATATAATGAGATTAGTTAAGTATTGTTTTTCTGTATCTGTGTGAATATTTCCATCTGTGTAATTTTTAATATTTCTTGTGTATGAAACTCTGATGTTTATTGTAAAGAGATATTTGGTATTTTCATGTTCTTTTATTATTCATTATTAAATATATTTAAAATGTTGATTGTGGCTGGTATTTTAGAGAATATTTTAACCTTTACCCTAACATATTTATTTGGTGACACTATGGCTGCTCTTAATAGAATTGCTGTTCAGTCAACATTACAATTGGTATTAGTATTAAGTTCACTCAGTATAACTGGGTACCCTTGTAAGAGCCTTAAAGTAATTGTCTGGTGGCAGTGAATCTACCTTATAGTCTGGGTGGGGGTCATAGCTGGTAGATTTGTGCCAGCCTTTCCCAGGTGTGTGTGTTTTTGTGTGTGTGTGTGTGTGTGTGTGTGTGTGTGTGTGTGTGTGTGTGTGTGTGTGTGTGAAAATCAAATCTCAAAGTGTATGTGTCAGCTAATTGGAGCAGGGAAACAGAGTACTGGCTTCACAGAGAGGGTGGGGGAGGACTTGCCTTGGAACACTAAGCTGAGGACTCAACTCTACAGCTGTGGTCAGTGTGGTGTCTTATTTGCGGCCTGGCGAGAGAGAGGGAAACCCAGCCCCAGGAGGTGATTGTGTTACCTGTGTGCTCTTAAGGGAAATTGTGCTTGATGCAGACTGCTACATCTGGAAATACTGTGTATATATTTTTTGTTCCAAGTGAACATCCCTCATCAGTGTTAGTGTTGAAGATTGAGGCTCCTTGATTACTGACCCAGAACAGGGATGTCACAAAGGCCATCAACTTTAAAACCATACTGAGTAATAGTATCAAAATGGTTGGCCAGATTAAGATAAGCAGCATGGATGGTATAATCACTGTCAACCACTCCTGCTACCTTCTCAAAGTAGCTGATAAGATTCAACAGGCAGGACCTGCCATTTACAAAGCCAAATTGAAGTCAGTCTAACTTCTTCAGGTTACTGACGTCATGGTTTATGAGGTTGGTGATGATGCTCTCTATGGCTTTTCAGATGAGACTTATAAGGCTGATGGATATATAGCTTCTAGGGTTTGCCAAGATTCAGGGACATAACATAGCAACGCAGGGAACTAATGGGTGCATGGTTAATACTGTTAATTAGGCAACTTGGTATGCTGTCTGTAGCCATGGAAGAAATGTTCTTAATCATTTAGAGTTCATTAAGAATATGTTCCTTAGTGTTAGGGAGGGGAATGACTTAGGTATGTTTTCAAATGAGACGGTAGAGCCTTTGGAGAAATTTGTTGCCAATTTGCTAAACAGTTTGCAATGTCTTTTAGGTTTGAGTAGGAGGCTGCAATATGAAGAATCTTAGTGCAGAATTGAATTTTATTTCTTAGTTTTCTGATGTTACTGAAAAAGGACTTGTAATTATCTTTGCCTCAGTTGCTAGTCTTAATTTGTTTGATGCTTTACTGATCGTTATACTTGTTTTCAGTTTCTTAGTGAGCTTTGTAATACTATTTTGATGTCGTGGGGTTCTAGCCCTATGAGACAGTTTAAGTATTGTCTTCATTCTGGGATAACATTTGTTTATATTTGTAGACCACAATGATAGTTTATTTTAGAATTTACAACCATATTTCATTTTGGAAGACACCTCCAGGTCAGTATGTTTACCATAGTGGGCATGAAAATCATTTGTGTTACTGGCTGCATAGCAAGGTCAACCATTGAGGTGATGTGTAAATTTAAAAAATTAATCATACACTTCAATGAGGTTAGCCTTTCTGACATTGTTAAAGAGTATGTTTTTTTGTAATCAAGGAAGTAGAAGTTGTAAGGGTAAAGATAAAATGATTATCATCAGACTTTAATAATGAAGGACAGACTGTAAGAGCAGAACATCAGGAGCCAATTTTGTGTGTACTAAGGCAAAAATGTTTACATCCCTGGTCTGTCTGAGGACATGCTAATACAAGGCATTTTTGTTAACTCAGTCCAAAAATTATACAACAACGGATGCACAGGAACCACAAGATACAAGCAGCTTTATTAAAACAGCACAGAGTACAATAATAATTTTTAAAACAACAAGCACAAAGCTTTTACTATTAAAGATCCATCAAGTTGAATTCAAAAAATCATCTAATCATCAGGTTAAGTATACAATACAAATGTCACATGATAAATATTTGAAACAATCAGGCATTACCTAAAGTGTCTCGCTTTTAATACATATTGTAATTTCTTGGGCACATTAAGTGAGGCAAACTAATTTTTTACAAGCATTTTACTGCTGATATATTTTATGGGGAAGCACAGTATATATATATATATATATATATATATATATATATATATATATATATATATAATAACAACAGATTTGTTAAGTTTAAAAATCTCACTCAGGAACTAATATTTAAGATATAAATATAAATAAACCTGAAAACTGTATAGTTGATATTAAAGCATAAAAAAGATTGCTAAGAAAAATATGCACTTACATAGGAATAGCATGCATCTGCCTCATATACATAAAAATATACCAAAAGGATAAATGGCATGCCTTTCAATATTAAATAATATGGTGTAATATCTATGCAGAAGAGAAAGCAAAACTAATCAATACAAAAAGAGCAGCACCAAAAACATTTGAAGAGAAATACAGGCAAAGGAATCTGGACATGGAAAACTTTACAATACAAAAAATAAGAAGACAAAGAGGAAAAGTAGAAAAAGACATCAGTAATGGAGGAGTTAAAGAAATAGAAACTGAAGTTATGGAATATTTCCAAAGTGAAGGATTCAGTGTAGAAAATCTAATTCAGAAAGCACCACAAAAGGACAGAGCAACGGAACTCCAAATTAAGGGGAAACCAGTAGAATGGGAAGCAATTGGTCAGGTGTCATATGAAAATATTTTGGATCCTTCCACAGGAAATGAGTATAAACAGTCACTTGAAGCTGGATGGCAAGGAAAGGAACAGGAAACTGTGGAAACTCTGACACAGTTAACATGGAGGAGTGATAGGCCAGTGAGTTCTCATATGACAGAGCAACAGATGGCACAGGTTGAATTTGAAGAGACTGTGCCACAGGAAGATGCAATAGAACTTTCTATAGAATGCCTGCTGGAAATGTAGAACAAAAATGTGCCCTCAGTTTAGAATAAAGTGAGATAAAAGAAGAGTTGCTTGACTTAATAAATAGATATACATATTAAGATTAATAAAAAAAATAGACTGCAGAAGGTCAATAAAAGCCAAAAAGTCAGAAGTTTGATAAAACAAAGGAACACAATAAGTATGACTGTCCATAGAGATCCATGCAACATAACAGAAGTAAACAAGATATATTACTGTGCAGCTAAATTAATAACTGATAAAGTTCTACCACAAAAACACAGGGTAGTGAGGGGGAGAAAGGGGAGAAATTGAATACCATCATGAAGTATCAAATAGAGAAAACTATAAAGCAACTAAGACAAGATGTGTCACTGTTAGAACAGTATAGAAGAGGGACCACATCAATGAAAATATTTATAAAGATAGAAGTGATAAAAGGAATGCACAGTATTAGAACAGATCAGAATCTATCATACTATTGCAAATAAACTAAAAATCTCAGCACAGGTGGAAAAGACTTAGAAGATACGCAGATAAATATAAAGGAAAGTACAAAATAAGCAATGTATTGATGACCCAAATAAGTTTTATGGAGAACTGGGGAACGAGGTAAAAGGAATTGAAAGACCACCAAAAAAAGAAGAAATAGATACATTTTGGAGAAGTATCTATGAAGATCCTGTGGAACATACCAAAGAAGCTAAATGTATAGAAGAAGTAAAAGAAAGAATAAGAGGTTTAAAGGTACAGGATATGAAATGGAATGAAATAATAGTCAGACAGATTGAAACAAAGTTAAGAAAAGCCTCAAACTGGAAAACCCCAGGCCCAGATGCAGTACCTAACTTCTGGTTAAAAGTATTAACATGTTTGCATGAAGATTTAGCCATGAGTAAAAACTATTTTTATGCACACCCTGAGCAGACACCAACCTGGTTAACAACAGGAAAAACAATGCTCCTACTTAAGAGTGAACCTGCATGCTACCCTAAAAATTATATACCAATAACTTGCCTTCCGACAATGTATAAACTATACACTGGAATTAATGCCAACAGAGGCTATAGTCATTTAGAAGAAAACTCAATTATGACAATAGAACAAACGGGAAATAAAAGAAAGTCATATGGAATAAAGGATCATTTGCTGTTAAATAAAGTCATAGTGGGGAACTGTAAAAAGGGGAAGAATTTAAGTATGGCATGGATCGACTACAAAAAAGAATTTGACAGTTTCCCACATTCATAGATAAAAAAAGTGCTTAAACACGTATAAGATACACCCTACACTGATCAACTACATTACAGTGACCATGAAACAGTGGCAGACCACTTTGTAATTAAGCCACAATAAAAGAAAAATTATTATACCAGAGATAAAAATTCAAAGAGGGATATTCCAGGCTGTCTCTCTGTCACTGCTGCTATTCTGCCTTGTCCTTAACCCATTAAGCTGTCTACTTAACAGCTTAGGCCATGGCTATAATTTGGCTCCTAGAAAACAACAAAGTGTAAAGACTTCTCATCTTCTCTTTGTTGATGATTTGAAATTGTATAGCTCATCAGATGAGGAACTGAAAATACAACTGCAAGTTGTCAAAACCTTTTTTTCAGATGACATAAGAATGTCATTTGGTCTTGATAAATGTACAAATAAACCTTTAAAGCATGAAAACTGCAGCACCAGGAAAACATCAGCTTGGGACAAAAATGTGATATAAAAAGACTTGAGAAAGAGGGAGTATATACATATTTGGGAACTGATGAATTTCAACAAAAAAACATGAACAAATGTGAATAAAACTTAGTAAGGATACATTTAGAAGACTTAAATTAATCCTGAAAACAGCGTTGACATCTTTTTATTTATTTATTTATTTTATTTAAGTTTGATGATCGGGGAAGTCCACTGGGCCAAGAAGAGCCTGTTTTCAGTTGAGGCCCGGGGAGAAAAGCTCCACAATAATTGCAAGTTACATTTCACATGTTACAAAAGGACATAGTCCATACAGCTAATTAAACATTTACAGATAAGCTCCATGATATTTGCAATTGGCTTGTTACAATGTTACAAAAATGAAAAGACATAATTTAACACAGAAATTTCAACATTTACATAAAGTGAATATTTTTGTTATAAACTCAATTGTAGGCTCAACATTTCAAAATATATAGCTACTAGCCATTAGTAGGTTAGGAAAATATTATGTATGGAGAGGGTAATAGTATAATTGAGATTGGAGAGTATAGTCAATAGATACTAGAGAGAAAATTAGTTTTTGGTAGGGGAGGGATTGTTTTGGGTGGGAAGAAGTAATAATAGAAGTAATTGGATGAGTCAGTGCAAGGTGGAATGAGGGAGGGGTTAAGTTGGAGCATGGCAAGGGCATTCCCATTTGGAAGAAAGATGAGATAGTAGCTGAGATTTGAAATTTGTATGGTTAGGTAGGTTGCATAGGTGTGTGGGGAGACGGTTCCACTGTTTAGCTAAGGAGTGGGACAGCAGTAGATGGCCAGGAGGTAGTGCAGGTTTGTGGACCTGAAGGACATTTTGGTTTTTGGATCTGAGTGAGCAGTTGGGAATGTAAAATTCTAAGGAAGTAGTGAGAGCTAGGCAGTTGGCAGGTTTAAAGATGAGCTTGTTGGCAATGGTGAGTTGTAGGTAACTGAGGTAGTTGGGTAGGTCAAATCAATTGAAGGTGAGGAGGGAGTGACAGTGGTGGGATGAGTTTTTTGAATTGGTTGTAAATTTGGAGATCTTGTGGTAGCAGGATTCAAGTTTGGACCGAAGGCCAAGGTGGAGATTGTTGAAAATAGAGGCACCATACATAAGTGAGGGGAGTAGGAAGGTGGATGCAAGAGTTTTACGGATAGAGGGGCTTAGGAAGCGGTTGTGCTTGTAGAGGAGACCTAACTTTTGGTGGGTTTTCTTGATTGCAAAGCAGATGTGGGTGTCAAATTTTAGTTTTTCATCAATAATCATACCAAGAAGCTTGGTGATGGGAACAATTTCAAGGAGGGTGTTGTTTTGGCTTTGTATGGTGAATGTGGATTTGTCAATTGAATTTTTGGTAGTGGAAAAAAACATTAGTTTGGTTTTATTTGCATTTAGTGCCAGATGGTTAGACTGTATCCAGGTTTCTGTTTTGGAGAAGGCTAGTTGGGTTCTTGCTAGGAGCTTGGAGGGGGAGAAGGCTGAGCAGATGATTGTTGAGATTTCCGCTTATAGGATGATAGATGAGTCTGGGATGGATTGGTGAGAGTTGTTAATAAATAGGTTGAAGAGAAGATGACCAAGAACAGAACATTGTGGGACACCTGTGGGTGTGGTAAGGAAGGGGGGAGGTTGAAGTTTTCCTTTGAACAGCTTGTTGGCGGTTGGACAAGTAACTGGAAAACCAGGCAATGGTGATGGGAGAGAGGTGTAGGCTGGATAGTTGGGATATAAGTAGGGTGTGTGAGATGTTGTCAAAGGCCTTTGATGGATCTAGGAATAGTGTGGATACGAACTTGCCTGAGTCAAGTTTGAGGTTTATGGTTTCAGGAAAGGAAAGAAGGGCAGTCATGAAGACTGAGTTGAACTGGCTGGCTGTTTCAAGGTTAGAGAGGTTGGGGTCTGGGCAGGGGTTTTCTTTGTTGCCAGGATGCAGCATGGATGAGATAGAGTCCCAGAATTTTTGGGGATTTGTTGAGTGCAAGGACTGGAGTTTGGAGTAGTGAGCTTTGCGGTCTTTAATTATTAGTTTTTTTGTGGAGTTTCATAGTTGCTTATACTCTAGGAGGGTGTTAGGGTTTTTATATTGTTGATATTGTTTCCATTTTTTGTCCCTTTGATGCAAGGCTAGTTTAGTATCTTTGATAGCCATGGGCAGGGATTGGCTCTGATGTGTTTGGTTTGGGTGGGGGGCTTGCTGATTGAGAAGGGTTAGGAATGAGTGGTTAAAGTAGGAAACAGCATCATCTAGAGGAAGGGTTTTTAGAGGGGACCAATCAGTATGCTTTAAGCATTTGGAGTAAGTTAGAGGGTTGAAAGAGGAGAGGTTGCGGGTTTGGATGTAGTGGTGTTGTTTATGCAGTGGAGATGAGAGATTGTCGGTGAAGGCTAGTAGGTGATCACTGAGAGGATCAGGTAATGTTCCAGCTTTGATGATAAGGTTTTGGTGAGTTGTTAGGATCCAGTCAATGATGGTACCAGATGTACCATCTTTATTTGGTCTGGTTGGAGATTGTATTAGTTGGGAGAAGTTGTACAGGTTGATTGTGTGGGATGGAGCTTCAAAGTTAATAGTATTCCAGTTGATGTTGGTATCACTGAGTATATAGGTTTCATTTTTTATATATAGGAGGAGAACCAGGACGGGATGTTTTCAAGAGTTTTGATATTATCACCAGGGGGAATATAGAGGGCAGAAATACATACAGACTTGTGGTTGTTTATTTTTAGTAAACCTATTATAATTTCAGCGTTGGCAAAGGTTGGTATTTTATTGGAGTAGGAAGTTATGGTATGGGAGGTGGGGTAGATTATTGCTACTCCACCTCCTTTTTGTGGGCTCTGTCATTGTGAATAATTTGGAAACCTGGTGGTAGGATTTCACTATCTTTTATATAGGTTTGCAGCCACATCTAGGAACAAAATCCAACCTATAAACCAGTTTGCTCTTCCTGTCCTAAGTTATAGTTTTGGATTGAATCCTACTATGTAGGTAAAACAAATAGATGTTTGAAAGACAGAATTAGAGAACATTTAAATGACATCAGGAAGAATGATGTTCATAATGCACTGTATAAACATGTTCTAGAGAATGACACCAGTCATACTTTTACATTTTTAATTATGGAATTACTTACACCTAGCAGTAGAAAAGGTGATCTAAGGAATAAAAGAGAATATAAAGAGATGAAGTGAATTATAAAATTACATGCAGGTGGTAGGAAGGGACTTAGTGGAACTGTCCCTTTAATACCAATTCTTAGGTCATGAGACTTTGTGAGGTAACTGTGTTTAAAAGATGTTTTTTTTGTAACAGTTTTTAGATCTGATGAAGCTCCCATTTAGAAAGGTGTGAAAAGAGTTATATGTGTTTTAACCTAGCTTTTATGGTTTTTATTCTCTTTTTTTGAATAAAATCCATGATTTTATACAGCAACAGCCATGGCTGACTGGTTGGATTTACTTCTGTTTATACCTTTTTGTATTTAACCAGTCTTAATTCAAGTTTACAATGTTTTTTTCTACATTTTAATTTCTTCTGGTATGTTGTATAATGGAACACGGCAGAAAAACAAATTACTGAAATGGACTACAACCCAGGTGAACCTAATACATCTGGATTACAGAATCATTTTGGATATATACTTCCAAGTTGCAGTTAATCCACTTCTTTCAACTGACTCCAATGAGGTTGACTGTGGCAATGTTACAGAAGCACCAGGAAGTGACTATGCTGATTTCATATCACCATTTTAGGCACATCAATTGTATTAGAGGTGACATGAGATATATGGAAATTACTCTTTAAGGACATCAGCTGTTTTAGCTAAATTAAATCTATGATCATATGATTATTTGTGTTTTTGAATGTTTGAGGAAGGCTAGAATTATCAGCCGAAAGTGCTAACATAATAAAGTTCCTGGTGTTAATTTTGCATATTCTGCCTTTCTGCTGTTCGTATTTTCTACAGTTTCTCATTGGTTCCAGTTTGCTTTTGGTTTTAGCTAAATGGAAAATCTGAATGTCCATGACTTTTTCTTTTAAGTTTATTTTTGGACAAATTAAGGCCAATAAAGCCAAACCCCACTAGATAAGATGCAAATGTTTTTGCCTTATTATGGCATCATCAGCACAACATAAGTGGAATGTTTGGCTAATATTTGGAAACACAGGGTTGTCGTACCCACCTGATATCCATAAACCTTAGGGTGACTGAAAAATATCTCAACTACCAAACTAAAACAATGAATAAAAAGGTCACACAGAAAAAAACAACTGAGTATAAAAAGAAAAAGAAAAATCTAGAAAAGCTAGACTTTCCACTGTGTGATTCCTTAAACATCTTGTATTAGAAACAACATGGGATATATGCAAATTACTCTTTACGAACAGCAGATATTTCAGCTAAATGGCAATTCTGAAGGGCCATGACTTTTTCTTTTAAGTCTAGTTATGGACAAATTCAGAACAATAAAGCCAAATCCCACTAGCTATGGACATACGTTTCTACCTTATTATGGTGTTATCAACACAGCATAAGGGGAATGTTTGGCTAACATTTGGAAACACAGGGTTGTCGTACCCAACTGATATTCATAAACCTTAGGGTGACTGCAAAATATCCCAACTAACGATGTAAAATGATGAGTAAAAAGTTCACACAGAAAAAACAACCGATTAAAAAACAAAAGAAAAATCTAGCAAAGCTAGACTTTCTACTGTGTGATTCCTTAAACCTTTTATTAGAGGTTCCATGGGATATATGCGACTTACTCTTTAAGAACATCAGATGTTTCAGCTAAATGGCAATTCTGAATGTCCATGATATTTTCTTTTAAGTCTATTTATGGATAAATTCAGGCCAATAAAGCCAAACCCCACTAGCTATGGGTATACATGTTGCTGCCTTATTATGGCATCATCAGCACAGCATAAGCAGAATGTTTGGCTAACATTTGGAAACACAGGGTTGTCGTACCCAACTGATATCCATAAACCTTAGGGAGACTGCAAAATATCCCAACTAACAAACTAAAACAATATTTGTTTTTTAATCGATTATTTTTTCTGTGTGATCTTTTTACTCATTGTTTTAGTTTGTTAGTTGGGATATTTTGCAGCCACCCTAAGGTTTATGGATATCAGCTGGGTACGACAACCCTGTGTTTCCAAATGTTAGCCAAACATTCCACTTATATTGGCCTGCATTTATCCATAAATAGACTTAAAGGAAAAAGTCATGGATATTCAGAAATGCCATTTAGACAAAACATCTGATGTCTTTAAAGAGTACTTTGCATATATCCCATGCTGCCTTTAATGCAAGCGGTTTAAGGAAGCACACAGTGTAAAGTCTAGCTTTGCTAGATTTTTCTTTTTCTTTTTTAATCAATTTGTTTTTCCTGTGTGACCTTTTTACTCATTGTTTTAGTTTGTTAGTTGGGATATTTTGCAGTCACCCTGCGGTTTATGGATATCAGTTGGGTATGACAACCCTGTTTTGCCAAATGTTAGGCAAGCATTCCACTTATGCTGTGGTGATGATGCTATAATAAGTCAGAAACCTTTATGCCCACAGTGAGTGGGGTTTGGCTTTATTGGCTTGAATTTGTCCATAAATAGACTTAAAAGAAAAAGTAATGGAACTTCAGGTTTACCATTTAGCTGATGATGTCTTTCAAGAGTAATTTGCATATATCCCATTTTGTTTCTGCTACAAGAGGTTTAAGGAATCAGACAGTGAAAAGTCAAGCTTTGCTAGATTTTTCTTTTTGTTTTTTAATTGATTTTTTTTCTGTGTGACCTTTTTACTCGTTTTACTTTTTAGGGATATGGAAAACAGTCTCTTCAGATATAAATGGATGCAGTGATCAAATCTTCACTTGGAGGCATGCCTCTTTTATAAAGTGATTCCCAGAGGCTTAAGAGTACTAAAAATGCCTACTTATGGACACACCTATCCAGAACTCAACTAAATGTCAATCACTCAACCTAGAATGCAGCTTTAAATATATTCAGCTGCTGATTGATTTTTTTCATCCTATGGAGGGCTCTCTCATGGAGAAGATTGCAAAGGAAACTTGAATCTTTTCTCACTTCAGAGACTTATCAGTATAAAATTGATGCTATATTTACTGATTTAACTGCATATGCGAAATGCTTACAATTGGTTAAATGTAAAAAATTAGCAAGAGATCGTGCAGATTTTTGTGAGGGGAGAATTCTCTTGGCCAAGAAATAGTCAAAGTGGACAACAAGGTGTTCTCACACAAAATAAAAATGTGAAAAGTGATGAACTGACTGTGCCTCAAACAACCACTGTTAGAAGTGAGAACCTGGTTTCTGTAAACACTATCGCTGATGAGTGTTCTGGGTCAGCTCCTATTAGTATTGGTCGACCCACTGACTGCGGCACTAATGGACAGGAAGGTAATATGAGACCAACTATGTGTGCTAGCATTGCTTTAACATGCAATTCAGAAGGCACGTGTACTGCTTCTGCTATGAACTCACATACTGAGCTGCTGAACTCTAATGGTGCTTTTTGTACTGCACCTTTTTTACACCTGCCAGAACTTCTAATAGACAAAAAAAGGCTGTGAGATGATCCCTACAAGCAGGAAATGGCAAGGTATAAAACGACTACAGATAACAGGGCAGCTCAAGCTGGGTCTGCATGTTCGGTAAAATGTGCCCCAGACCTAGCTGTTAATATGTCTTCCTTTGAATTGACTAGGAACAACGGGCTGTCTTTAACAAAGGCTTGTGCTTTGTACCTGCCAGAGACTCTGTTTTATATGATGTTCTCACAGACTTTAAGCTTTTTGTAAGGAATATTGCTTTAAGATTAATTTATGGTAATGGAACTGTGCAACCTGTTAATTTGTTTAGAAAAGCAAGTCATTTTATTCCTCCCTATCCACCATTAGTGGAAACATTTAGAAAAATCTGTGAGCATGAAATATGTGAGGCTCTGAAGAGTAAACGCAGGAGATGTTTTTATAACCTTAGTCATTTTGAGTATAATGCTTCATGCCAGCTGATTACTTCAGATTTACATAGTGTATCCTGCTGATAAAGGAAGTATAGTGGTATTGGTGGACATAGATAAATATTTGGGAAGCATGGAGGCTTTATTGAGTGATACTATGACTTATGCTGAATGTGCTAACTATGAGGTGGATACTTACATTAATAGAGTGTGCTCTGACTTACACAACTTCTTGAATGTGCTAACTATGAAGTGGATACTTACATTAATAGAGTACGCTCTCACTTACATAACTTCTTAATGGATGGTATTCTGGATAAAACCCTTTATGAGTATTTTTTAGTAGAATACACCACAACCCCTATCCTTTATGGGCTACCTAAAGTGCACAAGGCTGGGCGACAGAACCTCTGTCCATATACACTGAAAAAATGCTACTCTCAGTATTGGACAAAGAATGTAGAGTTTTAATAGATACCAAACATTTTGACAAGTTTGTATGAATGATGTAGCAATTCAGATATTAAGAACTGTGTACTGGTAACTATGGATGTTACATCACTCTTCACTGTTATCCCTAATGATGTAGGCATTGAATATGTTAAGCTGTTCTTGTTGAAACATTTTGGGTATAGTATTGATAAGGCAGAGCTTATCTTCTCCCTTCTTGACATCATTTTGAGCAATAATGTGTTTATATTTAATGATAAGCTATATCATCAGTAGACTGGGGTTGTGATGGGCACCATGTGTGCCAACAGCTATGCAAATATGGTGTTGGTGTACTGGGATTTCCTCTACATATTTAATCAAGGTAATTTCCTTCTTAACTTTATACCTTTTTATGTGCATTTTGTTGATGATGTGTTTTTTGTTTGGTCGGGCAATATAGAAACTTTGCACAAATTTGTTGAGTACTTACATTCTACAAATAGTTTTCTGATATTTACTCTACATTCTACAAATAGTTTTCTGAGATTTACTCTGACCTCTTCTTTTACATCTATTGATTTCCTGGATGTGGATGTAATGACTACTGAAAATGGGATAACTACCAAATTATATAAGAAAGAGTGTAGAAAAAATAAAGTTTTACATCATAACAGCATCTATCCAAAACATATACACACTAATGTGTTAAGAGGGCATTTCTACAGATATGCATATTTAAGTGCTGATGATAGCATTGTGTATGAATCATTTAAGAACCTACAAAGTGACTTTAAATGTAGAGGCTACTATGATGTGGAGGTTGAGGCTGCCTGTGATGAGGTCCTCCAACACAGTTGGGATGTTGCTAAACCTTACTTCTCTGAGAGAGTAATGAACAGTGAAAGAAAGATCTCTGATGCTCTGACTTAAGAATGTACTGTTCAAACTAACTGCAATATTATTAGCAAAAAATGGCAGCTACTTGTATCCGATGATAGGTATAGGTCAGTACTTGGTAATGCACCCAGGTTTTGCTATAAGAGCAATAGGTCATTAAAACAGTTCCTGTGTTATAAATCCACTAATAAGAAGGTCCTTGTCTCTGATAAATGTGGTACATTTCCATGTAGAGACAGCAACATATGCAAATATATTCATAGCATTGATTCTTATGTAAATCCAGTGAGTAAGAAGAGTTATGTCTTTCGTTTTTATGCAAATTGCAGAAGTCAAAATCTAGTATATTTTTCATTTTGTGTGAAATGTGATTCCTAATATGTAGGTAAGACAAACAGATGTTTCAAAGACAGAATTAGAGAACATTTAAATGACATCAGGAAGAATAAACATGTTCTAGAGAATCACACCAGTCATACTTTTAAATTTTTAGTTTTGGAATTACTTACACCTAGCAACAGAAAAAGTGATCTAAGGAATAAAACAGAATGTAAAGAGATGAAAGTGGATTCTAAAATTACATGCAGATGGTAGGAAGAGACTTAATGGAATTGTCCCTTTAAGACCAGTTTGTAGGTCACATGACTTGGCGAGGTAACTGTGTTTAAAAGATGGTTTGTAACAGTTTTTAGATCTGATGAAGTGCCTGTTTAGAAAGGTGTGAAAGCACTTATCTGTGTTTTAAACTTATTTTTATAGTTTTTATTTTCGTTTTTTGAATAAAATCCATGATTTTATACAGCAACTGCCATGGTTGACTAGTTGGATTTACTTCCGTTTTTACCTTTTCGTATTTAACCAGTCTTAATCCAAGTTTACAATGTTTTCCTCTAGAGTCTACCATCATATTTAGGCTTGCTAGTAATACATGTAACTCTGTACGAATTGCAAAAGGAGTCATTATTGGGCACATTGCGGGTGCTGCGAAGAGCACTTTTGGCTGACATCAATGAGTAAAACAATACTAATTTCATGAACTTTAATCATACTTTGACTTAGGAATGGGGTCCATTCCCATCATACAATTAGTAACCCAAAAGGTTTGCAGAAATTAAAAAGAGAGAGTGAGAAAAAGAGAAAGATATCAGTCTATGTTGAGAGCTCAAACTATCAAAAGGTTGAGCACCAAGACAATGAAAAAAAGCTTGACTTTAAATAACAAGCAAAAAAAATGTTTACAGGGGCAAACCTCCCTACACCCCTCCCCCTGCATTCTCAACTAACTATATATACTGACCCTGAGATTGCACTACAGTGGAGAAAGGGCAAATTCCCAATCCCCACTGTACTTGCTGGCATCCCACAGCAGGAGGTACAGCTCCCTGCATTTTTTTTTTTTTTTTTGCATTTCCTGACCTTGTATGTGTCATAGCTTGACTGACAGCCTCTAAAGGTTTTAGATGTTTTGGGTTCAAATAATTGTGTTGATTCAGTAATCCATTGTGAACCACTTTTGGTATCTATCATCAATTCATCAACAATACCTTTTGGCAATAATATGACCTAAATTTGAAATGGAAAGAAAACACAACACGTTGGAAAAAAGACTTTATCAACAGCTAAGCTTTCGGGTAGAACCCTTTCTCAATACTAATACAAATACATTCAACACATGACTTGTTTTAAATAAGAGCCCACAGGTCACATGATAGCAGCCCATATCATATGACCTTAAAATGAATATGATACTAATAAAACACATGAAAAGCATATAAACATAAAAATAATGCATATATACATCTACATATATGGCAATATAGCATAAGATATACACAAATCATAATTTATCGCAATTTAGTGCGCTGTAACTTCATTAAAATGGGATTAAGGCTTAAAGCAGAATTAAGACCAGGAGGACGATCCGCTGGAAGTCGGAGTACCCACTCATACTCTTTGGTCTGAAGGATGTTATTAATGTCCCCTCCCCTAATAGAAGGTAAAACAACATTTATAACCCTAAACCTAAACTTATGTTCAACCTCACTCAATTGTATATGCTTAAATAAAGCATTATTTAAATATTCCCTCCTAATCTCAGACTTATGCTCAATAATTCTGTCTTTTAACCTACGAGTAGTCTTACCTATATAGAATGAACAACACTTTATACAGGTAGCCATATACACAACATTGGTTGTGTTACAGTTTGCTATAACGTTAAACCTATAATTTTTACAAGTAATAGGATGAATAAAAGAAGAAGTAGCGATGTCAGCTATATCTAGGCAACAAGAGCAACACAAACATTTAGAGGTACCAAGCCGAGACAAACCAAAAAGCTTTAAGTTGGTACCAGATTTAACATTGCCTTTAAAATCTTTATAACAGTCTACTTTTAACTGTTCTCATATTTCTATAAGAAAAAAAGGGTTTCTTACCCAATAGCCTTAGAATATCAGGAGATGCAATCAATACCGGCCAATATTTATATATGATATGTTTAATCGAAGATACTCTATTTCCAAAAGTGGTCGCATATCTAAGCATATTAATCCTTCGTGATGTGACTGGTAAATTGGCAAGTATATTGTGCTCAGAATCACTATTATTCCCAAACTATGGCAAATATAAAGTAGTTCTATTATTTATAACATGATCCATCAACTCTGTTAATACACTACTATCATAACCACATGTTAAAAATTCATTATACATGTCATTAAGTTGAGCATGAAAAAATACATCACTCGTGTTAAGTCTACTCACTCTAGCAAACTGTGCCTTAACAACACCTTTAAAAACATGAGGAGCATGCATACTATCAAAATGTATGTACCTATTAGTGTGTACATCCTTCTTAAAAATGGTGGTATGTAACAGACCATCATTCAAGCTCACCTTAACATCAAGGAATAATGCTTCATCTCTAGATACAGTAGCTTTAAAGACCAGAAAAGAAGTAGAGGTATTTAAATACAACACAAACTGTTCTAAACTTTCTAAAGTACCCTTCCAGATCAGAAAACAGTCATCTACAAATCTTTGATAAAAACAGATATTGTTATTTACAAATTCACTACCATTATAGATATGCTGTAATTCCCACTGATGTAAAACCAAATTTTTATACGTATTAGCAACAGGTGTCCCCATTGCCACACCATTGAGTTGCAGATATAACTGTTGATCAAAAATAAAAATGTTATTACTCAACACCAAATCTAATAACGAGCATATATTTTCAACAAAACTAGCTGATAATTCTGCCTGTTTTGTTAAGAATTCTCTAATAGATTCAACTTCATAATTATTTGGTATAACAGTAAAAAGGGAAACAATATCTAAAGTTACAAACAAATATTCACCAGTACTAATAATGCCATTATGTCGAATATGATACCAATTAGATAACTTATTCGAAAAGTCACCTGTGTCCTTCAATATATTGCCACATTTAGACAGAAAAGGATACAACTGTTTCTGCAAATACACAGATATTGGTTCCGTGACCCACCCACTGCTAGAGACAATAGGTCTCATCGGTGGGTCTAATAAGTTCTTATGAATTTTAGGTATACCATAGAGCTGTGGGATTATTGGGCATGGTACGGTGAAGAAATGAAATAAATCTAGATCTATATCACCATTAAGCTGTAATTCATACACAGACATGTTGACATTACTGATATGTTTCTTAGCATCAGTGAAGTTAATACGCTTAAAAGCCTTAACATCATTAAGGAGTAAAGCAACAGAACGGTTATAACTAAAACGATCCATAATGACACAGCACCCCCTTTATCAGCTTGCTTCACAATTATGTCATCATTTAACTCCAACATTCTCAAAGACTTGTGCTCATTATATGTTAAATTATAGCTCTTCCTAGTATTAATATTGTGAAACAAACTCCTAATTTCAGCTTCACATAAGTCATGAAAAGCAGTTGTAACAGGAACATTCAAAGGGATAAATGTGCTACGTCTTTTACACACATCAGCAGTCAGCAAGTCTGTTTTAAACAGAATTTTTAAATTAATAGTTCTGATAAACTGTTTTAAGTCCATTAGGGCCGTAACTAAATCAATGTCCACCGTAGGTATAAACTTTAAGCCTCTACATAACAAAGATAAACAAGATTCATCCAATGGAAATTTAGAGAGATTCAATATACCTCTAATCATCTTCGGCTCAGTTTCCCTTGCCCCATAGGGCTGTCGTTCTTGCGCTTTACAGCACCCGCCTGGTTTCTCGTAAGCGATCTGCCCCTCCCCAGTTTGTTTTCCTGCACCCTCTCTGGTTGATTCAAGTGGAAGTGCTTTTCAGAAAAATTAAACACAGATTGATGTGACGTTTTCATTGACGAACCGCCATTCACATGTTTCTCCTGCGTAGCTCCTCCATTAACTGAAGACGACATCTCACTCACAGTTACGCTTTCCTCCACAACAGCCGAAGTCATATCAAGGGGAGTGGCCAGCCCAGCCTTATCCAATAGCAAAACAGAAGCGGGAGAGTTCAAACCTGAAGCCGGATTTCCAGCTTCAGAAAAATCATCTAAGGCTCTAATAGATGAATTATAAGGATGCTTTCTATTGTACAAAGTAGTACTAACATCAGTGTCCTTAAAATCTCCCTTGGGCCAAGAAAAAATATGACCCTTGCGAAAATCGGCCATATCCCTAAAAAGTTTCCATTTCTTGGCTGCCTCAAGGCGGTCATCTAAATCATGAAGTCTGTCAAGCATCTGTTGGTATGTAGTAAGCAAATCCGAGAAACATGGCAAACACATAAACTCATTCTCCATTAAAACAATTTCTTCTTTCATCTCCAATTCATTGCTTGAAAAAAATTCATTCATCAATGTCATGTAATCAAGGCTAAGTTTTATATTCAGCTGTTGCCACCGTTTAAGGAGATCAGGGTAAGTATTACCATAGGATGGCATTTTTAAAATTCTCAATCCCCGTGGTACAATGCCCATACTTAGATATGCACAAAAACTAAACCTCTGCCATTGCAGACGTTTATATGCACCAACCTTTCTCTCAAGTAGAGCCAGTTTATTGTTAAAAGATATAACAGCTTCCTCACAGGAAGTCACGAATTTATCAGCTTCCACATTGTTAGTAGTAGTAGTGGTGATATAAGTCAATAAAGGATTAACCTCCTTCACCAAAATCGATTTAAGCGATCGTACGTTATCCATATGGCTGCAAGCGTAGGCTCTCAGTACAAACGCCCGAGTCAGCGAAGCACAAAGAAATTCAAAAATACAAACGCTGAGTAAGAGAATCCAAAATCCAAAGAAAACACAACACGTTGGAAAAAAAGACTATCAACAGCAAAGCTTTCGGGTAGAACCCTTTCTCAATACTAATACAAATACATTCAACACATGACTGGTTTTAAATAAGAGCCCACAGGTCACATGATAGCAGCCCATATCATATGACCTTAAAATGAATATGATACTAATAAAACACATGAAAAGCATATAAACATAAAAATAATGCATATATACATCTACATATATGGCAATATAGCATAAGATATACACAAATCATAATTTATCGCAATTTAGTGTGCTGTAACTTCATTAAAATGGGTTTAAGGCTTAAAGCAGAATTAAGACCAGGAGGACGATCCGCTGCAAGTCGGAGTATCCACTCATACTCTTTGGTCTCAAGGATGTTATTAATGTCCCCTGCCCTAATAGAAGGTAAAACAACATCTATAACCCTAAACCTAAACTTATGTTCGACCCCACTCAATTGTATATGCTTAAATAAAGCATTATTTAAATATTCCCTCCTAATCTCAGACTTATGCTCAATAATTCTGTCTTTTAACCTACGAGTAATCTTACCTATATAGAATGAACAACACTTTATACAGGTAGCCATATACACAACATTGGTTGTGTTACAGTTTGCTATAATGTTAAACCTATAATTTTTACAAGTAATAGGATGAATAAAAGAAGAAGAAGTAGCGATGTCAGCTATATCTAGGCAACAAGAGCAACATAAACATTTAGAGGTACCAAGCCGAGATAAACCAAAAAGCTTTAAGTTGGTACCAGATTTAACATTGCCTTTAAAATCTTTATAACGTAGTCTACTTTTAACTGTTCTCATATTTCTATAAGAAAAAAAGGGTTTATTACCCAATAGCCTTAGAATATCAGGAGATGCAATCAATACCGGCCAATATTTATATATGATATGTTTAATCGAAGATACTATATTAAAGTAGTCACATATCTAAGCATATTAATCCTTCGTGATGTGACTGGTAAATCGGCAAGTATATTGTGCTCAGAATCACTATTATTCCCAAAATATGGCAAATATAAAGTAGTTCTGTTATTTATAACATGATCCATCAACTATGTTAATACACTACTATCATAACCACATGTTAAAAATTCATTATACATGTCATTAAGTTGAGCATGAAAAAAATACATCACTCGTGTTAAGTCTACTCACTCTAGCAAACTGTGCCTTAACAACACCTTTAGAAACATGAGGAGCATGCATACTATCAAAATGTATGTACCTATTAGTGTGTACATCCTTCTTAAAAATGGTGGTATGTAACAGACCATCATTCAAGCTAACCTTAACATCAAGGAATAATGCTTTATCTCTAGATACAGTAGCTTTAAAGACCAGAAAAGAAGTAGAGGTATTTAAATACAACACTAACTGTTCTAAACTTTCTAAAGTACCCTTCCAGATCAGAAAACAGTCATGTACAAATCTTTGATAAAAACAGATATTTTTATTTACAAATTCACTACAATTATGGATATGCTGTAATTCCCACTGATGTAAAACCAAATTTGCATACGTATTAGCAACAGGTGTCCCCATTGCCATACCATTGAGTTGCAGATATAACTGTTGATCAAAAATAAAAATGTTATTACTCAACACCAAATCTAATAACGAGCATATATTTTCAACAAAACTAGCTGATAATTCTGCCTGTTTTGTTAAGAATTCTCTAATAGATTCAACTTCATAATTATTTGGTATAACAGTAAAAAGGGAAACAATATCTAAAGTTACAAACAAATATTCACCAGTACTAATAATGCCATTATGTCGAATATGATACCAATTAGATAACTTATTCGAAAAGTCACCTGTGTCCTTCAATATATTGCCACATTTAGACAGAAAAGGATTGGGGTTGAACATAAGTTTAGGTTTAGGGTTATAGATGTTGTTTTACCTTCTATTAGGGGAGGGGACATTAATAACATCCTTGAGACCAAAGGGTATGAGTGGATACTCCGACTTGCAGCAGATCGTCCTCCTGGTCTTAATTCTGCTTTAAGCCTTAAACCCATTTTAATGAAGTTACAGCGCACTAAATTGCGATAAATTATGATTTGTGTATATCTTATGCTATATTGCCATATATGTAGATGTATATATGCATTATTTTTATGTTTATATGCTTTTCATGTGTTTTATTAGTATCATATTCATTTTAAGGTCATATGATATGGGCTGCTATCATGTGACCTGTGGGCTCTTATTTAAAACAAGTCATGTGTTGAATGTGTTTGTATTAGTATTGAGAAAGGGTTCTACCCGAAAGCTTTGCTGTTGATAAAGTCTTTTTTCCAACGTGTTGTGTTTTCTTTGGATTTTGGCTTCTCTTACTCAGCGTTTGTATTTCTAAATTTGAAATGGAACAGTTCCTTTTATCATTCTTCAGTTAATTGTCTTGTATGTTTATTTATATTATTTTGTATTTTGTGTTTCATTTGATTTTTTATTTTATATGTACCCTTTTCAATGTTATTTATTTAATTTTGCTTTTTTACATTTGTTTCTCCTGTTTCTTTATTGCCATTTTTTTCTGTAAAATGCATAGATTATTGGCAACACTACAATAAACTTGAACTTCACTGAAAAAAGTTATAATAGCTTCATCTGTAAACCTCAAAGTATTGCATCTTTATGTTATCTCCTATCTCCAGTGACCAGCTGGATATAACACTGAAGTAAAAATAATTAAATATGCTTCAAAAACATTGTTTTTTTTGGAAGGGGCTCCATCATTGGACATTTCCTAATGGCTTCATTCTTAATTCCTCTTTACATTATGAGCTGCTTGACTTATTCAATTAGCAGAGGTGTGAGTTGCTTAAAGTGTTTATTAAGCACAACAAAGGAGCTACTGATGCACTCACAAAAGACACTCTCCCCCTGATTTACTAATCTTCCATGCAGGACTAGCTAAGTCCTGCACGGAAGCAACCATTTCGGAGCAGGATGGCAGGGTGCCATGCATATTAATGAGACACATTGTTCAAGCTCCTAGGCTTACACAGAGTGTGTAAGAGTGCACGGGGCATGTCTGAGAACAGAGCTCTCAGAATAAACATGCCCCGCAATTTAGAACAGCAGAAAGGGGTATGCAATGAGTGAGACCGCTCACAGGTGACCACATATCCCCACAACAGTCCCCCTTGTGTACAATAGCAACACCATATATCAATAAAATGAAGAAACCCTTTTATTTTTATTTAAAATACCGATTAAAGCTAACCATGGGTGCGCGGATGTGCCCATCGCTTAGCTACAGTTAATGCAGCTTAAATGGCTGAAGAGGATAACAAGGAAGATATACACAAATGAAGCAGCATAGCAATAGTGTAGTGGGCAGAGCATTCAACTTACGAGCAGGCAGTCCTGGTTTGAGTCCCAGTGCAACACATTCCATTTTACATGGCAAAGCATAACCCATTAAATAACATATATTTATGAACTGGAGTACTGCAGTAAATGCACATGTGAGGTGTCAGTGTCATAATGAATAACGCACTAGTAAGCAGGTTTAAGCACAAATAAGCAGTAGTAAGCATATTTAAGCACTAGTTTTGCACAGAGGTACGCAATGCCTACACAGGCTAAGCAATTCTGAAGCTAACTCTCTGTAGGCAGATGTAACAGCAGGCTAGCAGTGCTGACCATCGTGCAAATCCACTTACAACTGCCCAAAAGTGCCTTAATCACTGTGTATTCAATGGCCCTTGTTCTGCCCATCAACAAAATAAACAGCCATGTAGGTTTTGAACCCAGGACCCTATGCACCATAGTCACAGTAGGTAACCACCAAGCCATCACAGAAGTACAGAAGAATGAAGTAGCAGCAAACAAGTCCTCACCATAGTATAACCAAACTGAACCTGTGAAAGGAATCAGTATACAGTCATATGTTCCATAACCCACTACATAACATAAATACGTGAACTGGAGTACAGCAGTAACCCCAGAAGTGAGGTGTAATTGCAATAGAGTGTTGAAGTCCCCAATAAAACACAAGGACCACACAGAGTGTACGTACACATTAATCATGGATACCAGGCATACATACAAGGTGTAATGATTAATAACTCAATGCCAAAAAGACATTATAATGCAAAGTGTAATGTAAGCAACACTAAGCATTGCACAAGCCAGCTTAGGAGATGTGAGCAATGTGTAGACCAGCTAACTCATTGTGCCCAGTGGTATACCCCTTTAAACAATGACAACCCTAGGTAAGCAGGTTTGCCCATAGCTTAGCCTTTTCAAAACCGGCCAATCACAGAAAAGTGTGGGAAATCGGCCTTACTTAAACCCAAGTGCTGGGAATACATCTCATAACTGGTTGTAGCTACCCCTTGCAAGCACTATGGCAGTAAGGGGAGAAGGTGTGCGCTTCCAGGTGCAGCGCTGTTGCATCCAGGAGTCCAAGGTCATGGCAGAATTCCTAGTTAAAGACCATGCTCAGAGACTGCTGCAGAGCCAGTACCAGGGCTCCCAATATAAGGCAGAGGCCTGGGACTGTCTCTCCCATGACCTCACCAGTGCCACTGGCATACCCAAAACTGGTGAGCAGGTCAGGCACCACTATGTTGGCCTGAAGCGGCGTAAGGGGGACCTCTTGAAGGAGTGGCTCCAAGAGGCTAGAGCATTAGGGGATGTTCCAGCCATGTGTAAGTATCACCCCAGTATGTGTGTAATAATTGCCAGCTCAGGTATATCATGGAAAGGTATGGCTAAATATTCCTCTTATGTCCCCCACAGACAACTTCTACTAAAGCATTAAAATATTAAAATAAAAATATTAAAATAAAAACATATGTTTTTATTTTACTGTTTTAGTAGAAGTTGTTTTACACATTTTATAATAGTTTTATAGAGATCTTATCTATTATTTAATATGTATTATATTATGCATCTTTGAGGATTTTTAAAGTTGATTGATTAGCTTATTTGATTGGCTGTGTGACTAATTAATTGTATGTATTTAAATTGAGCTTTCTGTGATGAATATTTTTTAAGCACTGAGGAAGGATATTTGTTATACAAAAGCTTTGCTGCTATTAAAAGTTTTCTGCTTTATGTTGGTGTTAGCTGCTTTGTTTTTGGAGGTTGTGACGTGAGGCAGGTCAGTAATACTCATGCATGTACTGTCATAGGAAATAAAAATAAAAGTATTGTTCAAGGCAAGTACTGCATACACTAGAGAATATGGCAGGAAGAGTTTCATATTGTTTGTAAGTCAATAAAAGTGTAATAGCCGAACAAAACAGGTTTAACTGCTGGACTGCATGTGTATATCCTGGTATCATACGGTAATGTAGATATGCAATCATGTAATAGTACTGTAGTATTAAGCACTGTTACCCACACCGTGCACCATAAATTGAATGTGTAGGAATGCCTGTATATGACAGGTGTAATCCTCAGAGGCCATTTAGTACAACTGAGAGACACATAGACAGTAAACAGGGAAAATTTAGACAACAGAAATGGAATAGCACATGCAACTGAGATATGAACTGTTTTATTAGCACTCACAGCCACGGTTCAAATCCTGCCAGTGGTAGTAGTCTGCACACAGAATCATACCCCACAACTGTGCAGATATGTCCAGAATGTCAATTAAAGTGGCCCATTTCTGTTGCCTATCAACCTGTCCCCCTGGGAAATCAGTGATATGATCCCAGACGTATAGGCAGCTAACAGGAAATGCAACTGATTGACGCACAACTATGAGAACAAAGCTGGCACACAAGCAACTCCCCAAAACCTTATGTGACTAACAAGCCACGTAAGTCCCATTTACACCCCACCTTGTCAAGCTGTAGTCAGAGTGTGTACAGTAGCAGAGTAAGATGTATGTGCATATAGTAATATGGGATCTGATACTGTGTGTGGGAACATTCAGGTAGTGCTAATAAACATTCATCTCACAGGTCTGTCACATATCAACACTGTGCCCAGAAATAAAGAATGATATGCATTTGCTCTGAATAATGAGGTATTACACATCACTGTCACCCACACTGTCCTACAACATATAATGGTCTAGGAAATCTGTATATGAGTGTTGTAATACGAGGTCAGAATGCATAAGCATGGGATTAATAAGACAGAAAGCAGATTGGAGATATACAGCAATATCTATATAGCAGACACAACTGTGATGGACAGTGTTTATGTTGTAGCAGACACAGCCATGGTCTGAATCCTGGGAGTGGAATTAGACTGACTATGGATTCATACCCCACAACTGTACAGATGAGGCCAGAATGTCCAGTATATGTGCCCATATCTGCTGCCTATCCCTCTGTCGCCCTGGTAAGTCTGTGGAATGATCCCAGATGTGTAGTCAGCAAACAGGGAATACAAGCAATTGTCAAACATTATGAAAACACATCTATCACTATAGCAATCCCCAAAACTGTTAGGAGAGTAATATTTCAAGTATGTCCTATCTACACACCCATGTTGTCAAGCTGTGACCAGAGTGTGTACAGTAATAGAGTGAGATGTATGTGCATAATACTAATGTGCAATCTGGAACTCTGTGTGGCAACAGTCAGGTAGTGCTAACAAACATTGCTCCCACAGGTATGTTGGATACGAACACTGTGCTGAGATATACAGACCATTATAACCTGTACTGGTGCTGTTCACTCTGCTATTGTAGGGAATTGTGAGTGTGGCAGTTTCTCTGAATAATAAAGTGTCACTGGTCACTGTCACCCACACTGTGCTACATAATATAACTGTGTAGGAAAGCATGTATATGTGTGTGTCAGATCACTAAATGTGGAAGAGGGCAATATTCTAGATATGTCCCAGCACACCAGCATGTGGTCAACATATGGCCAGAGTATGTGCAGAGTTGGATAGCTATGTGCAAAACAACAACCCAGAATCTGGGAGTATGTGTAGAAACAGTTAGTGTTAACAAACATTCCCTCCACAGGTATACCAGGTAAGAGGTGTATACTGCAGGTAAATCTGCTTCATATGTAATGATGACGACAACCATATCACTGACCAAACTAAGGCTATAGGGTAATATATTAAGACTTGTAAGGTACAGGTATCAGCACTGACTAGGAAAGTAATGTGGAATACAGGAATATACTAGTTGTTAATTGACAACTCCCCCCCCCCCATATCTACAACAATTATCAACATACCCACCCCAACTGGTATGTAATGACTCTGATAATGTCCAATTGTTTGATAAATATTTTCATGGTTCCATGCATGTGCTATATTGAATAATTTCAACATTGGTGGCATGGTGCCATCAATGTACCTGCATGCTGTTCTTATTACCACTGTGGTCCCATATATGCATGTGTTCTGTTTGCTATGCAACTGTTCCTTATCTGGTGTCTGGGTTAATGGGAATATCCATGCATGCTGTTATACCTAACCCTGGAATGTGTTGACTATTACTAACCCACAAATGATGATGTAATCTTAACACTATAGCATGCTTGGGAAGGCCAGTCCCAGCAGACCCACCTGTTCCACCTCAGCTGGCCGTGGCACCGGGCACCAGCATGTCTGGGGCCCAACCCAGGACCTCCCTGTTTGTTATTCCTGCACCACCTTCAGGTGGAACCGCCTCAGGGGAAGGGGCTCATCCCCCCTGGGAGTGGGCACAGACAGACACCTGTTATCCCATCGGCAGGTCAGGGTTGTGGTGCGTAGAGCGATCAATGAGCAGTTTGCTGATGTTCTACGCCAGCTCGAGGGCTGCATGTTGCGGTTAGAGAGTCAGCCTGGCTCTGCAATTCAGCCCCCAGCACAGTCACCTTCAGGGCTGAGAAGGTGTAGTGGTGACTGCCCATGGGTGGAAACCTCAGTCCTACTGTTACCACTAGGGTTCTTGTGGGCTTCCGATATGCCAACACCCCCTCCCCATCAAGGTGTTTACCCCCCCACATGTGTCATGTACCGCCCCTGTATGCATCTTGTTTGTCTTGTCTGTTAACCTACCCAACCTACCTCCCCAAATATACCTACTACCCCTCCCCAACATCCCACTCTCACCTGAAAAAAAAGGGCAATCTGTTCCCACAAAAAAAAATCTCGCCCCATACATAGCTATCCATTTCGCACACATGTCCACTGGACACATGTAATCTGGTCTAATTGGCATCACAACTTATTGTTGTCCTCACCCCTCTCCCAGGGGTCTGAGTGTCCAAATCTACCTCCAAATGCAGTGTATATGCACAGCTGTTGCTGTAGAAGAAACGGGCAGCTATGGACCTTCCCTACACCCTTCCTGCACATCCATGGCTATTTTCCCTGCTGTCTTTCCCTCTTTGTGCCCTATTTTTCACCACTTTCCTATCAACCCCTTTTTCTTTTCTTTTAAAGAAATTAGCATGGGGGTAAGTGGTAGTAAGCACATTTAAGCAGCAGTAAGTGGGATTAAGCTTGTTTGCACAGGGGTAATCAATGCCTACACAAGTTAGGCAATTTAGAAGATAGCTGAGTATAAGACACTGTAACCGGAAGTTAGCAGTGCTTACCTCTGTGCAAACCCACGCAAACCCGCTTACAACTGCTTTAAAGTGCCTTAATCATTTTTTATCCAACGGCCCATGTTCTGCCCAGCAACAAAATAAACAGCCTCTGCAAGGTTCAAACCCAGGACCCTGCACACCAAATACAAAGTGATCAACCACTAAGCCACGCCAGATATATGTAAAACTAATGTTTTCAGAAACATATCATCCAGCCCAGTCATGCAACAGTACAGAGAATGTATTCCAACATTTAGATGTATGTGTGTGTAAATATATCAATATCTAAACAGATACAACATATCTATATACATATATATATATATATATATATATATATATATATATATATATATTTAGAAATATATACATATATATAAATATATATGAGCATATATATATGCAAATGCCTACATCGACACATATATATGTCTACATATACACAGCAAGTTGCATATATGTACGTAGATATATAACTATGTAGGTATATACAGACATAGTTATATATATGTAACCATATATATATATATATATATATATATATATATATATATATATAGGTATATATGGTCATACATCTGTAGATAGCAATGGTAGATTAACTAAAACATATATGTCCACATGCACCGTTAATGGGGTTGAGAGGCCCCAAACAATATACGTCTAGTACGAATAGGCATACCCCCCCACAGCCAAACACATCTTCCCTGCAATACACAACCAAGTGTTGCAGATCCCATACCAGGACATGACATGACATGGGCACAAGATGTTAACAGTAGTACATCCCACCTGTATGATGTCAGGCTGGTAATGGTAACATATTATGCAGTACAGTCTTTCTCCCATAGGAAATGTAAAATGTGGAAGCTATCAACATCCCCAGGATACATATACACAGTCAGGTTCACTACATATGACCAAAAACCCACAATCCCGACACCCAGAATACCGAGCCCACAATACCTACAGCCCATAAGCATGAAATTTCACATTACCGATGCCCACAATACCACCAGCCCAAAATCCCAAAACAAGCAATCCAACGGCTATAACATGCAGTGATACATACTGAACAACACCAAAAACAAATGTATAAATGCATAAATACACCTGATCGTGGAGCAATAAACAACACACTGAAGTCCATGAAGCAGAGGCCATTGCAATATCCACACACCAACATATCAAAGGGAATGTCCTGTCCTCCACACCAGTAATGAATTAGTTGCAAGTAAGTCCCTCCACAATGTACAACAAGACTCCGATAATGACAAGAAATATGAACACATAGTGGTACAATGGCATACTTCAAAATACATTGCAGGTACCCATCATTACATCTTAAGCAGTCATGCTATGCATCTAACAAAGTCCACAATAGTATACTCATCTCCATTATCCAGCAATCGTTGAAACTTCTGTTGTCTATCCAGAACCCACCGATGTTTCAGTAAGGGCAGGCATCCTGCAGCTAGATGCTGATGTAGCCCATCCACATGAGTCTGTTCCCTGGTTAGGCATGTCATACGAACAGACAGATCAGTCGTCCAACCCCTAGCAGACATTTCAGTCGGTGATGCCACACCTCCACTGAGTTCTGTGTGCGTGGCAGGAATAGTCTGTTTAGCTGTGAAATATTCTATAATTTGACAGGGAATAGGGGTAGGAATCTAGTAACAGCAGTGGATCTTGTAATAAATTTCCTAACAGGGCCCAAGGGAAGTGGATGCCAGAGCATCATCAACTAATAGGCATGGTGTTTCCCTAGACATGGCAGCTTTTTCGCGGAGTGTACCACAAATGCTGTAATGTTCAACTTCCAATGGATCCCCCACATGATTGTGCGGCATTGATTTTTGCAGCCTCTCACCTTCGGATAAGGACTCTGTCACTGTTCTTCCCTTTCACATAATGCTTACTACTAGATTTCCTCTCTAGATGGTAGATGTAGCTGTCGATAATCAGCACATCTTTACACTTTTGAGATTTTAGCCGTGGGTAGAGCTCGCCTACAGTACCAGTCGCATCATACTGTTGGTTGGCCATGTTTGCAATGTCAGCCATTGTACAACTTAACAGAGGTTATGCCCCATTAAATAATGGCAGTTCCAAGTCAGGTACGTATCCATGGTGATTGTGATAGCTTGGCAAGTATTCTGCATGGTTAGGATAGCTCATTTGGTATTGTGGGTGTCAGTAATGTGAAATGTCATGCTTATGGGCTGTAGCTATTGTGGGCTTGATATTCTGGGCATTGGGATTGTGGGTTTTTGGTCATATGTAGTGAATCAACACAGACACATATATGCAGATTCCAATATATATATATATATATATATATATATATATATATATATATATATATATATATATATACATGTGACTACACATACACACGCAGAGATATGTACAGTAAGATACATATGTAGAAGGTGCAAACAATATGGACCAGCCACTATGCCTACAGTTAACAACAATTTTTTTTATAGTATGTTCCTTAGATACTTCATGTATATTTATTTTTTGTTTATTCATGTTACTAAATGATAATTCACTTTGTACTTAATTATGTACTCTGTAAATTGTCCCATTGAAATTTAGTATGTGTGGAGCTTTTCTCCTCGGGCCTCTACTGAAAATGGACATATATCCAGCTAGACCAGCCCGGTTAACAAATGTAAAATAAATAAATAAAAAAAGTTAACACCTTAACAAATGGACACTGTATTGTCCACCCATACAAATTACAATTGTTGCCTGCAACATATACTCACAGAGAGGTCATAGGAAAAAACACCACACACAGGTTTGCAGAAATGGAAAACCTTTATTTGTGTACTATTACAGTTCTATATGCCATGTCATATAGCTGTTCAGGCACTAACATCCATTTAAACAGAGTAATGCAACTGTGAAACAGTTATACTAATACAGTAGTCTGGAAAGGTTCATTAAACTTGCTGTCCAGGCCAAGCCCTTCAAATTGTGCAATAGTAAAGACAGACTGGGCCACAGGATACCAAACAGAACAGTCTGTATGGCAGGAGGCAGTAGGCCTGCATTAACCCAATTTATGTAAGTAATGTAAATATAGGTGAAGTATATGGTACCAGATACCTTAAGGCAGCTCAACCCTGATACCCCCACATTTTGTAACAGCCTAGGTCATTTATGGTGCATCCCCCCTAAACTCAATAATACAGGGCCATATACCACTGTTACATACACTGGCCTCTAGAATGCATAATGGCAAAGATGTATTGTGTAGGTGAAGACCACACATATATAGCCCCAGCCCCACGGTATGTGTGGGGGTTACAACAGTAGTGGACTGATGGCAGCAATGACAGTGTGATATACTCACAGCCCACTACAGAACAGAGGCTGGAACACAGGCACATATGTGGAAAACTGTTGCCATACGCTAAGCAAGTCACTGGTGTTACAGGATAGTCTGCAACAAACCCTTAGTCATGGAATTGAGGTTAGAAACATAAATGGATGTAGCCATGTACTGATAACACTCAACACACTCACTGCCAGTGAAATATCTGACACAGGACCTGTGTGGTGGACAGACAAAACATGATAGGCACACCTCTGGCCACCAAGAGTATAGGCCCACAGTTGAGAGCTATGCAGACAGACTGCATTCCAAGATAAACTAGTATGTATACACACATGGTAACACCAGTACTCTACAAAGCATAACACAAATCTACTCTCACTCTGTAGTACTGGAACCTCCTACAAATATGTAGCTGGCCTGAGTGTGTTGGTTCTCCTGTAAGGGATATTGCTACCTGCTGTCTGTAACACTGATGCCTACACACAGGAAGGATATCCATCACACAGGAAAGGTAAAGGAACCACGCCCACATGATGTAGGGATTTATAGTCGGTGGTTGCCATGACAGTGGTAATTGGAAGTACTACACAGCAAGCTGCATGTAGTTAGCAAGTGGAGGACACTGATTGGTGCAGAGGCCATCACCTGATCATGTGCAACACCTACTAAAGCCAGGCTGCAATATATTCAAAGCAGCTCAATCCATTCACTGGAGAAAGAGGGAGAGAGACAGAGAGAGAAAGCAAAAAAAAAAAAAGAGAGACAAAGCTCTTCAAACTAACAGCTGAAGTCACAGGCATTTTGCCATCTGCCATTCAACAAGACATCATTACCACAGCAGGGATGGGAAGCATATATATATACATGTAATAGAATGTAGTACCTGGTCCATCATAATGGGATAGATGATGTGGGGTGAGTTATATGTGCCATCAAGTGTTATTGTGACGATGTTCAACTGAACAACTGCTATGGACAATAGTGTCTGTCCCTGTGGGTAGTGGGCCATAGCCATTAACTGTGCAGGTCAACACTGACAGACAAGATGTAAGCCATTATAGTGTGTGTTGTGTAATGGGAAGTATGTATATTACGTGGCCAATAGCTGGTGGTGGAAGTAATGGCATTATGATGGACGTGTGGGAGCCAAGGCCCACTACTGCCAGGATACTCAGGTGAATCTGTAATGTAGCATGCCGGAATGCCATAGGTGTGTAATAGGGTTACCTGCAATCGGTCCCCACATATACCCGTCTAATGTCAGGCCATGTCTATATGTGGCATCTGTCTGTCTTATAGCAAGGCAGAACAGTGCAGCTGAGCAGGACAGTGTTGTGAGATTGCGGAGCTGATGTCTGAATGTACCCCATAT
>NC_056728.1:149527207-149820659 GCF_019279795.1 Protopterus annectens | reverse complement strand
CACCGGGGTATATTTTCCCTTTGAAGTAGATTGAACAAGACATGGTAGTTTACAGGCTTATCTTGGCTTTCTTGGTTACGGTAACTAACTATGGCAGCCATGCTTCCTTGTAGCCCATTCTTTTTTCTACTCCGACTTCCAGCGGATCGTCCTCCTGGTCTTAATTCTGCTTTAAGCCTTAAACCCATTTTAATGAAGTTACAGCGCACTAAATTGCGATAAATTATGATTTGTGTATATCTTATGCTATATTGCCATATATGTAGATGTATATATGCATTATTTTTATGTTTATATGCTTTTCATGTGTTTTATTAGTATCATATTCATTTTAAGGTCATATGATATGGGCTGCTATCATGTGACCTGTGGGCTCTTATTTAAAACAAGTCATGTGTTGAATGTATTTGTATTAGTATTGAGAAAGGGTTCTACCCGATAGCTTTGCTGTTGATAAAGTCTTTTTTAGAACGTGTTGTGTTTTCTTTGGATTTTGGCTTCTCTTACTCAGCGTTTGTATTTCTAAATTTGAAATGGAACAGTTCCTTTTATCATTCTTCAGTTAATTGTCTTGTATGTTTATTTATATTATTTTGTATTTTGTGTTTCATTTGATTTTTTATTTTATATGTACCCTTTTCAATGTTATTTGTTTAACCATTTTTATTTATTTAATTTTGCTTTTTTACATTTGTTTCTCCTGTTTCTTTATTGCCATTTTATTCTGTAAAATGCATAGATTATTGGCAACACTACAATAAACTTGAACTTCACTGAAAAAAGTTATAATAGCTTCATCTGTAAACCTCAACGTATTGCATCTTTATGTTATCTCCTATCTCCAGTGACCAGCTGGATATAACACTGAAGTAAAAATAATTAAATATGCTTCAAAAACATTGTTTTTTTTGGAAGGGGCTCCATCATTGGACATTTCCTAATGGCTTCATTCTTAATTCCTCTTTACATTATGAGCTGCTTGACTTATTCAATTGGCAGAGGTGTGAGTTGCTTAAAGTGTTTATTAAGCACAACAAAGGAGCTACTGATGCACTCACAAAAGACACTCTCCCCCGGATTTACTAATCTTCCATGCAGGACTAGCTTAGTCCTGCACAGAAGCAACCATTTCGGAGCAGGACGGCAGGGTGCCATGCATATTAATGAGGCACGTTGTTCAAGCTCCTAGGCTTACATGGTGTGTGTAAGAGTGCACGGGGCATGTCTGAGAACAGAGCTCTCAGAATAAACACGCCCCGCAATTTAGAACAGCAGAAAGGGGTATGCAATGAGCGAGACCGCTCACAGGTGACCACATATCCCCACAACTGTCCCCCTTGTGTACAATAGCAACACCATATATCAATAAAATGAAGAAACCCTTTTATTTTTATTTAAAAATCCGATTAAATCTAACCATGGGTGCGTGGATGTGCCCATCGCTTAGCTACAGTTAATGCAGCTTAAATGGCTGAAGAGGATAACAAGGAAGATATACACAAATGAAGTAGTATAGCAATAGTGTAGTGGGCAGAGCATTCAACTTACGAGCAGGCAGTCCTGGTTTGAGTCCCAGTGCAACACATTCCATTTTACATGGCAAAGCATAGCCCATTAAATAACATATATTTATGAACTGGAGTACTGCAGTAAATGCACATGTGAGGTGTCAGTGTCATAATGAATAAGGCACTAGTAAGCAGGTTTAAGCACAAATAAGCAGTAGTAAGCATATTTAAGCACTAGTAAGCAGCCTTAACCTTGTTTGCACAGAGGTACGCAATGCCTACACTGGCTAAGCAATTCTGAAGCTAACTATCTGTAGGCAGATGTAACAGCAGGCTAGCAGTGCTGACCATCATGCAAATCCACTTACAACTGCCCAAAGGTGCCTTAATCACTGTGGATTCAATGGCCCTTGTTCTGCCCATCAACAAAATAAGCAGCCATGTAGGTTTTGAACCCAGGACCCTATGCACCATAGTCACAGTAGGTAACCACCAAGCCATCACAGAAGTACAGAAGAATGAAGTAGCAGCAAACAAGTCCTCACCATAG
The DNA here is from genome assembly GCF_019279795.1 of Protopterus annectens. NCBI lineage: Eukaryota > Metazoa > Chordata > Ceratodontiformes > Protopteridae > Protopterus > Protopterus annectens. The sequence goes on along the minus strand of NC_056728.1, from coordinate 149,818,601 downwards.
TATAACCAAACTGAACCTGTGAAAGGAATCAGTATACAGTCATATGTTCCATAACCCACTACATAACATAAATACGTGAACTGGAGTACAGCAGTAACCCCAGAAGTGAGGTGTAATTGCAATAGAGTGTTGAAGTCCCCAATAAAACACAAGGACCACACAGAGTGTACGTACACATTAATCATGGATACCAGGCATACATACAAGGTGTAATGATTAATAACTCAATGCCAAAAAGACATTATAATGCAAAGTGTAATGTAAGCAACACTAAGCATTGCACAAGCCAGCTTAGGAGGTGTGAGCAATGTGTAGACCAGCTAACTCATTGTGCCCAGTGGTATACCCCTTTAAACAATGACAACCCTAGGTAAGCAGGTTTGCCCATAGCTTAGCCTTTTCAAAACCGGCCAATCACAGAAAAGTGTGGGAAATCGGCCTTACTTAAACCCAAGGGCTGGGAATACATCTCATAACTGGTTGTAGCTACCCCTTGCAAGCACTATGGCAGTAAGGGGAGAAGGTGTGCACTTCCAGGTGCAGCGCTGTTGCATCCAGGAGTCCAAGGTCATGGCAGGACTCCTAGTTAAAGACCATGCTCAGAGACTGCTGCAGAGCCAGTACCAGGGCTCCCAATATAAGGCAGAGGCCTGGGACTGTCTCTCCCATGACCTCACCAGTGCCACTGGCATACCCAAAACTGGTGAGCAGGTCAGGCACCACTATGTCGGCCTGAAGCGGCGTAAGGGGGACCTCTTGAAGGAGTGGCTCCAAGAGGCTAGAGCATTAGGGGATGTTCCAGCCATGTGTAAGTATCACCCCAGTATGTGTGTAATAATTGCCAGCTCAGGTATATCATGGAAAGGTATGGCTAAATATTCCTCTTATGTCCCCCACAGACAACTTCTACTAAAGCATTAAAATATTAAAATAAAAATATTAAAATAAAAACATATGTTTTTATTTTACTGTTTTAGTAGAAGTTGTTTTACACATTTTATAATAGTTTTATAGAGATCTTATCTATTATTTAATATGTATTATATTATGCATCTTTGAGGATTTTTAAAGTTGATTGATTAGCTTATTTGATTGGCTGTGTGACTACTTAATTAATTGTATGTATTTAAATTGAGCTTTCTGTGATGAATATTTTTTATGCACTGAGGAAGGATATTTGTTATACAAAACTTTGCTGCTATTAAGAGTTTTCTGCTTCATGTTTGTGTTAGCTGCTTTGTTTTTGGAGGTTGTGACGTGAGGCAGGTCAGTAATACTCATGCATGTACTGTCATAGAAAATAAAAATAAAAATAAAAGTATTGTTCAAGGCAAGTACTGCATACACTAGAGAATATGGCAGGAAGAGTTTCATATTGTTTGTAAGTCAATAAAAGTGTAATAGCCAGACAAAACAGGTTTAACTGCTGGACTGCATGTGTATATCCTGGTATCATACGGTAATGTAGATATGCAATCATGTAATAGTACTGTAGTATTAAGCACTGTTACCCACACCGTGCACCATAAATTGAATGTGTAGGAATGCCTGTATATGACAGGTGTAATCCCCAGAAGCCATTTAGTACAACTGAGAGACACATAGACAGTAAACAGGGAAAATTTAGACAATAGAAATGGAATAGCACATGCAACTGAGATATGAACTGTTTTTTTAGCACTCACAGCCACGGTTCAAATCCTGCCAGTGGTAGTAGTCTGCACACAGAATCATACCCCACAACTGTGCAGATATGTCCAGAATGTCAATTAAAGTGGCCCATTTCTGTTGCCTATCAACCTGTTCCCCTGGGAAATCAGTGATATGATCCCAGACGTATAGGCAGCTAACAGGAAATGCAACTGATTGACGCACAGCTATGAGAACAAAGCTGGCACACAAGCAACTCCCCAATACCTTATGTGACTAACAAGCCACGTAAGTCCCATTTACACCCCACCTTGTCAAGCTGTAGTCAGAGTGTGTACAGTAGCAGAGTAAGATGTATGTGCATATAGTAATATGGGATCTGATACTGTGTGTGGGAACATTCAGGTAGTGCTAATAAACATTCATCTCACAGGTCTGTCACATACCAACACTGTGCCCAGAAATAAAGAATGATATGCATTTGCTCTGAATAATGAGGTATTACACATCACTGTCACCCACACTGTCCTACAACATATAATGGTCTAGGAAATCTGTATATGAGTGTTGTAATACAAGGTCAGAATGCAAAGGCACGGGATTAATAAGACAGAAAGAAGATAGGAGATATACAGCAATATCTATATAGCAGACACAACTGTGATGGACAGTGTTTATGTTGTAGCAGACACAGCCATGGTCTGAATCCTGGGAGTGGAATTAGACTGACTATGGATTCATACCCCACAACTGTAAAGATGAGGCCAGAATGTCCAGTATATGTGCCCATATCTGCTGCCTATCCCCCTGTCTCCCTGGTAAGTCTGTGGAATGATCCCAGATGTGTAGTCAGCAAACAGGGAATACAAGCAATTGTCAAACATTATGAAAACACATCTATCACTATAGCAATCCCCAAAACTGTTAGGAGAGTACTATTTCAAGTATGTCCTATCTACACACCCATGTTGTCAAGCTGTGACCACAGTGTGTACAGTAATAGAGTGAGATGTATGTGCATAATACTAATGTGCAATCTGGAACTCTGTGTGGCAACAGTCAGGTAGTGCTAACAAACATTGCTCCCACAGGTATGTTGGATACGAACACTGTGTTGAGATATACAGACCATTATAACCTGTACTGGTACTGTTCACTCTGCTATTGTAGGGAATTGTGAGTGTGGCAGTTTCTCTGAATAATAAAGTATCACTGGTCACTGTCACCCACACTGTGCTACATAATATAACTGTGTAGGAAAGCATGTATATGTGTGTGTCAGATCACTAAATGTGGAAGAGGGCAATATTCTAGATATGTCCCAGCACACCAGCATGTGGTCAACATATGGCCAGAGTATGTGCAGAGTTGGATAGCTATGTGCAAAACAACAACCCAGAATCTGGGAGTATGTGTAGAAACATTTAGTGTTAACAAACATTCCCTCCACAGGTATACCAGGTAAGAGGTGTATACTGCAGGTAAATCTGCTTCATATGTAATGATGACGACAACCATATCACTGACCAAACTAAGGCTATAGGGTAACATAGTAAGACTTGTAAGGTACAGGTATCAGCACTGACTAGGAAAGTAATGTGGAATACAGGAATATACTAGCTGTTAATTGACAACCCCCCCCCCCCATATCTACAACAATTATCAACATACCCACCCCAACTGGTATGTAATGACTCTGATAATGTCCAATTGTTTGATCAATATTTTAATGGTCCCATGCATGTGCTATATTGAATAATTCCAACATTGGTGGCATGGTGCCATCAATGTACCTGCATGCTGTTCTTATTACCACTGTGGTCCCATATATGCATGTGTTCTGTTTGCTATGCAACTGTTCCTTATCTGGTGTCTGGGTTAATGGGAATATCCATGCATGCTGTTATACCTAACCCTGGAATGTGTTGACTATTGCTAACCCACAAATGATGATGCAATCTAAACACTATAGCATGCTTGGGAAGGCCAGTCCCAGCAGACCCACCTGTTCCACCTCAGCTGGCCGTGGCACCAGGCACCAGCATGTCTGGGGCCCAACCCAGGACCTCCCTGTTTGTTATTCCTGCACCACCTTCAGGTGGAACCACCTCAGGGGAAGGGGCTCATCCCCCCTGGGAGTGGGCACAGACAGACACCTGTTATCCCATCGGCAGGTCAGGGTTGTGGTGCATAGAATGATCAATGAGCAGTTTGCTGATGTTCTACGCCAGCTCGAGGGCTGCATGTTGCGGTTAGAGAGTCAGCCTGGCTCTGCAATTCAGCCCCCAGCACAGTCACCTTCGGGGCTGTGAAGGTGTAGTGGTGACTGCCCATGGGTGGAAACCTCAGTCCTACTGTTACCACTAGGGTTCTTGTGGGCTTCCGATATGCCAACACCCCCTCCCCATCAAGGTGTTTACCCCCCCCCACATGTGTCATGTACCGCCCCTGTATGCATCTTGTTTGCCTTGTCTGTTAACCTACCCAACCTACCTCCCTAAATATACCTACTCCCTCCCCAACATCCCACTCTCACCTGAAAAAAAAGGGCAATCTGTTCCCACAAAAAAAAAATCTCGCCCCATACATAGCTATCCATTTCGCACACATGTCCACTGGACACATGTAATCTGGTCTAATTGGCATCACAACTTATTGTTGTCCTCACCCCTCTCCCAGGGGTCTGAGTGTCCAAATCTACCTCCAAATGCAGTGTATATGCACAGCTGTTGCTGTAGAAGAAATGGGCAGCTATGGACCTTCCCTACACCCTTCCTGCACATCCATGGCTATTTTCCCTGCTGTCTTTCCCTCTTTATGCCCTATTTTTCACCACTTTCCTATCAACCCCTTTTTCTTTTCTTTTAAAGAAATTAGCATGGGGGTAAGTGGTAGTAAGCACATTTAAGCAGCAGTAAGTGGGATTAAGCTTGTTTGCACAGGGGTAATCAATGCCTACACAAGTTAGGCAATTTAGAAGATAGCTGAGTATAAGACACTGTAACCGGAAGTTAGCAGTGCTTACCTCTGTGCAAACCCACGCAACCCGCTTACAACTGCTTTAAAGTGCCTTAATCATTTTTTATCCAACGGCCCATGTTCTGCCCAGCAACAAAATAAACAGCCTCTGCAAGGTTCAAACCCAGGACCCTGCACACCAAAGACAAAGTGATCAACCACTAAGCCACGCCAGATATATGTAAAACTAATGTTTTCAGAAACATATCATCCAGCCCAGTCACGCAACAGTACAGAGAATGTATTCCAACATTTAGATGTATGTGTGTGTAAATATATCAATATCTAAACAGATACAACATATCTATATACACATATATATATATATATATATATATATATATATATATATATATATATATATATATATATATATATATTTAGAAATATATACATATATATAAATATATATGAGCATATATATATGCAAATGCCTACATCGACACATATATATGTCTACATATACACAGCAAGTTGCATATATGTACGCAGATATATAACTATGTAGGTATATACAGACATAGTTATATATATGTAACCAGATATATATATATATATATATATATATATATATATATATATATATATATATATATATATATATATATATATATAGAGGTATATATGGCCATACATCTGTAGATAGCAATGGTAGATTAACTAAAACATATATGTCCACATGCACCGTTAATGGGGTTGAGAGGCCCCAAACAATATACATCTAGTACGAATAGGCATACCCCCCCACAGCCAAACACATCTTCCCTGCAATACACAACCAAGTGTTGCAGATCCCATACCAGGACATGACATGACATGGGCACAAGATGTTAACAGTAGTACATCCCACCTGTATGATGTCAGGCTGGTAATGGTAACATATCATGCAGTACAGTCTTTCTCCCATAGGAAATGTAAAATGTGGAAGCTATCAACATCCCCAGGATACATATACACAGTCAGGTTCACTACATATGACCAAAAACCCACAATCCCGACACCCAGAATACCGAGCCCACAATACCTACAGCCCATAAGCATGAAATTTCACATTACCGATGCCCACAATACCACCAGCCCAAAATCCCAAAACAAGCAATCCAACGGCTATAACGTACAGTGATACATACTGAACAACACCAAAAACAAATGTATAAATGCATACATACACCTGATCGTGGAGCAATAAACAACACACTGAAGTCCATGAAGCAGAGGCCATTGCAATATCCACACACCAACATATCAAAGGGAATGTCCTGTCCTCCACACCAGTAATGAATTAGTTGCAAGTAAGTCCCTCCACAATGTACAACAAGACTCCGATAATGACAAGAAATATGAACACATAGTGGTACAACGGCATACTTCAAAATACATTGCAGGTACCCATCATTACATCTTAAGCAGTCATGCTATGCATCTAACAAAGTCCACAATAGTATACTCATCTCTATTATCCAGCAATCGTTGAAACTTCTGTTGTCTATCCAGAACCCACCGATGTTTCGCTGAGGGCGGGCATCCTGCAGCTAGATGCTGATGTAGCCCATCCACATGAGTCTGTTCCCTGGTTAGGCATGTCATACGAACAGACAGATCAGTCGTCCAACCCCTAGCAGACATTTCAGTCGGTGATGCCACACCTCCACTGAGTTCTGTGTGCGTGGCAGGAATAGTCTGTTTAGCTGTGAAATATTCTATAATTTGACAGGGAATAGAGGTAGGAATCTAGTAATAGCAGTGGATCTTGTAATAAATTTCCTAACAGGGCCCAAGGGAAGTGGATGCCAGAGCATCATCAACTAATAGGCATGGTGTGTCCCTAGACATAGCAGCTTTTTCGCGGAGTGTATCACAAATGCTGTAATGTTCAACTTCCAATGGATCCCCCACATGATTGTGCGGCATTGATTTTTGCAGCCTCTCACCTTCAGATAAGGACTCTGTCACTGTTCTTCCCTTTCACATTATGCTTACTACTAGATTTCCTCTCTAGATGGTAGATGTAGCTGTCGATAATCAGCACATCTTTACACTTTTGAGATTTTAGCCGTGGGTAGAGCTCGCCTACAGTACCAGTCGCATCATACTGTTGGTTGGCCATGTTTGCAATGTCAGCCATTGTACAACTTAACAGAGGTTATGCCCCATTAAATAATGGCAGTTCCGAGTCAGGTACGTATCCATGGTGATTGTAATAGCTTGGCTAGTATTCTGCATGGTTAGGATAGCTCATTTGGTATTGTGGGTGTCAGTAATGTGAAATTACGTGCTTATGGGCTGTAGATATTGTGGGCTTGGTATTCTGGGCATTGGGATTGTGGGTTTTTGGTCATATGTAGTGAATCAACACAGACACATATATGCAGATTCCAATATATATATATATATATATATATATATATATATATATATATATATATATATATAAATATATACATGTGACTACACATACACAAGCAGAGATATGTACAGTAAGATACATATGTAGAAGGTGCAAACAATATGGACCAGCCACTATGCCTACAGTTAACACCTTAACAAATGGACACTGTATGGTCCACCCATACAAATTACAATTGTTGCCTGCAACATATACCCACAGAGAGGTCATAGGAAAAAACACCACACACAGGTTTGCAGAAATGGAAAACCTTTATTTGTGTACTATTACAGTTCTATATGCCACGTCATATAGCTGTTCAGGCACTGACATCCATTTAAACAGAGTAATGCAACTGTGAAACAGTTATACTAATACAGTAGTCTGGAAAGGTTCATTAAACTTGCTGTCCAGGCCAAGCCCTTCAAATTGTGCAATAGTAAAGACAGACTGGGCCACAGGATACCAAACAGAACAGTCTGTATGGCAGGAGGCAGTAGGCCTGCATTAACCCAATTTATGTAAGTAATGTAAATATAGGTGAAGTATATGGTACTGTACATCCAGATACCTTAAGGCAGCTCACCCCTGATACCCCCACATTTTGTAATAGCCTAGGTCATTTATGGTGCATCCCCCCTAGACTCAATAATACAGGGCCATATACCACTGTTACATACACTGACCTCTGGAATGCATAATGGCAAACATGCATTGTGTTGGTGAAGACCACACATATATAGCCCCAGCCCCACAGTATGTGTGGGGGATACAACAGTAGTGGACTGATGGCAGCAATTGCAGTGTGATATACTCACAGCCCACTACAGAACTACCCCTGACAGCATGTAATATTTGAAAAGGTTGGTATGAACTTGGAGGACAGAGGCTGGAACACAGGCACATATGTGGAAAACTGTTGCCATACACTAAGCAAGTCACTGGTGTTACAGGATAGTCTGCAACAAACCCTTAGTCATGGAATTGAGGTTAGAAACATAAATGGATGTAGCTATGTACTGATAACACTCAACACACTCACTGCCAGTGAAATATCTGACACAGGACCTGTGTGGTGGACAGACAAAACATGATAGGCACACCTCTGGCCATCAAGAGTATAGGCCCACAGTTGAGAGCTATGCAGACAGACTGCATTCCAAGATAAACTAGTATGTATACACACATGGTAACACCAGTACTATACAAAGCATAACACAAATCTACTCTCACTCTTTCTGTAGTACTGGAACCTCCTACAAATATGTAGCTGGCCTGAGTGTGTTGGTTCTCCTGTAAGAGGTATTGCTACCTGCTGTCTGTAACACTGATGCCTACACACAGGAAGGATATCCATCACACAGGAAAGGTAAAGGGACCACGCCCACATGATGTAGGGATTTATAGTCGGTGGTTGCCATGACAGTGGTAATTGGAAGTACTACACAGCAAGCTGCATGTAGTTAGCAAGTGGAGGACACTGATTGGTGCAGAGGCCATCACCTGATCATGTGCAACACCTACTAAAGCCAGGCTGCAATCTATTCAAAGCAGCTCAATCCATTCACTGGAGAAAGAGGGAGAGAGACAGAGAGAGAAAGCAAAAAAAAAAAAAAGAGAGAGACAAAGCTCTTCAAACTAACAGCTGAAGTCACAGGCATTTCGCCATCTGCCATTCAACAAGACATCATTACCACAACAGGTATGGGAAGCATATATATATATATATACATGTAATAGAATGTAGTACCTGGTCCATCATAATGGGATAGATGATGTGGGGTGAGTTATATGTGCCATCAAGTGTTGTTGTGATGATGTTCAACTGAACAACTGCTATGGACAATAGTGTCTGTCCCTGTGGGTAGTGGGCCATAGCCATTAACTGTGCACGTCAACACTGACAGACAAGATGTAAGCCATTATAGTGTGTGTTGTGTAATGGGAAGTATGTATATTACGTGGCCAACAGCTGGTGGTGGAAGTAATGGCATTATGATGGACATGTGGGAGCCAAGGCCCACTACTGCCAGGATACTCAGGTGAATCTGTAATGTAGCATGCCAGAATGCCATAGGTGTGTAATAGGGTTACCTGCAATCGGTCCCCACATATACCCGTCTAATGTCAGGCCATGTCTATATGTGGCATCTGTCTGTCTTGTAGCAAGGCAGAACAATGCAGCTGAGCAGAACAGTGTTGTGAGATTGTGGAGCTGATGTCTGAATGTACCCCATATATAGATATGCGTATGTGTGCATATGTCACATATATAATATATAAAGATAAATATGTATATCAGCATGTATGTCTAGAAATATACATATACCCATGTGTAGGCATATATATGTGCACATATATACATCACATATATCTACGCATATATAGATATATACCTATATGCACATGTCTACATATATATAAACACACACACAAACATATATGTATGTAAAGACATGTCCCCTATATCACTACCACAGTAATGCATGCTATGTGCGAGGCAGCAGCACATATAGCAATATGCACAGATATCTACAGCTGGCAGTGTGTGCACCATGGACAGGTATATCACATGTTAGTCCCTTGTTGGCACGACATTGCCCCCATCTGTGAAGTATGCAATGAGAATATGGGGTAGTATGGCAGGTACACATGTGGAGGTGGTCAGGATTGATAGATATAGAGGATAGTCTACAAGAGTGGTATGTGACAGATGTGGTGGGTAAACACCGTGGATGGTGTGTGTGGTCTGTGATGTGGATGCCCCATGGTCCCCAATATGGGCGCAATGGGAACAAGCCTCCCACCCACTTCTACTCATCACAACAGCAGTCCACATCCTGAAGGTGTCTGGTCTGGAGGCTAAGCAGGAGGAGCATGTTGGCCCTGTGAATGTGTACTGGGTGCCTCAGACTGATGTAGCACATCCCTCATGTGTCTGTGGAGCCCGGTATGGAACAGACCCTAGACCTGAGCTCAGGGGACAGGAACATGTCTGTGTGTGTGCCCTGAGGGGGGTGGGACAACATCCCTTGGATGGTTCCACCTGATGGCATTGCTGTAACAGTACATGAGGAGGTCCCAGGTTGGGACACACATGTGATGTGGCCAGGTATCATGGGCAGATGGGTGTGGAGAGGTGGATCTGCTGGCCAATAGAACATATTGATGTTATTGTATCACTGTTATAGAACATTTGTTGGCAGTAATAGTCTGCACAATCCCAGTACATGTCCAACAGCATGCATAGATATACCCAATACACAGATTGCCAGATGTGCAGCAATCCCAGAGCAGCCATACCACTGGCATATATGTAACCATAGTGGCCCTGACAATGGCATGCAGGTGAATAGTCTGTAACAGACCAGAAATTATAGTGTCCACACAGGGGACATGACTACCGCCACATAGCAGAATGTGTGGCACAATACAATATCTGTCCAAATGGTAGTTAGGCTGTAGCCGTACCTAATGAGTTGTGTGTACAGTCTAAGAAAACCAAGCAAAATCCAAAACCAATAAATCCACAATCCACAGAACAGGCAAGACGACACTGCAACAAAATAGCGTATAACCGTTTATTATCCGCTTTCGTAAAAAACTTCCTCAGAATAAAATCATGTAAGACAACTTCCTTGTTAAATACAAATAGACAAGTCAGGTGATTAATTAAACAATCAAATATTTAAATACAAAAGGTATGTTTAAAAAAACACAAAATACCAATAATATTTAATTTAAAGCAAAATGAAGATGGACTGACCCCCCATCCTTGTTGATATTTAATTTACGTTGTTTCAAAAAACACTTAACGTTGGTGGCTTCATTAAGACCAGGGGCAGTATCAGATTTAAGTTTAATTTGCCAATAGGTCTCCCTTTGTAAAAGGTAATTCTTAAAATCCCCTTCCCTCATGTCTTTATGACGCACCTCTAATACAGAAAATAAAAATTTACGAAAGGAGGAACAAACTAAAGAATGCTTAAAAAGAGCATTATTGACATCCTTAGTTTTTATAGAATATACATGCTCCCTAATACGGGTCTTTAACTCTCTGGTAGTCATCCCAATGTAAAATGCCGTACAAGAGGAGCAAAGGGCAATGTAAATGACCCCACTAGTACAGCAGTTCACATGTCCTGGAACCGCCAAAGTCCTGTTAGATGTACTCACAGAAATATAGGGCCCAATCGATATATATCTGCACATGTTGCATTGATTGCAACAGTACATACCTTTCTTGTTTGACACAAAATTAAGAATTTTTCCTTGCTGATTTTCCAAAATCCGTTTTAAATTAAAACTATTTTTCTGAACAAATAGGGGTTTTTCTCCCAAAATGTGGAAAATATCAGAGTTCCCTTTTATAATTCTCCAATTTTTGTTTATAATATTTTGAATGTGCTGACAATCGGAACTCATCTCTAAGGAGCATATCAGATTAACATTCATTGCTTTACCACTGTCGTTCTTGTTTAAATAATAAATGTGGCCAGTTTTTAAATTTAATAGTGGGAAGTATTTGTCAACTCTTTTGGAATAAATATCAGCACTAGTATGTGTAAGGGTTGGTTGGTCATAACCCCTGTTGACAAATAAAGAAGTAATAAAAGCAAATCCCTGAACCAAGTCTGCATCCTTAGAGGTCATGCGACTCGCCCTAATAAACTGCCCCCTTGGAATATTATTAATAACATGCTTAGGGTGACCACTCCTGTAATGCAAGTACCCGTTATTGAAGGTCATCTTCCGATAAATACGACTGTGTAGCCTGTTCTCCTCAGAATCCCATTTAAGGGAAACATCCAAAAAGTTGACATCCAACCCTTTCGTTCCAATAATAAATTTTAAATAATCTGAAAAGGAATTGGTATCAATAAGAAATTCACCGACGGTGGAAATGTCCCCATCAATAACAAAAAACAAGTCGTCCATAAAACGACAAAAAAAAGAAATATTGTATTTACTAGCCAGGATGGGAAAAAATTGTTTCTCCCACCACGGCATAACTAAATTAGCATACGCTGGAGCAGCTGAGGAGCCCATAGCAACCCCTCTTTTTTGTCTGTAATAGGTTTTCTCAAAAAGAAAAAAAGTGTTCTCTAAAGTAATTTCCAACAGCCTACAAATAAGAGAAACCATGTCATTAGTAAAACTAGAACAACTAGTAGATAAAAAATTGCGAATGGCTTCAACCCCTTCGTGGTGAGGAATACAAGTAAAAAGGGAGACCACGTCAAGGGTAAACATAACTTGTCCGTTGGGGTTAAAACCACAGGTAGTAACAAAATGGTTAATTTTCTTAAGGAAATGCCATGAGTCCCAAATGAACGAATGTTGGTTAGAAACAATAGGTCCTAAAACAGCATCAAGAAATAAGGCCAATCCCTCAGTAACTGAATGGGGAGCAGACACTATGGGCCTGAATGGTGGATTTTGTATCGACTTGTGAATTTTGGGGATCCCAAAAAGTACCCCAATTCTAGGCTGGTCAATAATACAAAAGTCATACAATTCAAAACTAATCTCCCCGTTCATAAGGGCATCATATAAATGTGAATGAATTAAACGGTGACAACGCTTAACCTCAAACAGTGAAACAATTTCATATTCATCACTGTTGTTTAATAGGTCTAAAATACCATTCATATAAAGTTCCCTATTCATAATAACAATATTGTTCCCTTTGTCGCTTTTCATAAAACGAAATTTATCAGTCATTACTTGTAAATTTTTTATGGCCTTTCTCTCCCCATTTGTTAAATTATTCAAAAAACTAGGTTCATTGTTCAACATATGTTCTACGTCCTGTATACATGTTTCCTCAAAAACCTTTAAGGTGTGCTGTAATTTGGGACAATAAATAGAGGGTTTAACAAAAGTACGATTAGAAACAGATAAATCGTGCAATAAATAATGCAAATTTAACTTTCGAGCATATTGCTTAATATCGATAAAAGTCCTAACATAGTTAGCCCTGGTGTGAGGCACAAAATTAAGCCCCAATTTGAGAACATCCACTTCATCACTACTAAACACATGATCGGTCAGATTAATAATGCTAAAGTGATCGTTTGAAGGTTCTAAGTCTCTTCCCCTGAGGACTGAGAGCCCAAAAATGTTCGGCTCCTGGTCAACACTGTCTTGGTGGTGGTCTGATTTCTCCGGTTGGAAAAAGAAGCTGACGATGGTAAAGGAACAGGATTCCCTAATCCTAAACCAGGAACAGAATTGGTGGTGTTGTTTTTGGTTGTATTGTCCACCGTAGTTAATGGTGGAAAGTTTTCGGCAACCGCTAATGGATTCCCTTCCACATGCGGAACCTCACCAGTGGAGGGTTTATCAGTAGAAAATTTAGTTATCGCCTTTTCATTGATGGTAAAACTGGTAGGGTCCGAAGAACCGGATACCAAAGATGAACTGTTCCCAAAATTGTTAATACTTCCAAATCCAACAGATTTAGACAAAACCCCACCACCCGACCTCTTAAATCCTTGTCCGTTACTGTTAGTAAATTTGTAAGATTTACTAGGAACACTAAAATTAGTGAAAGCAGAGTTGTTTTTGTATGATTCAAGGTCCCGTAACAGCTTAGAATGTTTCCTGTTGATATTATCAACAGAAAACTGTTCCGTTTCATTTGAAATAGATACAAAGAATTCAGAAAACTTTTGCTCACCAAGCCTCTGCTTAAAATAAGCCTCAATGTCAATAATTTGTTTTTTAAGTAATTCTTTTTTAGTAACATTGTTGTCAAAAAGCAGCCTTAAAAAACGTAGACCTGCTTCGTTGAAAAAGGCAGTCAAAGTATTAAAGAAAGGGTCTCCGGCGTGCACCCCATTGGGGCACTTAAAAAAACGTAATCCCTTTGGAACGATGTTAAGTTCCAAACAGCGTGCAAAGTAACAATTTTCTACATGTATAGCATTGTACCTTTTCAAAAGCTTTAACAGCTGCCCCCGTTTAGAATGAAAGTCCTCGTTGTAAGGTGCATTGGAAATTCCTTCAACAACCCCCAGCTCGCTAAAGGGGTTCTCCGCACGGTCGAAAAACTGCTGGAAAGTCGCCTGACCAATGATGCATTGTTGGTTCAATGCCGCAAGATTCGGCTGTCGTGATGTTTTGTCGAAATTAACGTCAGCTTCCAAATCTTGAGTAAAACCAACCGGACTAGAAGCTCTAATAGTAGTCTCGGGATCGTTCGCCTTGGTGACCAAAAATTTAAGCGAATTCTTAATTTCAGCTAGAGTGGCAATCAACAACATGTTCAGACTCCCGGCATCTGAAGAGGGAGTAGCATGAACACTCAGGTTCAACAAAGGGTCGTCAGAAGCCTCAGCCATGGTGAAAACACAGACAAAGAAAACCAAGCAAAATCCAAAACCAATAAATCCACAATCCACAGAACAGGCAAGACGACACTGCAACAAAATAGCGTATAACCGTTTATTATCCGCTTTCGTAAAAAACTTCCTCAGAATAAAATCATGTAAGACAACTTCCTTGTTAAATACAAATAGACAAGTCAGGTGATTAATTAAACAATTTTTACGAAAGCGGATAATAAACGGTTATACGCTATTTTGTTGCAGTGTCGTCTTGCCTGTTCTGTGGATTGTGGATTTATTGTGTGTACAGTCTGTTGAAGCTGATATGGTGGGGGGGTGACAGAGATGTGTATTATGAACTATGGTAACCTTTCCGTATGAGTTGCTCAGACCTGTTTCCATATTTATGTCTTTTAGCCAAGATAACAAATGCACGGTTGCCCACCTATTCCAATGCTGAGAATGACGTGTTGATAGCACACATGATCCAGCACTATCCACTGCTGTGTGGTAGGCAGGCACATGAGCAGCAGGAATGGACTGCCCTGTGGAATGACCTAGTCCACAGGGTCAATGATGTCGTACTGCACAACCGCAGTTATGAGCAAGTCCGGCATCATTGTACTGACCTGCTTTGCAATGCCCATCAGCATGCTGCTGCAGTCCAGGGGGATCACCTCGCCATGGGGGGGGGCATGCCATCCATCCCCCATGACATGTTTGGAAGAGCTCCTGGCCAGCCTCGTGGCATCTGCCCGTCCAGACCACCAATAATCACTGGACCCCTTCTTGGAGGAGGGTGTCACCCACACACTGGCTGAGGAGCTTGCAGGTAAGGAAACAGGGAACATCAGTAGACCACTGTTGTGTAAACATCCGCATTGGTACAGGTAGATCATGCATACCTGACATGTCATAGATATATTGTGTTGCTCCATTGTAGTGATAAACAGATGTCCAGATGTGGTAGTATCGTGGGAATGTACTGTTGATGTATAGTAATACTGCACCCAGTCTGTAGCAGTGCCACAGGTGTGGCCACTTACATTGCATCTATCACCCTCTTATGTAGGTCCCTCCAGGATAACAACATGGCAGCAGCCTGTAGCTGGTGAGTATGTTTTATGTAGATGCTTGCCAACACACCAGGCATGTAATGGTGATGGTATATTCCATGCACACATCTAACACACCTACCCTGAATGCATGCTGTACATGTGCATGTATTGTTGCTGTGAAATGCATGGTCTCACAGGGGTGACCATGATGGTGTATTGGAAGGGTATGTCAGACACCTGCATGATAAATAACATCCTGTCATTACAGAATGTGTCCACATGGAGTAACATACTGGTGGTAGACATGGCCTACAGTAGTGACATGTTCTGAACAACACCCATATACAGTGCAACACCAGTGTATATACCTGTAGGACAATGGCAACTGCTGCAGAGATACACTATGGCATAAGGCATTACAGTAGTCCACATTATCAGCTGGGTCTAGGCTGCAACATGTGGTGTTCAGTGTATGGGAAACTGCAAAGTGACACACATGTGTAGGGCTTACTTGTCATGCATCTGCATAAAAGCTGAAGGAGGGAGGTCTCAGCATGATACACCAGTGAACTGCAGCAGGGATCCTAAGGATGGCAGGAATGGCTCTATCTACACATCGGTTCAGGACCTGTGGCAGCCATAACCCTATCCACAAAGCTATAGTGACGGCAGTGTGTGAACACTATGGGATGTGCACATGAGTAGACCTTGCAATCATGCAGAATAGGGAGACATGTGTAGGGCAGACTGAACATACACTGGCAAATGCAGATGGCCCACACTGGTATACACCTGCCAGGAGCGTGACTGCTGTAGTACACACAACATGAGGTGTGAGAAATTGTCATGATAAGGGTGTGCACACATATGCTCACATGGTGTGTATGCATTGCGGACAACAGCCGCACACCTAACACAATCAGTAGACACTGCATATGAAAGTACAGGATATATGTCACATACCAGGCTCGTGTACTGTTAAGACATGCGGTGATGTGGTCCCATGGCAGATCAGCGATGCATGTGTAAAATCAATAAATGTGTGTACACTCTCCATAGCCATAGTATGCTCTGATGGTTGTCAGTGTAAGAGTATTGCAATGGTCATACATGGTCTGTTGATGTTGACAGCTGTAAATCAGGCATCAAGCATTCACCAATGACAACTGTCCACATATCATCCTAGGTATATGTTGTTGAAGAACATAGGGGCTGAGAGAAGTAAAGGTGACATAACTGACACAGTACTACAAATTCCGCAATGGGTTGTACATCTGTGAGTTGTGATGCACAGTACATGACAGGGTGCAGAACAGGTGCACAGCAATACTGTGTACATGGGTGCAGTGGTATCCAAAGGAAGGGGCATCACCTAGTGACACAGCACATGCATCACACACATGTATACTGTTGCTAGCATGGATTGACTATAGCTGAACTGCATGCTGTTCTGTACCATATGTTCTGCATGTTGGCAGATGGGTAATAGGAGAACTGTGTGTACTATCATTGTGAAACCTCACCTGTATATATATATGTGTGTGTGTGTGTGTGTGTGTGTGTGTGTGTGTGTGTGTGTGTGTGTGTGTGTGTGTGTGTGTGTGTTTGCGCGTGTGTGCATCCTGGTGGTTAGTTAGTTTGCCTGAAGGGTCACTTTGGTGAAGTGGAGGGAGGTAGATGCATGTAGGATGTGTGTGTGTGTGTGTGTGTGTGTGTGTGTGTGTGTGTGTGTGTGTGTGTGTGTGTGTGTGTGTGTGCGTGTGTGTGTGGCCATGTGTGCACATGTGTGATTGTGGAGTGTTCATACAGCTGTATCTCCCTTTGGGAACATGCAGTACATGGACATGGACTGCCACATTACACACCAGAAATACCTGTCATGTGTGTAATCACAGGACAGCAAATAGTATAATATGGTCTGTAGCATGGAACAGGCATCCAGAGAAAAGGTAGACTCCAAGTACACACTTAATATCGCAGTCAGCAGAGAGGTCACCTACAACCTACATATGCATGTCTACAGATACATTGGGAAAGTACTAGATAACACCAGAGAGTGTATCCAAATATTACAGTTGTCACATGATGGGCTGATGGAGCAGCATATCTGGCACATACTGAGGATTATATACACATGACACACCAGTTGGAGGTATTATGGATACAACATAGTAGCCCACACATATAGTGGCCATGCACATCATTTCCAGGCATACAAAGGGTGCATACCGAATGACAGCAGTGAGGCCATGTAAATCCACTACACATAGGTCAGGCAGGTAACGTAGCAACAGGCCTTGTGTTCTGGCTGCTTGTGTGGGCATTTAGAGGACTGTGATGTTAATGAGTGGTATCAATGTGTGTATGTTAACAAGTGTAATGCAGGATGGGGTAAGACATGGACATATAAGTGGGACTGTCTGTAAAGCTATGGACAGGTAGGTATTATGGAAGTGTGTATGTGTGTGTGTGTGTGTGTGTGTGTGTGTGTGTGTGTGTGTGTGTGTGTGTGTGTGTATATGTACTGTTAGGCAATGCTGTACAGCTTTTAATGTGTGTTATTTGTTTTCCCCCACAGGTGGCAAGGTGGGTCAGGGACCCTCCTGCATGCAATCTGATGTAGGTGTCCATACAGACACCGATGATGATGATAATAATGTTGAGGTACAGGTGGGGTTGTCAGGGGCCGACACTGCAACAACATTTGACATCCCCCTTTTAGCCACCCCACCCCTGCACACAGTTTCAGTGCCTATATGCACCCCATCACCAGTGGCCATAGTGGAGGGACAGCTGGCGTTCAGTGGCAGAGCACAGGAATGTGTGGTAACCATACCTAGTGTGTCCGGTCACAGCAGGCATAGCCAGATGCCTGGCAGGCCACCACATAGGCAGATGTCCCAGGGTGCTCATGGTAGGGCCACAGGACATCATGCCCCTGGTAGAGGTGAAATAACTGCTACCAGCGGAATCATGTTTCAGGCTGTCATGGTGGTGCAGACACGTATAGAATGTTTCCAGAGAGAGGGCCTGAGGCTGCAGAGGGCTGCTCTTGCATCTTCAAATGACAATGCCTGTGAACTGTCTGGTGCCATCCATGGATTAACTGAGTTCATGGATAGATGGTCTGGTGAGATGATGGCGCTCATTAGCCATGGTCTGTCCACACTTGAATGTGTGGTGGGAGTGTGGTGATGTCCACGTGGACGTAAGCCAGCAACGCCAACAGCTGGTAGTCAATGTGGATGTGCCAGGACACCAAAGGGGCTCCCGTAGTAGCAGTGGCAGCCCCGGCAGTGCAGGGAGTGTGTTGTTCACACCACAGCAGGCCACATGCACGTGGTCCTATTCAGTCCCAGGAGGGACCTGGTACCAGCAGACAAATGTTATCAGCAGGTGAGAGTAGCACATTGAGGCCTGTACCTGGACATGCCCGCAGAACCCCTGGCAGGCACTGTCCATGTGTCCATGGCTGGAGGCAGTGAACTGCACACCCTGCCAGGTATGGTCTGCAGCTGCCCATAAACACCTGTGTAGGGCAGCCACATGGCAGAACTGTATGTATGCATATCCACACACTATGCAAACACACCTAGGGCAATCTCATATCTACACACCACATAACCTCGGCCAGCTCCCCAGAGTGCACCACTCACCCACACACATGGTATCAAATGTATGACCCACCCTCGGCCTCTGGCAAACCAACACCACACCCTGTTCATATGATGATACCTGTGCCCCATCCCTGTCATCTATACCATTGATGCAGGGACAGGCTGATATGGATCTGATGCACATGCTGACTGTACAACAGTATACCACAGTACTGCAGTGTAACATGCTGTAGGGAGTAGAGTGTGAGGCATATTTGGCAGGTAGTGTAGCCATCCAGCAATGATGCCTTATAGCTGTTAGTAAAACTGGTCGGTTGTGGTTTTTATAATGTTATCCAATTGTGTTGTAGGTGTACATGTGTTGGCACTAGGATGCCCTGTGCATATGATGATATCTGTGCCCCATCCCTGTCATCCATACCATCGATGCAGGGACAGGCTGATATGGTTCTGTTGCACATGGTGACTGTACAACAGTACTGCAGTGTACCACAGTACTGCAGTGTAACATGTTGTAAGGAGTACAGTGTGAGGCATATTTGGCAGGTAGTGTAGCCATCCAGCAATGATGTATTATAGCTTTTAGTACACTGGTTGATTGCAGGCCCTATAATGTTATCCATTTGTGTTGTAGGTGTACATGTGTCAGCATGAGGATAGTCTGCAGTCATATTGCACAATGGGGTAATTCACTGTGCTGGCACCATGGCTGTGACATATCTGGGGTAGAGTCGAACACATTTCACAGGTTACTAAACTGGTTATTGCCTATGCCACATGGACAGGTGGCCCGCTGAGGCATATATACCTGCAACCTGATGTAGACCCATCCACATACATGCACACTGTTACTTGCCAACCCTGGGACTAGACCCCTACCTAGCTATGTCATGATACTGATGTGTGTGGCTTACATTGCACACACCACACAGCATTTAGAGTGAGATGTGTCCCAAGTTACATGGTACATGCAGAACATCCCCCAACATGTACAGTCTGCTAATGGGGGATGTAATGGGTGTATTTGAATGATACGTAGTGTGACATACCATCATATACACATTTACAGACACATAACAGCCAGACACATCTGAGATACCAGGGCCTAGCACTGCTAATTAACTTGACCGTGTCTCCTATGTGTTACAGATAGGCTGCACACATCACGTGCATAACTGCCTTGGATTGTGGTAACAGTTACCAGTATGATTGATGGTGACAGCGGTAACCATACCGTGGTACGTGGGACATATACCTGGTGTACCTTGGTGAAATAACAGTGTAGACAACACCCACATCCACCACTGGATATTGTACTCCCTGAAACCCATGATGACACTCTGCCATACCCACCATCACACATTGGCCACGACTGTGATACAATCCATAGTATACCCCAACATTGATACTACAGGGATATGCATCTCATGCACATGCCACACGCATAGTAGGGCATCATTCAAGCGTAGGTTGTCTGTACATATCCCAGCTGGATTCCTGCCATCTGCATATCTGTACAGGGAATTACAGTCATCAGCTTGGCAGGTAGCTCTTCAGTAGCATGAGTGCATTAACAGACCAGTAAGGGGTATACTGTGACACAGCTTACACACCAGGGATACAACAGGGAGGCCTTGGAGTCCAGCCATGCTCACATGTGTGCCTGTTGTCAGTACTACATTAAGCACTCTGTTCTTGCCTGGGTTAGCACTGTCAACAGTAGTACTGCCATGATACACTACATGCCAGTATGACAGCACGTACCCTTGGCTACTACATCTGCATGTAACACATTCACATGGATAACAGTGCTGTACAGGCCTCATATATGTCTGTGTCCCACACGTGACACTCACACCTCTTGCTACTGTAATGACAGCACATAGGTGCATGTATTGTACATGGCATTACATACACTTATTACAGGTTACCAGACTGGGTTGTGTGTCCTGGTTACCAGGGCTAAGCTATGCTTAGCAAGTATCAACATTGCTGCAATATAACAGCTAAGCTGATTTCCACACTAGTAAGCACTGCTTACACAGTGTAAGTGCTTGTACGCTTACCCATAGCTTAGCACCGCTTAGCTTCACAGAAACCCGTGCAAACCCACTTAAAGCTGCTCAAAACTGCCTTAACCACTCTGCATCTGACAGCCCTTGTCCTGCCCAGCAATAAAATGAACAGCCATTGCAGCTCTTGAACCCAGGACCCTGTACACTGAAGTCACAGTACTTAACCACTATGCCATGACCACTGTGAAGACTGCTGTTGTTTTACCAATATAGCTGTCAATACACATTATTGAGTAGTATTGAACATTTGCCTGTAGTTCCTAACTTGTGTAGTCCTTGTTATTAATATGACGGTTGCATCACATATGTTGTTTTATCATAATGTGCACATAGAAGATACATACAGTGAGATACATGTGTGAGGGTATACACAACCGTGATGTTTACTCATGACAGGAATATAGTTGTATACATATCATAGGTCTATATATGTCTACATGTACATACACATGTATACTCATACATATGTCTGTATACACATCTGTATAGTGCTACATGTATATGGCCAATGTTTACATCTTTTTGTATGTACACACACACACACACACATATATATATATATATATATATATATATATATGTGTGTATATATAGGTATACGTATATGTATATATAGATATATGTGTATATAGCTATATATGTATACACATCCTATGTATACAGATATGCCTAGTTATGTTGGTATATATGTAGATATCTATAACTATATGTGCATACATATCTATTCTAATTTACCTACTACTGTCAATATATCTGTAGATAGCCATACATATATGTGCATATGTATCACTATATGTATATGTGTAGACATATATTACTCTGTATATGTATATATCTGGGTGTGTATATGTATATATATGTACTTATACATACCCATCTATATATGTTGATATGTATATGTGTAATTATATATATAGATATCCGGATAATTATATATACATATATTTTCACCATATGTCCTGAACATGGAGTGTAGCTCTACCTCAGCCCCTATAGTCCCAACTTCATAGTGCAAGTGGATGCCAGTTATGTATAGCAAGTATATTAGTAGACTATTGCTACTGTAATAGGGATTATCTTCAGAGACATGGTGTGTGTGGGAGGTCACATCTGCTTTTCAGATGTGCTCTGTTGGCTACTGACAGACATCCTAAGGACATCATAGTACAGTGCTGCTGCTAGCATGTAATGCCCCTGTGGACTGCAGCAGAAATATTGGCCAATATATGTGGACATTCTGACAAACTCTGTGCAGTCCAGAGGTATACACAGAACCCCTTAGTGCAAAACATGTGGACCAAGCCTGATAATATGGATATTAACGGCAATGTAGATGGGTATAACACATATCAACTGGTATACATTTGCCCCATAGGTTATGCATTCACACATCCCTGTCTGTCCTGATACATAATAACCACTGGTAGAGGGGTGCTTTGGCCACATACTACCCACTAGATATTGAAATATATCTGTAAAGCATCCCACTGTTCTGTCTGACATACATGACTGTTAAGGGAGGCCCGGTAGCAGTACACCTGGCATGTATATGGACATGACATATCACTGGGTAAGTACACTAAGCTGCTAGGCATGTAACAGTGCACTGTGCAGGCTACAGGCAGACTGGCTCAACACTGGCCTACATCTCCTATGGGGGAATGCACATGTACCTGCATATATAACAGGCTGTACAGGCATGTCACAGCACAGGGTAAGATACACCTGTGTGAAAATGCATAGCCACAACCAATGTGAACACAGCCACAGCCACATATGGTAAGCTAGCATAATATTACAGTATAAGGACTATCTGTTCAACACCATCCTCATATGTGCCACTCAAAGACTAACCCTACATATACTGGGCCGCTATACAGTGTGGTCTTATGCCTGTCTGTGGTAAGGGACATGTGTGTATATGGCCCTACAAACATGTAAGCCAATACGGTAACATACAGTGGAGCAGCATGTAACATCAGATAGGATGGAACCTAGAACAATGACATCTACTACAGTCTGTACACAGGCCAAAGTACATATTAACAATATACACATTCACCATAAGTACACAGACCTCAGTACTGTACAAACAACCACAGAATGTCCAGGTTACTTCTTCAAATATAACCCCTACTGTACATAACATGTGTAGCAGTCTGATATCTTACTGGCTTGTTATCAGATATGATGACACTAATTATGGTGTACAGCACATATGCACCTCTTAATGCATGACATATGTACAAAGGTTGACAGAGTTGTGGCTGGAAGCACATGCACAGGGCCAATATTGACATGTTGCTGTGATAACCTCAGACATTTACTGTTGTAACAGCATTTGTTGCAACATATGGCCTATGAGGGATATGAAGTCAGTAACTGTCATGGCTTTCACCATCTACAGACTGCAATCCTCACACTACTTTCTGCAGTTCACAGATAGATGCTCTGTGGGTAACACATGAAACCAAAGGCACCACACACTGATCAGTCTGCAGATGACCCTACAGATGGGGATTCCTCATAAACATAGAACTGACATCTCAGGTATTAAAACATGTAGGACAGCCATATCCACACACACACACACACACACACACACACACACACACACACACACACACACACACACACACACACACACACACTGTTAAAAACCAGCAGTACTCCAAATGCAGTATAGCAGCACTTACAGTCTGTAGTCAGGTCAGGCACATCCCCCTCCTGTGTGTTGCCCTGTTTCCACAGTGTATGTAGTTAGAAATAACTCCCCAATCCATCTGAGATACTGTTTGCCAAACAATAGATCTAGTTCCCGCTCACAGTGAATGAAAAGGGCCAACACCAACATGATGTCCCTAGATATTGGAATGTGTTTCCATGCAATTGGCTATGGGAATGTTACCACAGCTGTTCCACATGCAGTCAGCTAGGGGAGGGCTGCAATTCATGCAGAGGCCATCAGCTGATCATGAACATCACTTAAAGTACACATGCTGCTGCCTAAGCAAAGCAGGTATAGGTCTCTACATCCACCAGAGAGTGAGCGAGAGAGGCAGACAGAGGCAAAAACATGTCAGGGAGGGTGGGACAGTAAAACTTAATCATGTTTGTGTCACATCTACCAGCACAGACTATCAGAACCCTGTCGAGCATGTAGTGCTATCACATTTCTATGCAGTTATTGGATGCACCACATAGGTTACATGTTGTGGAGCCCTCAGAACATATATGTGATGGTGAGTGACATCTGCAACAGGGATATGGTAGTTATACGATAGGTGTAGTACACATGCCTGTCTGCATGAACAGGTGCCAGCGTCAACGCAGCCACATTCTCACAGGGATGCACACATATTGACACATTTATTTATTTAATTTATTTTTTTTACATTTGTTGACCGAGCTAGTCTAACTGGATACATGTCCATTTTCAGTAGAAGCCCAGGGAGATAAGCTCTGGCAGAGCCAGGCAGGGCACTTGGCAGGGCCAGGAATACAACCCATCACTAGTGAGATTGCCACAACACATTACTGTGCAGATATCACATGCACCACAGGAGTCATACTGCATTTATATGGGCAAAAGGTATGGGGAGGTGTCTGACATCAGACAGCATGCTT
Organism: Protopterus annectens; assembly: GCF_019279795.1. Lineage (NCBI taxonomy): Eukaryota > Metazoa > Chordata > Ceratodontiformes > Protopteridae > Protopterus > Protopterus annectens. The sequence continues at coordinate 149,793,839 of NC_056728.1, read as the reverse complement.
GAGTATGCCACTGGTGGTTGTAGTGAGTGTGAATGTGAACATACGCATCATACAACACACACACACTCACATGCACACACACACACATACACACACACACACACACACACAAACACACAGGGTACCAGTACTAACATGCATGAGTGCATTAATTCACGGGTTTGTAGTGGTCAACTGTGCCAGATGACTATACAAGGTTAGGTGATGGATACACCTTGGCTTCAGGCCACATGACAATGGTCTGCATTGTGGCTCAGGGGTGTAGATTCTGGATTTGCCCACACAGGTGGGTATTGTATTCACCATCCAGTCACCTAGGTGACTATTGCATGTGGGGGCAATGCTGTGTAGTCCATGACATGGATGGTGTCTGTGATGTGCACACCTCCCACATGCATGTACAGTGACATGTGGAACTGTAGCTGGGGTGTCTGGCTCTAGTTGTGTACACAGATTTTCATCACTTGTGCCATTCATGGCCTCATGTGGTGGGATCTGGTAATAGACAGCAGGTTTACCCTGCACCTACATTGATAGCATTCTAACAGCTGGTGTCAGTGGCATCTGTCCATACAGGGCATGTTTTCAGGCATGGTATGTCCTTTGTGGGTCACATTTTATGGCACCACAGGTGTTGCAGGTATCCAGTGGGGAACATGGGGAAGGTGCACTGTCTGCATGTACATGCCTACTGGACAGATGGACAGGGTGCCATATCCTCTGTAGGCCACTGCAATCACTCCATATTTACTATCAGTGGGCAATATGCAGTGTACTACCAGCATAGCGGCTGTTACCTAGGCAAGTGTGTGTGTGTATGAGGCATGTGTTGAGAGTGTTCTCTGGCTAATACTAGGGTTGCTAACTTTGTTTGCCTGGCCTTCATGATGTCACATGTATGGGCATGGATCTGCACCCCAGCATCTCGGCTATTTCACATCTGTTTTCCCTGTATGGTGGACATTGTGATATATACTAGGGCACTATAAGAAATTTACACACTCACACACACACACACACACACACACACACACACACACACACACACACACACATCATGTCTGGGATTAGAACTCCTACTTAACTATTTTTCTACGCGGTTATAGTACGCGCCACGGAGATTACTAGACTACTTCTTCCCCAAAGGTGTATTTCACATTGAATGACATCAGCAGGATTGCCAAAGTAGGGTATTCGAATTGTAGTGAGTGTGGCTAGGCTAAAATGCACTGCTCCCTACACAGACATTGAAACACACACAAAACAGACATTGAAACACACACAAAACATCCACAAGTCAGAAGTGACAAACTTCATGGCACCCATGCAGATGGGGTCTGAAAGTTTGACTGCTGAATCCTACACTAAGGCACTGTATGACCACATCCACTCGTGCATGAATCATGCCATCCCAAATAGAACCAAGATGCTCTCCTCCAAAAAATGGAAGCCACTCTGGTGGTCCCTGCCATAAACAAACTATACAACAGATGGAAAAAACTGTTGTAGAAAAGAGGAAAATTCCAGGATGCAAAATACTCCCTTACCACCTCAGTAAGAATCTGAGATCCCTCATAAAATCCTCAAAAGCTAGTTATGAAAATAAAATTGACAAAGATTCCAAAGACAACCACAAGGCATTCTATAGTTATGTCAAGAATCTAAATGGCAATGCTCAGATCTGATCTGAGCTACAACAGAATGGCATTAAATCTACTGATCCCAAGGATACTGCCAATATCCTGGCAGATTGATTCAGTGCCAATGTCACCCCCCCTCTTACCCCCTAAAGAGCCCATCTCAATACCAAAAGATTTCCAAATTCCATTAATTACAGCTACACAGGTAGAAACCGAACTCTCCAAAACTAAGAATACAGCATCCATGGGACCAGATGACATCCTCGGCTGTGTACTACATGAACTACAAAATGAACTGGCACCTCACCAAAGTGTCATGTTTAATCATTGCCTCACCTCAGGCTTCATGCCCACTGAGTGGCGCACAGCTACAGTTATCCCACTCCACAAGGGGGGATCCACCTTGGATCCCGGGAACTACCGTCCCATCAGTCTGACAAGCCTGATATGCAAGGGCATGGAATGCATCATCATGGAACTTATAAACAAAGACATTGGCAACCTTCAAACACTGGACCCTACACAGGTTGGGTTCGTGAAGGGCCGATCTTGTCTCCTGAACCTGATTGACTTCTTCGAATCAGTCTCCAGAGCGGTGGACGAGGGTACGGCTGTCCACACAGCCTATCTGGACCTCATCAAGGCCTTTGACATCATCCCCCACTCTGGAATCATAGATAAACTTACTAAATCCCTAAGTCACTCGATGGGTTGCCAGTTGGCTTACTGACAGAACCCAGACTGTAAAAGTAGCTGACTCCAAATCCAGCTCCAGACAAGTGACAAGTGGAGTATCTCAAGGTTCAGTCCTGGGACCGCTCTTGTTTGGCATTGACTTCTCTGAAGTACAGACCGACACTAAGGGACTCTGGTTAACAAAGTGTGCAGATGACTGCAAACTGGGAGCCATTATTGAATCCCCAAATGATGTGGATATTCTACTAAAGGGCCTTACAGAAACAGATGCTTGGTGCCAGTGCCATGAGCTCAAGCTTAATGCCAAGAAATGTATAGTTATCCCCTTTAGGAAAAAAACATGTACCCATGAATTACCACATAGCTGGCAGTACACTAAACACCGAAAGTGTGACTTAGGGACACAGGTGGCCAGTGGTCTCACCTTCGATAAGCACATCACTACAACAGTCAGGACATCCTTCTATGTGTCACACCTCATCACTAAGGGCTTTTCACCCAGAAAAAAGGAAGTCATTGTCCCACTGTACTCATCCCTCATTAGACCCATTATAGAGTATAACTCCCCATTTGGTATGTACCTCACAAAACATCTGCAACAGCTGGAAAGGCTGCAAAAATATCTCACTAAAAGGATTACAGGCCTAAAGCAGATGCCATATGCTGACCATCTAAAAAAACTCCATCTATACTCTGTGGCATATCGTCTACTCAGAGGCGATCTCTGCTTAACATACAAGGCCATGTCAAACACTGAGCTGTCGGACATGCTTCACTTAAAGAAATCCCAGTCCCTCAGAGCCACATGCTACAGAGATCTAAACCTTGTCATCACAATGAACAAAACATGCTGGAGGGATAGGTTCCTGACCCAGAGACTACCCATACTCTGGAATAGACTTCCCATACATGTCAAGCAGAGCACCTCCTTGGCCCACTTCAAAAAGTACCTTGATGATTCGATGGGAGATAGGAAATTCACCCCGGGGATCATGTCAGTCACCCTGCTAGACAGGGGTCCAGGGAAGTAAGTATTGTGGGAAGAAATATCCAGGGAATTGTTATGGCTAGGCTTGTATAGGTCCTAGGGCCAATAGCCTAGTACCAACATATGAACCTATGAACAACTGACATGTGTGGGTATAGAACCCTTAAAAGAGGTCTATATCACACTACAGCATGAGGCTGTTATAGGATGCACCACAGGAATTACTGGAGAATGCCTTCCCCAAAGGTGTATTTCACAGTGAATGACATCAGCAGGATTGCCAAAGTAGGACATTTGAATTGTAGCGAGTGTGGCTAGGCTGAAATGCACTGGTCTCTACACAGACATTGAAACACACACAAAACATCCACAAATGACATGTGTTGGTATAGAACCCCTAATAGACATCTATATCACACTACAGCATGAAGTTGTTATAGGATGCACCACGGGGATTACTGGAGAGCTCCTTCCCCAAAGGTGTATTTCACAGTGAATGACATCAGCAGGATTGCCAAAGTAAGGCATATGAAATGTACTGAGTGTGACTAGCCAAAAATGCATTGCTCCATACACAGACATTGAAACACACACATAACATCCAGAACTGAACCCTAGCAGAGTTCTATATTACACTACAGCAGTACAGTTATGGCATGCGCTATACAGATTACTTGGCTACACCTTTCCCAGAGGTGTATTTCTAAATGGATGACATCAGCAGCCTTGCCAAAGTAGAGCATACGAATTGTATGGAGTGTGACTACCCTAAAAAGCATAATTCTGTACATAGACAGAGTCAGACAGACAGACAGACACACACACACACACACACACACACACACACACACACACACACACACACACACACACACACACACTTGCCAAGTCTGGGATTAGAACTCCTATCTAACTAATGTATCACACTACAGCAGTATGCAGTTATGGCATGCACTACAGAGATTACTGGTCTACAGCTTTCCCAGAGATGTATTTCTAGGTGGATGACAACAGCAACCTTACCAAAGTAGAGCATTTCAATTGTAGGGAGTATGACTACCCTAAAAAGCATTGCTGTCTATACAGACAGACAGACATACGCACACAAACATACACAATTCCCATGATGTCTTTGAACTCCTACCTAACAAGTTTATCACACTGCAGCAGTACACAGTTATGGAATGCGCCACAGAGATTACTGGACTACAACTCTCCCAAAGGTGCATTTCACAGTAGATGACCTCAGCAGGCTTGTCATAGTAGGGCTATGGGGAGGGCAGTGTGTGTGTATGGGCCATAACCCATTCATGTAGAGGTTGACATGCCACATGCGGGCACACACAAGGTCATATTTCACAGGTACGTGTATACAGCTGCTAGATGACTATTTCCTTGTACAGTCATGTTGCACAGCTAGCACGTGCACCACATATTATGTAATGCTGACAGATACTGGTGGCTAGTATCTGCAGTGAGTGACACCTGAACCTCATGTGGTTGGGGCCTTTTGGCTGTGTGCTGGGTGGGACAGGCGTGGATGGCTCCTTGTCACAGTCACCCTGTTCCACACATCTATGTACGTCTACCTTTGGTTTATTATAGTGCATTGTCCTTACATATATGTCTGTATTCCTATCCACTGTGTGTGGAAGGCATGAGTGGTGCATACTGACAAGTGTCTACACTAACAACTGCGACTGCCAGATATGTCTGGCCCACTGGTGTTCAGACATGGCCTTCATGTGTTAAGTGTGTGAGCATGCCCAGTATGCCCATCTGTATTTAATGTGTGGATTGAGTCCAGGTAGTTTGTACTGCAGTGCTGACCTTTGTGTTGTACACTGACAGGTAGCATGCTGTTTCTGTGGGATATCCATCGAGCATTTGGCATTGACTGTTACTATATGTCTGCATAGGCTGAGGGGGGGGCTCACCTGACTATTTCTACATTTCTACACAGGATAAGGGGGGCACACCTGACTGTTACTACATTTCTACGTAGGATGGGGGGGCACACCTGACTATTTCTACATTTCTACACAGGATTGGGGGACACACCTGACTGTTATTACAGTTCTACGTAGGATGGGGGGCACACCTGTCTATATCTACATTGCTACACAGGATTGGAGGGGAATACCTGAGTTTTATTATGTTACTACGTAGGGGGGCACACTATTTCTATATGTGTACACAGGATTGGGGGGCACACCTGACTGTTATTACATTACTACATAGATGGGGGACATACCTGTCTATTTCTACATTTCTACACAGGATTGGGGGGGGGTACACCTGACTGTTATTACATTAGTACGTAGGATGGAGGGCACACATGTCTATTTCTACATGTCCACACAGGATTGGGAGGGGCACACCTGGCTGTTATTACGTTACTACGTAGGGTGGGGGGGGGCACACCTGTCTATTTCTACATGTCTACGCAGGATTGTGGGGGCACATCTGACTGTTATTACATTACTATATAGGATCGGGGACACAGGAGGGGGGCACACCTGACTGTTATTACATTATGACGTAGGGTGGGGGGGCACACCTCTCTATTTCTACATTTCTACACAGGATTGGGGGGCACATTTGACTGTTATTACATTACTACGTAGGGTAGGGGGGCACACCTGTCTATTTCTACATTTCTACACAGGATTGGGGGGGGCACACCTGACTGTTATTACATTACTATGTAGGATGGGGAAGGCACACCTGACACTTGTATACATTTGCTATGACTGTACTGGTATGTCAGGTACTCCATTTCATTCTGTATTCTTACCTATCATGCTGACTAGAGGCATACCAGTGTACTACAGATCATAGATTTGGTTGCCCTACATATTAGTGTCTGACTTCCTACCCTTCAGAACTAACATCCCACTGCCTGACCTGCTGTAATCTGTCTGTGTAAGCCTGGGGGGAGGTTAACCATAGCCATCATTCAGGGGTAATAGCACAGGCTCTGTTTGGGTTTGTCTGCAACTGTCCTTCTTTCTGTGACTGTTGTTGGGTATGTTAACCACCCTGATTGGCATGTGTGAGTCATAAGGACACACATGTCACCCAGCACATTTCATGCAGTGGGTTTTGTCACCCTGTGTAGTACTGGCTACTATGGTGACTCCAGTATGTGTTACAGATGTCATGGTGCCACTATAGGTGTCTACTTTCTGCTGCCATAACATTCAGCCACCCAATTCCCTTGCATGCTCACATCCACACCATAGAAACAGGTAATGACACATTCTACTCCATTTGGCAATTGGTAGATTGCTTGACTTACCTTGAGGGTGTGCCAGAATTGCTGATGGTGCTGGAGGGCTGCCTATGTCAGATGCACATAGTACACTCCCTATACATGGGTGAGCACAGGTAGTGTCATGTTTAGCATCCCTTTTACTGTATGTGCGAGTCAGAGAGAGGTGTCATTCCCTGGGTCCTTACTGTGTCAGTGTATGTCCTATGCGTTGTCTCTTTGCCACAGCCTCTGCATACTGGGCATGCCTCCATCTGCCTACTGGGGCAGGCTCAGGTTGTTCCTCCTCCTAGTCAATCTGTGCCTGTGCAGGCCTTGGCATTGGTGGGGGGCTGTGTGGCCCTGCCCCATGCTGTTCCTGCTGCAGCTGTTTCTGCAGGATCATATTGTGTAGCATGGCACATACCATAACAATTCGGATACATGTAGTAGCTTGGTGAGTACTGCAAGGCACCACCGGATGTATCTAGACACTGGAACTGTGACCTGAGCATCCCAAACACATGCTCTATTATAAGTCTGGTCTGTGCGTGTGCCTCATTATGGTGTTCTTGTACATGTGTGTGTGCATTTCTGATGGGTGTCATCAGCCACGGCTCCAGTGTGTAACCAGCATCCCCCACTAGGTAACCATAGGGGATGTCCCCAATGGCAAATCTCTGGTACAGCTGCATCAGATGCCATATGTGGGAATCATGATAGCTTCCAGGGCAGCCAGCACACACATTCATTATAATGCCCTGGGCATCACAGACGACCTGGAAGTTGATGGAGGGGATGCCCCTGTGGTTGATGTAAGCCCTACCACGATCACCAGGTGGTGCTTTGATGCATATGTGAGTGCAGTCTATAGCATCCACTACCTCAGGGTATTCTGCTATTTGGTGGAAGAGACGCATATTGCTGGTCAACACCTCACGGGTGTTGGGGAAATATACGTGCTCACAGGCATGTGCTGACATGCCATCCAGGAACTGGTGGAATACTCTGGATGCTCTGATGCCTGTGAGATCCTCATGATATCCCCAGTTGAGCTTTGGGAAGTACCTGTGGCTAATATTCCTAGGCCTACACATACCTTGGTATCCACTGGGATGGGTTCCCCTCGGTCAATTTGGTGTGTCAGGTGTGGCTGGCACAGCTCAACAATTTGCTGTAGGAGGCCCCTGCCCACCCTATAGTGCTCCACTATCTCCATCTCATGTAGCTCCTGGTAAGTTACCCTGGGTCTGTTCACTCTTCTCCATCTCCTCACTGTGGGTTGATCAGCAGCATTCACATCCTCACCACCCTCAGCCTCTTGCACATGTTGTTCTATGTTGCCTGCTGCAGCCCTTCTCATTTCGTAATTTTGTTTGTTAAAATTTCCCCGCTTGTATACACCGGTGATGTAGAGTGTGGGAAAAACCAGAGAGGAAGGTGTTTGCATAGTTTATAGTAGTGTTCTGGGCTGGGCTGGTCTGCTGCCTGTGTAACTGGCTGATTCTGATACATTTCACCTGCCAGCTATGCTAGTTATCCTTGATTTCCTTCCTACTGCTGTTTTCCCTTCCCATTGCCTTCCTGTTTAAGCCCGGGGGTGCGCCGCGCAAGCAGAGTGCTCTGATGTGCACAGTGCTGCTATTTCCTGGTTTAACTTTCTTTTTCTTCCTTTAAAACCCGGTGCATGTCACGCACACCTGCTTAGGCAATCTAAAGAGTGCTAGGCAGATTCAGACACAGCCCCTAGCTTAACTGTGCTAAGCTAGGAGCAAACCGAGCCACAGGGCTCCAATCCACTTATAGTATGCCTGACACACACACCCATGATGTCACCTAAATCCTAGGCTTGCACCAAGCTATTCCTACTCTTACACTGTTGGGACCTGACTCACATGCTGGGGAAAATTGGGATTCACTAGCATTCCCCTCATTTGCCTAGGATTGCCTGCTAATGCATAGTTATATGTCTCACACTGAGCCTCCCTCCTTAGCAAACACTACTCACTGGCCATGTTGTCTTCTGCCTGCCATTGACTTGCATGGCAGAATACTGATTTTAGTTAGAATGCTTAATTTAGGTTTATTTTGTTATTCCCCCCGATCCCATTTGTGTGCCTCTGCCCTACGCTTAAACAGCCGAGATCGGGTAAAAAAAAATTAAAAGTTGATTTTTGTATTTTATTCATTGTTTGCAATGCCAATGGCCTTATACTTGGCCATTGGCATGCTTACTACATGATATGCAGCCTTTATGTGGAGCTGTCACTGCTCCATTTTGGATTTTGCAGAAATGTACTCGGTTACTAACCGAATACATTTCTGCAGATTGCACTAGTCCTGCACGGCTGGTTGCAAGCTTCCTGGATTACAAAATCACCTCATTTGCATAGATGTCTCCTGAAAATGGGGTGATTTGCATACAGAGGCTTAGTCCAGGCAAGATTAGTGCAGGAGAGCTCGTGCACACCCCTGCAGGCTGTTCCTGGATCGCACGGCAAACATATTGCCTGCTAGAGCTCCTGCACCGATCTTGCACGCTATGCAAGGTATGGAGAATCCGGGGGTATGACTCTAGAAGGCGTTATTAACAATGATTTATTATTTGATAGTTATAAGGATAATTAGACTAACATATTCTGTTCAATTGATAAAACAGTAATGAATATAAAAGCCAGAAAGGAGAGGAAGTCTGAATGGGACAAAATTGAATATTGAAAAGGTTTAGCTTATCCTAAGCCTAATATGTCATCTGCCTTACATAATGAATATTTTACTACCAATGAGATAACTATCAGTGTTGATGTTACAGATAACAAATCCACCCCTTTAGATCGGAACCCCCCAGATGCTCAGAAAGGATAAATAAAAATCACCAAAACAACCAGCAAATGTAGCAGAACCATGCTGGGGGGGAAACGGTTTTCATCACCAACAGTACAAGAGGAATTATTGTATCTGATGTCAAAGGTGACTTTTTGATCTATAATTATACTGAAAATATATATAATATGGAAGTGGCTAACTTACTCATTAAAGGGTTTACATTTGTTCCTGTAACGAGATCCAAAACTGATGATTTGGTTATAGATATGAAAGTTTTTTTTAAGGAAGTAAAATTTAAAGATGATATTTAAAAACAGAAATGTAGACACAGTTTGTAAAGTTTTTAATAGAAGTAGTATGTATATTCACCCCCCCCCCACCTATGCCCTTAATCCTTTTGACAAATTGTGTGAGTTTGAATTTAAGACTTTGTTGCAAACTAGGTCTGTCAAGAGGATGAATAATCTTTCAAACGCCGAATTCAATCTATTAAGAAAACTCCGAAAGGTGAGATTCAGGTGGATGTGGTAAATCTTTTGAATGTGATGCCACATGATATTGATCTGACTTGTTTTCATGATTTTCTAGTGGAGTCCACCAGTTTAACAAGCAATGAGATTAACACATTGGACAATTTAATGGAACTTGTGTTAAAAACAACTTTGTTTATATAGGAGTAATTACTTTTTACAAAAGAAGGGTGTAGCTATGGGGGCAGCATGTGCCCCCATTTTTGTTAATATAATCATGCTACAGTGGGAGAAGAAATGTGTATTTAATAAGTTTAACCCGCCATCCTAGGAACTGTACATTTGTTTTTTGGATGATGTATTCATTGCTTGGAAATGATCTATGATAGAAGTTAATTATTTTGTTGAGTATTTAAACCAGACAATGTCCTTTTTCAAGTTTACCTCAGCATGTATTTATTCTGATATCATCTGTTTGGATGTGCATATTTTCAAAGACATTCCTAATAAGAGACTGGTTACTAATATACATAGAAAGTTTACTTATAAAGATAGTCTTTTGCACTATAATAGTTGTCATCCTGAACACCAAAAGAGGTGGGGGTTGTCAAGGGACAATGTGTGCGTTTAACCAGAATGGTTATGGAAGATGACATTTTTCAGTTACAGGCCAAGGCTTTAGCTGATATGTTTGTATCCTGAGGTTACCCCCCCCCCCTTGCTTTGGTGCAAAATATTTGGTTGGAAGTTAATCAAAAAAGGTTGAACGGGCAATATGTGCCATTACTTAGAATTAAGGAGTATGAAAAACAAACAATAGAGGGAATATTAATAAGGATTTCTCCCTTTCTTTTGTTACTATGTACATAGTTGATCATGCCCATATTTTTAGGATTTTGAAAAAGAATTGGAATTGTTTTGCTTGTTTTGATGGGTATTTTGAAACTTTGGGTAATGTACCCAAAGTGTTTTTTAGAAAACGTAGAACATTCAAGTAGATTTTAGAAGCTGTTAACAGTGATGTTTTGCTTCTCTCCTCTAGAAAAATGGTATGTTTAAATGTGGGTTTTGCAATCAATGTAAGTATATATTGGTCCAAAATGAAGTAAAAGTGAATGGAGTGATTGTTAAAACTAATTTTTTTTGTAATTGTAATTCAGTTGGTATGATTTACCTGGCCCTCTGTTTGCAATGCAAGTGCTTTTATGTGGATAAAAAACAGAGAAAATTTAAAGAACATATTTATGAACATGTTCTTGATATTAGAAAGCAAAATATAAACAACTCACTTGCAAAACATGCCCTTAATTACCCTGGGCATAACTTTGGGTTCATGGGGTTGGATATGGTCGCTAAAAATGTGAGGGGGGGATCTTGGGATGATTTAATTGAGTTAAAAGAACTTAGATGGCAGATTAGGCTGAATGCCTATGTTTACCCTGGCCTTAATGATAACTTGTCCATCACCATTGTTTTAAGACTTCACTCTTATGTTGTTTAACTTATTGTTTGTTTGCTCATTTATTTACTACTTTTTATACACTTTGTAATATATATATATATATATATATATATATATATATATATATATATATATATATATGTGTGTGTGTGTGTGTGTGTGTGTGTGTGTGTCTTTAAGAGTGTTATTTAAATCTGGAAGGAAGCTGGTTGGTTGTATTAATCATGTGATGTGTTCTGGAGGGATATTTAAATGATTGTGTATTTGAGTTTTTTAATTTCTGAGGAAGTCTTTGCTATATACTGATGATGGCACTAACATTTATTTCTATTAAAACCGTTACACCATTTCAACACTGCAGTGTGTTTTCTGTGAGTTCTAGTCTACGGTTGCTGTATTTTTTGTGTTTTCATTATTTTGGTTCTTGGTTTGTGATTAAGTTGACATTTACCCATCACTTCCACCCCTCTTCAAATTGGTCCTTCATTGTCCAGTGTCCAGTGTTGTGGCTGCTATTTTGTTTATAAGTAGCCTGTTGATTATCACCCATCCCACCTCAGTAAGTATTTTCGGTTATGTCAGTCTGGTTATGAAAGTGACCTTATAAACAAGGAGATTGTGTCTAGATCAAGTCTCCTTTACTCAGCCCTCATTAGGTCAATTATTAATTATTATGCCCCATTTGACATGCATCTGTCCAGACAAATGGAGCAATTGGAATGCCCACAGAGATACCTTACTAAAAGGATACAAGACCTTAACAATATATCATACATGGACCGACTCACATCTCTGTCACTATACTCGGTATCCTGTAGAGTGCTAAGAGGTGACCTGTGTCTGACATACAAAGCATCCTCTGACCCAGTACTGATGGATTTACTGCACATCAGCAAGTCAAATGGCTTCAGAAGTACTCAGTCTAGGGATCTAAACCTCTTCAGCAATATCAACAGTTTGGTTTGGAGTGAAACATATATCTCACAGTGAATAATACTGCTCTCGGACAGACTCACCATACATGTAAAACAAAGCATATCCCTGTTCATATTCAAAAACAGCTTGGATCTATGGATGGGTAGTTGGTAATTTACCCCAGGATTGCCCCCGTACTACTACCAAGGGCCAGAGGCAGCTCCTAAATACTTTATCCCATGCATGGGTCTCCTGAAATTATCCATTATTTTCACTGGGGGTGATGCACATAATTATCGACCATTGGGTGGATAAGGCCAATGTAAATGGGATTGGTTAACTCAAGCACCAAAAGGGAAATTGGCTGGGCATAATATGGCCCACAAGGGCAGCTAACCTAGTACTTATGTATGAAGCTATGTCCCTAACTCCTTTCTCTGGTGGCTGACATGAGCCCACACATCACCACTGGATTGTCTGTGCCATTAACTTGTGTGTGCATGCTCCCACACATGCATATCTATCTCCAGCTTGGAAAACCAAACCCATGTCCCCAGTCCTTTGGCAGCTGGTGTTGTACAAGCCTCCACTACCTTGGAACCACTTTCTGCCACACTGTGACCACTATGTTCCTCCCCCACAGGATGGGTTATTCAGTGAAATCTGGTCAATCCCACCCTCTTTTGCTCAGCACTTTCAGTGTCACATCAACTACGCAGATTTGAGATGTGAGTCATGCTTTCCATCTATTACATGACGTCAGCTATGTTTCATCACTTTTGGTTTAAGTAGTTACCACAAAGACACACTTTAGTGCTTGCACAATTATGTTCACAAGTAACTTTAAAAGTAACTTTAGTTAGTAAATTTGAAATTTGTAATTTGTTATTCATCAATATTAATACCCCCATACCTCTCAACCTCTTAGAGCAAGAAATCTGGACAAAACTATAAATATTGGAGGGACACAAGCCCAAAATAGGGACATTTTTTAAGTATTGCTCTTACAAACGTAGAAAGTATATAGAATAACAGGTTTTGCATTAGCATGAACTTTCTGAAGGGTATGAAGTCTGAAACTCAGATGTCTATCATTATTTTCTGACTTCTGTCTTTAATTATTCTCCCAATAATTTAACAAAAAACACAATTTTATGAAAAATGGACCTAAAATGTGAGATAAAAATATGGACGTTCTGCACAAATCTGTACAGTTGAGAGGTATGCACCACCCCCAGTAGATGCTGATATTAGGAAAATGAGGAGATATATGGCTGTGGAACAGGATATCAGCAGGTTAAAACAGTGAAAGAAAAAAGAAAGCACCCAGGAGTGGATACGTGTAGCTTAACTATGAGAACTGTGTTGCTGGATTGTCTGGGATTTCTCTGGGATATGTCAAGGATGTGTCCAAGTCAATAATCAGATCAATTATCCTGATCTAGCTTATAGCTGCCTCTGTATCAATAACAAAAAAGCTACAATCTTCAGTCGAATAATCAACTGCCCTTGGGTGCACCCTTAAGTTGTTTGATGGTGCGGATGATCTCCAAAGGATGCCAGATACCAGATCTGGATCTTTAATGTACATCTGATATTTAATTCTAAATGGACATTGAAAAGAAAAAGCAAAGCAACCTGAGAAAAGGAATGGGTTTTATACAAGGCACTTTAAATAAACTGTTTTCTCTATGTAGACAGTTAAGGTGCTTTATCTAATACTTTGAAGTATGTATTACTGAAATATGCCCATGATAGCACAGTTTATAGTATGCCATCCAGATTTAAATTACATGTAACAGCAAACTAGGAGAAAAAAAAAGGTTTAGATGGCATATGGGAAAGAATAGAATGCCTATATTCCAGTTTATATTTAAAATAGTCAGTGTAACAGGGTATGCAAAAGTCACATTATATTCATGTTTATTCGGACCACAAAAGTCCATAAATTATAAAACATTTCTGGACCACATTAAAGGATGTCTGCGTCTTGTGAAAAAAAAGAATAAATAAGGAATTCTTTGCCAGCAATGGGTGAAAGTTTAGTAACAATAAAATATTGTTTTTGAGTTGTTTTTTTTTTTTTTTTTTTTTACAGAAAGAAGACTGTGGTTATGTATTCCAGCTCTGAATGTATCTGTCTGTCTTTTAATCTAAACATAGTGTAAGTTAGAAAAAAAGTGGCTGGAAAAAATGAAAACCAGACTCCCAGCTTAAAAGTGCAAAGTTCACAAAAATGCTGTGGCTTTCAGCAGCATGTCTTTTCTGATAAAAAATAGCTTATAGAGTTTTTGTAAATATTTCCTGTTATTATTTTAAATCATTATTTTCCTACTTTTCCTATAGGCGTTGCCTGCGAAAGAATACAATTTTGAGTTATGGGAGTAAGAGAAAGCTTTTAAGTAGTATGATTAAACCATAATATATATTATGCTTAAGACATTACTAACACCTACTAATTTTCCATGGGTATAAAATAACAGTGGAGAATTCTGGAATGTTGCATGCACTGTTAGATCAGAGGAACATCCGTGTAGTCATTGGTCAGTGCAATGATGGAGAACAAGAGATCAGGGCATTAGCTGTGGCTAACACGATCAATTACATCACATAGCAAGCCCTCTTCATGTAAAAAAAAATCTGTTATCTGTAGCTTTCCCCTGTCTCTGCCATAATTACTACAGATCTTTCACTTTTTTGGAGTATGTGATAAATATGGGGTGTGTCATGAAAAAAGACACTCTGTTTCAACTGAGCTGCAACATATAAAATGTGGTCCTTCTACTATGAAACTATGACAATCACCTTGTTGAACTTTCGGCCAGATGAAAGAAGAGCAGTCAAAGCATCAAAAATAAATAAATAAAATAGTGTTTTTTTGGAGGGAGAGCAAGCTTGGCTGAATCTTGTATAAATATACTAACCCCACAGTCATACAATCACAGAGAAACAAACACTGAAAGTCTTATCACTTCTAATGCACAAATAGTAAGCCCACAAGCAGTGATCTTGTAAGGAAGGCATGGATTGACAAGTTGAAAAATAGTACATTTAAATCATCCAGCCAACACCTGCCCCACTCAGAGCTCATTGACTGGTAGGCTAGCTAGAAGGTGGTCCACTCTTTGCTAAGCTCCACAAAGAGTCAAGGTCCTGTTATGCTCAAAGGCCATAGCAAACTTTGGCTGAGATTCCTAAAGATTTAAAATATAGCCGCACTGCACTGCACTGCACTCCACATGCTCAGAAAGGCTGTAAAGCAGTGAATAGGATGAGTAATTATGGATGCAACTGTAAGGCAGAATGTACTGTTGAGCAACTTTCACTACATATCTGTGGCATAGTTAACAACACTGTCATTGTATTACTCCTCTTAGTGGCATAAGTCTTGTACTCAGACATGCAGAGTAAAGTAAAGCTGTACTGCACATGCTCAGAAATCTGTAATGCATTGAGTAGGATGAGTAATTATAGATGCACTAGTAAGGCAAAATGCACTGTTGATCAACTTTCAGTGCTCACCTGTGACATACTGAGCAATACAGTTGTTGCACTACTCCTCTGAGTGGTACAGGTTTTGCTGTACTCAGTAGAGCAAAGTGCAGCTGCACTGCATATGCTCAGACAAGCTGTAATGCAGTGAGTAGGATGAGTAATTATAAATGCACTAGTAAGGCAAAATGCACTGTTGATCAACCTTCATTGCTCACCTGAGACATTCTGCGCAACACTTTTGTAGCATTACTCCACTGAGTGGTGCAGGTCTCACTGTAGTCAGTGGTGCAGAGTAAAATAGAATGCCATGCTGTAGCATATGTTGTAGTGTACTCTGCATAGCAGCACAAAGAACCACAGAAAAATGTCTTATGAGTGTGCTGTTTAATGGTTGGGGGGGTCACAAAAACAGCAATGTGACATGGAAAAGGCTAGTGTGGGATAGTAAGAAAGGAAGCCGAGAAGAAGCAAAGGGAAGCATACAAGTGGAACACGTAGTTCACATTACAAGGAGAGAATAAGATAGGATAAAAGGGATGAAGGTGCAGAAGGTAAGCAAAAGTAAAATAGGCTATAAAGACAGGATGAAGGAGACTTTGTGAGGGGAAAAAACAAACGCTAAACATTGCAAGCAGTAGGGCTGGTTGTGCACCTGTGAAATTGTGTTGACAAGGGATGGACATACACATACAGAAAATGAACAAACGGTAATGGGGAAGATTGCAGCATGCACATGTTATGGGGTGTTATACAAATAGAAAAGGACACCAACCAGCAGACAACTCAGTGAGTGCTGGGATCAGAGTAAATTAGAGTTACATTACTTTACTCTGGCTCAGTGAGCAACCGACCAAGAATATTTGCCAGATGATTGTCCAGGATAGCTAATAGCATGGGCCTTGTCACTGGAACCAGCCAGATGAATGACTCTGCTATTCATTACAGACTCTTTCTATACAGCCACACCTGTCTTTAATGCAATGCTCCACCAAAGATTTCATTAGCTGCTGCTGTTGAAGCAGGGACAACATGAGTGTCACGGGTCTATATTACATAGTCGAAGTTCCGTAACTTCGACTACCATATGTACGAACACATATGTCCGAAGTTACAGAACTTTGATTATGTATAAAAAAATTAAAAAAAAAAGAAAAAAGAAAATAAAAGGTTATATAGGGGCAAGCCCCCCCACCCCACTCTCTCTTTTATTAATAACATGAGGGTTAAGCTACAGTGCAGTAAAGGGCTGCACTGTTGCAGGGGGCTTGCCCCCTGCTTACAACCCTCAGGTATGTTCTTTTTTTTTTAATTTTTGTTTCTAATCAAAGTATGACAACTTTGAACTTATAGTTTTGACCATATCATGTTGAAAGTTGTCATACTTCGACTATATAATATAGATCAGAGTGTCACCACTTTCAGACATGCAGACATGGTTGTGAGGCTACCTGCATGCAACAGGACAATCCCCACTTCTGAAGAACAGCCCTCAACCTTCACTGGCAAGGCAGTTCTTGCCCCATCATTGTAGTAAGCCTGGCCTTCCACACACTGGGCAGCTGTGGTGGAGATACCTGATGTTTGGCTTCCTTTTGCTCATGGTCTGCAATGGTGAGAGAAAGTGGAAAGGTTGACGTAAGTGTGACACACCATAGTGTATAACTGAAATACAGTGCACTGTAAATTATCAGCAAAACCTGCTCACACTGCTGTGTCTTAAGTCTTTGCTGTCTCTTGCAGCAGTTGGACCAGTTCATGCTATGTTCTTCTTGTCCTGTATGGTAAAGGTGCGCAGCAGTGCAATGTTATGGGTGTGGGGCAAATCAGTTAAAGCATGGTAGGCCTATTGATGTTCATAACTGCGTGGCGCTTTTACTGCCACTGACCATTCCTATGTAATGACTGTAAGATATCTGATGGAGCAGTCCAAAACAGCATGTAGTACATGAAGACCCGAGATGATGCTCCAATACTGAGAAAAAGAGAATCATGTTAAGTGCTTCCCTAGCATGAGGCCAGATTATAAGTGTGCTTAGGGATGCCTAACAAAAGTTTGTTAGGCATTCCTAAGTACAGTTATGATTAGGTTTCACATGTGGGACATTGCATCTGGTAAACAATATCTGCAGAATGTCAAACAGTTTTAAAAGCTGTTAGAACTTAATTCTGTCACAATCATAAACAAAAAGTGTGGCAAAGCAAACCAAAATAGTTTACTAGCTTTCAATGGCTTTGCAAGCTGTTAAAACAGTTCCCACTCCTACACCTTTTTTCTGTCTGTAGCTGGTAGTACATGGAGCAGATAAATCTGCTTGTACTACAAAACATTAAAATCAAGTCTCTGACCATAACCAGCTCTATTCTCAACATGGACACCAAGATTCAGCTCTCAAACTTCACACCCAAGGTAAATTTCTTGGCATCTGTGTCAAGAGCACAAAATAGCCTGGTTATGATCGGAGACCCAGTCATAATCCAATATATGGTAAACATTTCATGTGCCAGATAAAACAGCCTTATTGTGGGCTAATTACTGACTTACACAGTGTGAATGTACTTAAGTGATATGTATCCCACCCTAACAAGTTACAGACTGCACCCTGATGTACAGTGATAAAGCTTGACTAGTGGATTCCCTCATCCCCTATTATATTGTGTGTTTCCCCTGCCTTTTTGTGATAATAACTATGCAATTAAACACAACCAATTAAAATTTTAAAAAGCAGTGCTAAATAATTTGGCATTAATATGTTTTCTGATTTTCAGGAAACTATCAACAATAATAATAATTAGTAATCAACCATACAAAATAGAATGTTGAATTACATAAAATAGAATATTTTCCTGTGTGTAGTCTACAAAGAGTACAAACTTTGCATTTGTTTATAACAGCATGGATTCTGGATCTCATCCAAAATTTTCCTAATTAACCTGCCTGGAGTTCTGCCGCAGATAGTTACGGAGGGACTGAGTTCTGACTGCATTTTTGCAAGAACAATTCACCATAAGAAAAAAATCTCCAGTCCCATCAAGTGGCCTCCCTTTTGCTGCAGTTGCATTTTTAGCCATGAATGAGGAGCTTTTACTCACATTTGGGGAGCAAATTGTAGATCTTTTTGAGAAATCACAGGCCTGGGACTAATAATGGTTATGCTTGTGAAAGTCATCTTTAAACTCTCCATATTCATGAAACAGAGCTCTGGAAAGCCTCTTGGATTGGAGAAAACTCTCCTAGAGCTTTCATATTGATTGTATGGTGTGGCCTGAGCAGTGACTTACGATGTAGGCTGGTGGTGTAGGGTAACTGCAACCCAGCTGAATGATGAAGAAAACTGAACTAGATAAAATAATAGGCTTAAGTAAGATGAAAGTTCAAAGAGTCAGGCTTTTATTGAAGATCAACTGACTGTGGACAAGGGATCCAATGGATTCTGTTCTAGTGGATTGAGGGCTCAGGGAGTTTGAACATGGAGGTAATCAGCATTGTACACATTGTACATATATTGATTATTTTTTTCCATCTTATGCACAGAAATGAACTTATTTTAGTTTCATCACAGATTTATTTCAGGATTGTTTCATAAAGATAATGCAGACGTCGAGACTGCAGAGTCAGTTTTTTCTAGTATTCAGTCAGTATAAAAATAAAATTTCATATGCTTTACCCTAGCAACTTTGAAACAATTTTTCTATAATCTCTGGAAACATCTTGATTCTTATCAAGAAACCCTGAATGTTTTTCAGGAGTAGAGCATTGGACTATACAACTATTTTATTTATATAAGTGCAGAAGGGAGATTAAGGCGCATGCCACTCTCCATATAAAAAATTTTGAGAGACCTTCTAAAATAAGTGACATTGTATGTTTATATTGTAGGCTTTCTGTTCATTATGAAAAGAATTATTGGCAATAGATAATGCATATTCAATTATGTTATTTTAAAGAAAAGTGTTTTGTAGCCTTTGAACTATAATTATTATAACTGTGTGGTTTAGTAAAAATATATAAAGCTGCCTTGTTTTAATTCTTTTGCTAAGGGCATGCTCTTCTTACCAGGAAATGAGACGTTTATTCTTGTATTTGAATTTGTGACCTTTTTTGGGAAATTGGTTTGTTTTCTATGCAATGTTGTGGGTTCTGCATTAATTTTCATTTTCATAGTTTATAAGATTCATATTTTGAACAGTTCAATTGTAATTATGATGTGTGTGGGGCGGTCAAAGTTTGAATGCTGTGTGGCAGTTTTACTGTTTCACAAAAAACAAACAAAAAAAAAGAGTATGCCTAGGGAGGTTTGTATATTTGTATTATAGGTAAAAAAAAATGTGCTGATTTGCTTATGAAACATCCTGTGTATGCAGATGCTTTTCTAACTATGAACTTGCAAGAAACCTGTAGTATCACATGGTTTATCATGTAAAATTCAATGCTGGAATTATTCTTGGGAAATTAAAACAAGCCATATAGTTTTCACTGGATCTCAGGAACATTCCTCCTCTGGATTACATCCTGGAAATGACATGATCACAGTCTCACATGATGACAACCTGTCCTCGTGTCTCTACTGCATCGTCTCAGCCTCCTAGTGGGACATACTTTATAGCCTGTGGGAGTTCAGTACTATACAGGTTAGCAGCTGTTACTGAAATATCAAGATTATGACTGTCTTAATTTAAATATATTCTTGCAGACATTTTTCTGATCTGGTTGTGTAAAATGGGCATGCTCCTTTCTCTGATTAAAAATGTGTAAATGCACGAGTACATATGATTTTGGAATGATTTTCTTTTTGTTTCATGTTATTTCACTGTTATGTAGTGTTATGTTCTATTATGACTAGTCAAAAAATGCAGTTTTCTGAACCTGAAGAACAGAGGGGATGGGGGAGGTCTAGGTGCAGTGCATCTAACCAGCTGACAGAACTGATTTTTATAGGAGTTTAATAGTTTTGCTCAAGGTGTCCCTGGTGTAAGTCACTGTACTCTGGTGAGCTTGAATTCTGTTATGAGAGTATTGTCCTGTCATTGGTATCAGTTGGGTATACAATCATTCAGACTTTGTTATGTACTTTTAGTTTGTTTCAAATATTTCAATTATTTTGTTTTATAGATTGAAACTTGAAGTATTTCTTCCGTGTGCTTATGAAGTCAGTGTGCCCCTCAGAACTGCATTTTCCTGAGTTTGCTTAATTATAGGTACACCTGCCTCATGAGTATTATGCCAATGTCTCAGTGCTATGCATACCATGCAGTAGCCCATTTCCCATGAAGTACAAGGTGACTGACTGCTTTATCTTTTCCATCAAGGCCCCAACTGCAATACATGGGCGATGTTATATAAACCAAAGGTAATTCCCCTTCATCAACTGCCAGTTGGTCTGCAATGCACATTATATAATTTGCAATTTGACAAGTGTGCCACCTAGGCAGTGTCCACAATTGTCACATCTGGTTCATGGTTTGACTTGTACCAGCAATTTGTGCAGACAGAGACTTACTCCAGGGACATCTTAATGGTGATGATATGCCCTGGTCCATGACTCATGACACCAGTATGAAACCTACAGATCATGGCAGACAATGCAGGCAACATTATGCCACTGCAGACTTGAAACATTTTTGAACATGTATTTTAATTAAAGAAGGCCCACGTCAGTTGTTTAGACACTTCTGGTTGTGCCTTGCATTATACTGAAGATACATGCTGCATGTGTAATATTCCATAACATATTGGAATAAAGAGATGCAAAGAGTATTGACACTGAAGGAGATAATGTGTCACAGTAAGCAGTGAAGCTGATGTCTGGTGAAGAAATAGTAACTTGGCAACAGGGGATGATCATACGCTGTATGTCATTGTACTGGCTAATAGGCAGTGCCTGGTTCACAACTATGGGCCACATTAGACATAATGAACAGTAGGATGATGCTGTACCACAAACAATCTGTACTATACCATGCGTGGACTAGCCACATTGTGCATCAGCCACAGACTACCGTGGTAACAGAGCACTAGGGTCAGGGCACAACTGTCATTATATGCAGAGGTGGAAAAGGCCACTTTGACAGAAGTTGGCAAAAGGCAAAGTGTGGTTTGGGGGGTAATGATGTGACTTTGTGTGTGTGTTTGTGTGTGGGTGGATGCAATGGTCTGGAGTATGTGATGAGCTGGGATGATTGTGTGGGGTTTGTAGCAGTGTTTGAACTAAGTGTGTGTGTGTGTGTGTGTGTGTGTGTGTGTGTGTGTGTGTGTGTGTGTGTGTGTTTATATATACACAGCTCATGCAGAATGTCTGCCTTTTTCTGGCAGGTCAAGGTAACCTTCAGGAGGTATGCACACTGACCATGCATATTCCTGTCTAAAGCAGTGACCCCTTGAAATAGCATCATTGGGACAATCCAGAAATGACACAGATAATGTTGTGCTACATAAGTAGGAATGGTGGTACATGTCATGGTGAGGTTTAGCATATACAACTCATCTACATGTGCATCCAGAGTAGACAACAGCACCCTCGACAGTGGCAGTGAGCATGGAAGTTATAATACTGCAAGATGTAAACCTTTTCCGATCATCCCATGGTGGCTGCCCCAATACAGGCAGAAGTGGATCAGCCATGAGAATGGCAATGGCCACAGTGTGTAGCTGAAAATGGGCATCTTGACAGGAAAGACTCCCCAATGTGTCCAAAATATTACATAAATGGACGAAGCTTTCTTTGAGGTTATCACACAAACTACTTAGCATACCAATTAACTCTGCAGTGGCCACTGTAGCATTAGCTTGTACCACTATGATTGACGTATACATCCCTTTTGTGCCATCCATATACAAACTCATCTCAGATGTGAGGTAGGAGACAAGGCATTGAAGGTCACTGGAAGTCTAACCTCCACATTCCTACTATGTTCTTAGGAGCTGCCAGCACTTAATGGGTTACATGGATCTATGGTTAAGTATGGGCTGCTGTGTCAGCCAATCCCTGTCCTACTACTGTAATCTAAGACAGAGGATTGTCAGTGCAGAAAAATAGAGCATTGTGTGTGGAAGGGCAGAATGATATGCCTACCATCTTCCTATGTCAGACAGTGGTACTGTACCTGTAGACTGCTGCATAAAGCGACAGCAACCTTCACCAGGCACACTAGCTTCCCTGACAACAGGTATGCAGACATACTTGGTGGAGGACCCAGATACCTGTAAAAATAGACCTGCCCATGTGTACCAATGTTAATTTGTGACACTCTCATATTTCAGGGAATTTACAGCTATAAAACAAAATGGCATGCAAGGAAACATAAGTCATTTATCTAGTGCAGATTGATGAAACAGCTGAACACCTGGATTTACCTGGTTCTGGTGTGCTGCACTACATTATATGTAGATATATGGTCTATATTACCATATTGACAGGGCTGTTCATTGAACGTCTGTATGCTGACACATGCACACCGAAATACCTAAACGTCGAACGGCCACAAAAGCGATTTTTTGTGGCCATTCGACATTTAGGTATTTTTGTGTATATGTATCGATGTAAGGGCGTTCGATGATCAGCCCTGTCGACATAGGTGTGTGTATGTATATATATATATATATATATATATATATATATATATATATATATATATATAAGGTAACACGCACGTAAGACATTGTAGTCTGACACCAGTCATTGTAGATGAAGTAATACACCAATGATAATTCCTCTACCAGCTGTCAAGGAGTGGTCTTGCAGCCCTTGTTGTCTGCTATTGATGACTGATTAGGCAGACCCCCACCAGTGCCCATCTGTTCATTTATCTTAATAGCTACATGACAGATCATGTCAGTGGTCTTACCTCATACTTGATAATGCAGTCTGTTGTGACCATTGAAAGCATTTACCTGTACTACATAGTCCCACCAGACACATTTGCAGATGACCAACTCAGTCCTGTCCATAAGAAGGATCTACTGACCATGTTCTTAGTGGACCTGCAGCACAATGTCATTTACTGCCTGGGAGAACTTTTCCTTTTTCCTCCACTCCTTTGAAACCATACTTCTCTGTCATTGTGATGATAGATACATGGCATACTGCTGGTTGGTGATGTCTGTTGCTCTTTTATCACATTACCCCATGACACAGTTTACAGGTAGCACAGACTGTGTAACACCTAACACACATGCAGACACAGACTGCCTCTAATTGTACCTGACAGCTATTCTAGCACTCTGTGCCAATCACTGATAAGGTGGAGCAAATACAAAAAAAAAAAAATCTGTACTTGAGGGAGAAAAAGCTCTTTCATCTTTAAAAATGGCTCCCTATTGCAGTGTTGGCATTTGAAATGTTGAGTAAATGACAAGCAGAAAAAAAAACACAGGAGAAGAGTGAATCTCAAAAATCACTCTTCTCCTTAAAACTTATTTTTGCAGTGGGGGCAAGCCCACACCCCCACACCCTGCTATATAACAACTCCAAGATTGCCATACCATGGAGAAAATGGAATATTCTGTGAAATGGACTCTTGGACTTGGTATATTTAATTCCAATCTTTTGGCTCTGCAGCTTCATATTTTGGGACTTGTTCTAATGGGTCCTGACATTTCAATTGGTTACCTTGACAACTCTAGTAAATTGCTTGATACAGCCTATTCCACAAATAAAGCACTGAAGTGCTTCAGCCTTGATTGCAACTGCAGTATTAGCATTTATTTCAGAGTGCCAGTGCTTCACTATTGGCATATCAGCATCTGCGGCTCATGCCCCCTAACACCTTGCCCAGCCTTAGTTAAGCCTTTGCAGGGCAGCAGTTTGTAGCCATTTGCAGAATGTACCTTTTACACCACACTATGCAGCATCTACCAGTGAAACCTATTTTGACATCTGCATCCTAACATATGTTCTGGTTAAGATGGACTCACAACATCACATGTATGGAGTTAACTACACATGTGGATGGCTACAGTTGTATACCCCTGTACCCTGAATATTTATTTTCATGATCAATTGCAGCATTGATTACATATGTACACTTAAGGCTTTTGATGTCTTCCACCCTCCCAGGGACAAATAAATGGTCTGCTTGAAATGTCAGCCATTCTACATTGCTGTGTGCTCCTTGGCTTTGTCATTGTGCAGCACTACCTGACCTGGAGGCCCACTGTGAGCCAACCCTGAGTATGTCTGCACCCCCTCGTGTGATGGGGTGAGTGACACATTTGCATACCAGCATGAATTGTACATCTAACTGACCAGAGCAACATCTTGCAAACTTATTACACTGCTGTCCATTTAATTGCCATAGGGTTTCTCCCTACAACAACAGCAAAGTGACACTTTGAAAAGGACATACCTTCTAACAATCGACATTACAGAAACACAGGTCAGAAATATAAGTTCCACCCCCACCCCAGTCAGCACTACGCTATAACAGACTGAGACAGCTTGAAAAGCATGGCCTCTCCCACACAAAGTAACAGAGAGGACACAGTGCTGAAAGGCACTTCCTTCAACTACCCACAACTTCATAACCCCTGTGGCTCTACCTCTCATCACAGAGAAACAATCTGATAAGTGCTTATGTCCTACAAAATAAACTAGGATAAAAATGCTAGTAATGTCAATCCCTGGTCCCCAGCCTCTGTACAAAGACAGTATGCCCTACAATAGGACCAAGATGCCATTTCCAAAATATTCCATTTTCTCCAAGGTATGGTGATCTCAGAGTTGGTATATATAAGTTCAGGGGTGTGGGTGGCTCATTCCCACTGCAAAAAGAAGTTTTAATGAGAAGAGTGTCTGTGATTTCAGGGGCACTACATTCTTCCTTTACTAATGCACTCTACGGGCACCTACTAATGCACTTGATGGGCACCTACTGCTCTGGTCAGTTAGATGTACAGTTCATGCTGGTATGCACATGTGTCACTCACCCCATCACATGAGGGGTTGGAGACATATGCAGGGGTGGCTCACAGTGGGCCTGACCATAAACTAATCACTCTGGATATCCACATTATGCCCCCACCCCCGTCAAAGAAACCACTGTGAAAAACTTTTCAAAAGCAAACTTCATGTTACTTAAGACCAAGGTGGAAAGTTTCAAATCCCCATGCTAAAGGATAATGCTGCTCAAGCTGCAAAATCCTTTACTAATGCACTGTATGGGCACCTACAAGAATGCATGGATCGTGCTATCCCAAGCAAAACTAAGACTCACTCCACCAAGAAAAGGAAACCAGTCTGGTGGACCCCTGCCATAAACAAGCTATATAATAGAAGGAGGAAACTAGTACAGAAAAGAGTAAAATCCCAAGAGGGGAAGACATCTCTGATCAGTATCAGCAAGAAACTATGATCCCTCATAAAATCATCCAAGGCTAGCTTTGAAAGAAAAATTGCCAAGGATTCCAAAGATAACAACAAGGCATTCTTTAACTATGTCAAGAATCTGAGTGGCAATTCCCAGATCTGCTCAGTTAGTACAGAATGGCACAAAATAGACTGAACTGGCCAATACTGCCAACATCCTGGCAGACAGGTTTGGTGCAAAATTCACCCCCCTCTCACCCCCAAAAGGGCCCATAACCATCCCAGAAGAATGTAGTGTCCCTGAAATCACAGACACTCAGGTTAAAACAGCCCTCTCCAAAGCCAAAAACACAGCATCAATGGGACCGGACGGTGTCCCAAGCTGTGTCCTATATGAGCTCAAAGATTAACTAACCCCTCACCTAAACACACTGTTCAAACTCAGCCTCTCCACAGGCTATGTGCCCATAGAGTGGTGCACAGCAATGGTTATTCGGCTCCACAAAGGTGGAGCCACAACAGACCCCAGGAACTATTGCTCTATAAGCCTGACTAGCTTGGTCTGCAAGGCTATGGAGTGCATCATCATGGATCTCATTAACAGAGACATTGAGAACCTCCAAACACTGGACCTTACCCAGTTAGGCTTTGTTAAAGGCAGATCATGCCTCCTAAACCTGGTGGACTTCTTTGAGACAGTTACCAAGGTTATAGATGAGGGAAAGATGGTCTACACAGCCTACCTAGACCTTGCAAAGGCCTTCGACACCATTCCCCATTCTGGTATTATAGACAAGCTCACCAGCATGAGCATAAACCCCTATGTCACAAGGTGGGTTGCCAACTAGCTCACGGACAGAACCCACATGGTAAGAGTTGTGGGAGCTAGGTCTGACTCTAAACTGGTCACAAGTGGCATTCCCTAGGACTCAGTCCTAGGACCACTCCTGTTTGGCATATACTTCTCACTTCACAGGAGGACTATGGCTGTCCAAGTTCACAGATGACTGCAAACTAGGGGCTATAATTGACTCTCCGGCTGACACAGACATCCTCCAAAAGAGTCTCACTGAGACAGATACCTGGTGTCAAAACCATGGCCTTAAGCTAAAGGCCAGAAAGTGCATAGTCATCCCCTTTGGAAAAAACAAAGTACCCACAAATTACCACATAGGTGGTAGCCCCCAAAATACAGAAGATGAAATAAGGGATCTGGGGACCCAAGTAGATAGTAATCTCTCCTTTGATAATCACATTGCCAAAGTGGTTAGAAAATCCTTCTATGTGGCCCACCTAATCACAAAAGGTTTGCATCCAGATTAAAAGAGGTCATTGTGCCCCTCTACGCATCACTCATCAGACCCATTATAGAGTATAACGCCCCAATTGGGATGTACCTTACAAGACACCTGTGACATCCATGTAGCTTAATGGGTAGAGTCACAGCTTCATGTGTAGTAGGTCCAGGGTTTGAATACATGGAAGGCAAATACATATTTAAGCCAGGGTACCTTTTTGGCTGGGCTTTAATAGACCCTAGGGCCGATAGCCTAGTACCTACCTATGAACCTATATAATTTCCTTGGGTGGCAAAAGCCAGGGTACCTTTTTGGCTGGGCTTGTATAGGCCCCAGGGCCAATAGCCTAGTACCTACCTATGAACAGCTGAAAAGACCAAAGAAGTACCTCACCAAGAGGATCACTGGCCTCAAACAGATGCCCTATGCAGCTCGACTGAAGAAACTCCAGCTGTACTCGGTTGCATACCACCTACTCAGAGGTAATCTCTGCCTGACATACAAGTCCATGTCCAACCCAGAATTGACGGACATGCTCCACCTAAAGAAAACCGTATCCCCTTGATCTAGGGACCTCACCACAACAATAGGACGTGCTGGAGGGATAGATTCCTGTCCCAGAGACTTCCCATGGTCTGGAACAAGATTCCAATCTACATTAGGCAGAGCTCCTCACTAACACTCTTCAAGAGAAACCTTGATGAGTGGATGGGAAACAGGAAGTTTGCCCCTGGGATCACTTCAGTGGCTCTGCTGGAAAGAGGCACAGGGAATTAATCTAAGGGGGCGGCGAAAGCCAACACATTCTGGCTAGGCTTATAAATGCCTTTGGGCAGATTTATTTATTTATTTATTTATTTATTTATTGCAGTTGGTTTACCAGGATAGTCCATTGGGCCATAAAGAACCCGTTTTCAATGGAGTTCTGGGGAGAAAAGCTCCAAAACAAACAAATATACATTCAACAATTTACATTAACAATCTAGGTACAGAGAGTTATTGGTACTATGTTGGCAGGAAAAAGCAAAACTTATCACATGTAGAATAGCAGTCATAACAGTTAATACAATTAAGAAGTGACCTACAAGTAATAGAGACAAATTAATAGAGATTAGAGAACAAAGATAGTAGGTACATAAAGTAGGATATGGTATTGAAGGAGATTTAGTAGAGTTAGTTATGTGGGGTGGGAGCAAGAGCATTCCCACTGTGTTGTTAGATGTAAGAAGAGAGACTTTTTGAAGGTGGAGTGGTTAGAGGTGGTGCGAATGAGAAGTGGTAGGGAGTTCCAGAAGGCTGAAGGAAAGAAGGTTTTTTCCTGGTGGATAAGTAGGTTTATGCACTTCAAGTAGATTTTGATTGTTTGACCTTAGAAGTCTGCTAGGTAGGTGCATTTTAAAGGCAGAGGAAAGGGAGGGATAGAGTGAGGGGTTTAGAATAAGCTTATGGGCTAGAGTTAGTTGGGTGTAAGTTAGTTGATTGGGAAGTTCTAGCCATTTTAGCTTATGGAGGGAGACACAGTGGTGAGTAGAGGACTTATGGCTGGTGGCGAATTTTGCAATTTTGTTATAGCAGGAAGTAAGCTGTTTTTTTAATGAGGACTGAAGATGAGTTAGTAGTGGGGCACCATAGAGAAGGGAGGGGATAAGAAAGGAGGTAGAGAGAGAGATTTTAGTGTCAGATGTGAGGTAGGCTTTCTGTCTATAAAGCATGCCAAGTTTTTGATGTGTTTTTTTAATGTTTATTTGCAGGTGGGAGTTGAATTTAAGTAGGTTGTCAATTTGGACCCTAAGTAGTTAATTTCTGATACTATTTCAAGGGGTGAGTTGTTTTGACTAGTAATTAAGAATGTACTTATGTTCGGAGGGATAACTTTTGAAGGAGTAAATAACATTAGTTTGGTCTTGGTGGCATTGAGAGCTAGATGATTACTTAGCATCCATTGCTCTGTGGAAGAGAAAGCATCTTGGGTAAGTTTTTGTAGTGTAGTGATAGAAGAGGCAGAGCAGATGATAGTAGAATCATCTGCATATTGGATGATGCTAGAGGAAGGAATTGATTTGTAGAAGTCATTTATAAATATATTGAAGAGAAGAGGACCCAGTATGGAGCCTTGTGGCACTCCTGTGGGGGTACTAAGGAAAGAGGAGGTAGCTTTTTTCCATTTTACAACTTGATTTCTGTTAGAAAGGTAACTAGAGAACCAGTTCAGAGAGGAGGAAGATAGGTGGAGTTTGGAAAGTTTAGTTAAGAGCAGGTTGTGTGAGATAGTGTCGAAGGCTTTGGAAAGGTCAAGAAGCAAAGTGGATACAATTTGTCCAGAGTCATGGGCTTTATTTACAGTTTCAAGGAAGGAGAGGAGGGCAGTCATAGTACTATGATTAGGTCTGAAACCATGCTGTGTAGGGGTAATGAGATGGTTGTCTAGGAGGTGAGGAAGAAGTTGAAGTTGGACACATTTTTCAAGGAGTTTAGAAATGGGGGACAGGATGGCTATGGGACGAAAATTGCTAATGTTATTGTTGTTGCCCCCTTTGTGTAGAGGTATAATAAAAGCTTGTTTCCAGATTTGGGGAACTGTGCATTCTTGAAGGGAGCGGTTAATTAAGATGCTAATAGGGTAGGCAAGAGTTTTAGCGGCTGCACTGAGAAAGTAAGAAGGGATATTGTCAGGAGCATTGGTACATGGTTTCAATTTCTGAAGAAGTTTCTTTATAGTAGATGTAGGTATAGGATTTAATGAGAAGAGGGTGCAGTCAGAAGAGAGGGAATTTTGGGGTAGTGGAGACGAGGATAGGGTTTGTGTAGAAGAGGAGGAAGAGGGGTTAGTGGGTGTGGAATAGGGTGTGGAAGTGGAGAGAGAGGTGTTTGAGAATGAAGAGGTCAATTTGGAGATGGAGTCTATAAAGAAGGAATTAAATTGTATGGCTAAATCAAATTCTGGAGCATTTGGGTCTGGGGTGGGTAGCTTAGTACTTACCTATGAACCTATGAGTGATTTTCAAGATTCGCTCTTCTCCTGTGTTTTTGGTCTTTTTTTTACCGCTTGTCAGTACTTGGGATTTCAAGTGTCAACATTTCAATAGGGAGTAATTTTTTAAAGACTGTATGCCCTACCATCATCAAACACATCTTTGACTGTATTGAGAAAAGTACTTGATCTTGCAGTCTGTCATGACCACCAAAAGCATTTACCTGCACTACAGGGTCCCACCAGCCACTTTTACAGAAACAAACAACAAGCATACAAACAATCTACTGTGTTTCTGCTCACACACAGTAGATTGGAAAGCGTTATCACAGAAATGATCGGTATAGATATAGTAAACCTCCAGACACTGGACCTAACCCAGTTTGGTTTTGTCAAGGGCAGATCATGTCTACTCAACCTGGTGGACTTCTTTAAGAAGGTAACCAAAGCAATGGATGAAGGAAAATGGTTCACACTGCCTACCTTGACCTGGCTAAGACATTTGACACAATACCCCACTTGAGTATTGCAGACAAACTCAAGAGGTTAGACAAAAACTCGTATGTCACCTGGTGGATATCCAACTGGCTCAGAGACAGGACCATGGAAGTTAGCCTTGGGGAGTCCACCTGTACAAAGAGGCCAGTCACAAGTGGAGTCCCTCAGGGATCAGTCCTTGGACCCCTCCTTTTTGGCATTTACTTCTCAGAAGTCAAGGCCAATGTCAGTGGTCTCTGGCTGACTAAATTTGCAGATGATTGCAAATCAGGAGCTGTCATTGAATCCCACACTGACACAAATGTTCTCCAGGAGGGGCTGACACAGACAAACAACTTGTGCCAGAGCCATGGACTAAAACTAAATGCCAAGAAATGCATAATAATATCCTTTGGGAAGTCATCCATCCCTGGTAACTATCATATTGACAACACACCCGTTAGAGTTGACCCAGTAGTCAGGAACTTAGGAACACACATAGTAAACTAGCCTTTGACCATCACATGTCTACAGTAGTCAAGAAATCATTCTATGTTGCGCAACTTATAAACAAAGGTATGGCATCTAAGTCTAAGGAAGTCATTGTTCCACTGTATTTGGCATTCGTCAGACCTATCACTGAGTACAATGACCACTTTGGTATGTATCTAACCAGGAAGTCATTGTTCCACTGTATTTGGCATTCGTCAGACCTATCACTGAGTACAATGACCACTTTGGTATGTATCTAACCAGGCATATCCAACAACTGGAATGTCCACAGAGGTTCATAACTAAAAGAATACATGGTGTAAGCAAAATGTCCTATGCAGACAGCCTCAAGGCCCTATCCTTGTATTTTGTTTCCTACAGGCTTTTGAAGGGAGATCTATGCCTGGCATACAGGGTATTGTCATACCCCACTCTGATGGACCTCCTGTATATTCACAAAACAAACAGCACCAGAATTAACCATTCTAAAGACTTAAGTCTTGCCTGTGATATAAATAAAACCTGCTGGAGAGACAGGTAGGTATCCCAGAAACTACTCTGTCTATGGAACACGTTCAAGAACAACTTGGACTATTGGATGGGGATCAGGAAATTCATCCCTGGTTCGGCACCTGTGTCTCTAATGGACATAGGCAACCTGTAAATGGTTCATCTCCTAGGCCCCTGCTTACTCTTATCAAGAGTATCAGAACTTGTCAGATATTTGGGATGCATGTCTAGGCTTAAAAAGGCCCTTGTGGTCATTAGCCTAGTAAACATCTGTGAACCTATGAACATATGAACATGCACCGGGCAGTCATTTGTTGATAACTCTCACCATCCTACAACTCTAATGGCACTTGTAGGACAGCAGAATTTTATCTAGCAATTTCTCAAAAATGTCCTTCTAGTATCCACTGAACTCATCCCTCAGTTGCTATCTATGTGGTCATCCGAAAAAAGTATTCTTTTATTAAGCAGGTAAGCATCTCTGGATTACACAATAGTCCAAAGCTATGCTACGAATCTTATATATGGCTGTACACCCATGTAAATGGCAACAAAGCTCATTGCACACATGTGGGCAAGTTGCTGACCCCAGTGGGATCATACAAATATTAAACATCATTAGCTGTCCCTAGAAGAGCTTCAGTACAATAATGGAAGGAGATGTAGGCCGTGCAGGTAAACAAAAGCATATCATTGTGGCATGCACACCCAAACGTCACTCTTGAACACCATGCCCTTCAGGACCACTATAAGCTGCAATCATGCAATGTCGATCTGCATTAGTGCCCATTGTTGTGCATCATGTGTGTTGACATCATTGTGTTTCCATATTCTCCTACACTGTGACCTGTGAAATGACTATGGATTCTGAGGGCATTGAGATTAGCAGGGCTTCCAGGTGGTGCTTCAAAGAGTTCAAAATATTTTTATACTTAATGTACAGAGATCACTTGGCCTACTAGCTTAGAACATCTTAAGAGGGTCTCCAGTATAAGATGTGTGCTTAATACTTCCTTGCCTGGGGCAGTGCCTGCTGTAACAGTCTTCACCTGCTAATGTGAGCACAGCAGACACCTCAGCAATCACCTAAAGAAGCACCAAATTAACCTTCTTCACCAATGAGAAGAAGGGGATAAAGAAAGTGCTCATGAGTTCTACAGTAAGTAGTTATGACAAAAGCATTTCACTGTACTTTTACTCATACATTCTAGGCCAATTACAAGATATATACATCATGCACATTTACAGTTTCTTCCATGCTTTCCCATTCCTGAGCAGATCAAGGAAAACTAGTGCCTCTTTCTGGGGAATATGGACCATTTTTCCAGATGCATGTATTGCATCAGCAAATAATTGATGAAGACAATAGTTAACTCACACTAGGATGCATATATGGGTTACTAATGCACAGTTCACTTCCTAATTCTGGTCAGTGTAGCATGGATACCAATACCTGACAGCTAAACTCCTGCATATCTTCATTTATAATCGTACTAACCCTCACTTTTTTAGATCTTTTTGTTGAACTCTGGCATGCAAACTGCTTACAAGAAAATTAAGGACTAGTCTAGTGGGTTTAAAAATCACTTGATATCCCCCACCATGCCTTAATGTGAGCATACAAAGATTTCCTCATTCTGGGACACAGACTATGGAACTACTTTCCTTATCACTGTCAACAAACTTCCAAGTTCAGGTACTTTCTGGAATAAGTTCATGTTAGTATTTTAAGATTGATACTTTCTGGAATATGTTCACTAGTACTTCAGGATGAAGCAAAATTCACATATACAACAGCTACTATATAATATTTCTTTTTTCTAATAGTGAAAAACGTAGTAAAAAAGGAAACCTTTGACCTTTCTTTAGGGACTGAGCCCAGAACCCATACTGTTCAGTAAACTTGTCACTGCTAGCTGACCAGCAAGGAGTCACTGAACTGTTAGATACCTGGTTTCTCCCAAAAATAGTTTCTCCTTTCAACTAGGACACCATCATAAACGTTATATTTGAACATACAGGCATCCATTGCAAAGCAAACCATGAAAAACACAAGGAAACTCTGACACTTGCCTGGAATTGAACTCAAATCCCCCTGCATTCTGAATTCCTTGTTTTCATCAGTTGTATGGAATGCAGGGAGTCCTGGCTTGGTTCACATTTTTTATTTTTAGTGAGTTGGTTCTTACTAAATATGTATGCGGTCAAGATGGCATCTACAAACATTGTAACACATACACATAATCTATCCATCTATCTGACTACAGATATATGGAAGTACTGCATAACGTCAACACACCATATTGCTGATGACAAAAACATCGACCACAAAGGTTGACAATGGAAGTGCCAACAGTCAACTGTGCATGCAACCAAAATAAATAAATAAATAAATAAATAAAATAACATTCTTTTTTTATGTTAGAACAAGCTCCCCTGTGCCCCCACACCCCGTGCTAATTATATATACTAACTCTGAGACTGCAGAATCCTCAAAAAAACTGAATATTCCCCCACCCGGGGATTGTCAGTCTCTCTCACCTGTCAACCATCTGTATATGTCAGCCTTTTGTGGTTGACCAGTCTGCTGGCATAATGCAGTGGAACTATATATGTGTGTATGTGTATACACACACACACACACACACACACACATATATATATATATATATATATATATATTTAAATATATATATATTTAAATATTTAACAGTATGTTCTGCAAGATGATCCTAATGTTGTATAATCTGTTATAAATGTATGGTGTCTTCCTTTTTTACTGTAATGGGGTTGTTACTGAAAAAGGACTAAAGCGATGTAGTTCACTGAGCTGCTAGACAAAATAGCCAAATAAATAAGTAAACATATGCATATTATTTATACTAGTATGAAAATATAGCAAGCTTTGACTAACCGTGGAAGGAAAATGGATGAATGTTAGCACTGCTATCATATATTTTCTCAACATTTATTGTGTTTTTGTAATCAAGACATAAAATTTGAAAACATTACATTTGTGCCATGCCACGTATTCTATAAAATGTATTTTGTAAAGAAAATATTGATTATATTTATTTTATAATACTGCACTGCTATCCCTTCGAAATGAATATCCTCGTATCCATGCATTTGTGTCCTTATTATGAATAGTCACTGCTCCAAGAAACCACTTTCATATTTATTGGACTTTCCACAGCCAATATACAGCTGTCTTTTATTTGCCAAGGGTGTACCCAGTGTTACATCATGAATGATTGTTTTTCATGCTTAAACAATGAAATAATTTACAGAAAGTAGGTACTCAGTATTTTAAAAAATTATAATGACAGTTTTGCATTTCAGGTTTTCTAAAGTATGAATTTAATATGACCCTATCATCATGAACTCCACTCTTTAATTTGATTGAGAATGTTTATTTAACTGTCTATCAAAAATAATGAAAGGAGACAGCATGGTTCAATGGTGGAAATGCCAGCTTGACAACTTTAAGAGCACAGGTTCAAGCCCTACTAGACCCCACTAATCAATTTTTTTAAGCAAAACACTTAACCACAAATTGAACAACATGTCTTATACATCTTATAACTTTGAAAAGAAATAGATGCTGGACATCAAGATAAAATATTGTATTTCAGGTTGGTATGACTAGTGTTATTTGTGGATGCGCAGTCATATTTTATTCAGTATTCTACAAGTCACTTTAATATTTATTTCTTGTAGTTTTAGTGTAAAATTATATTTCTTGTAAAAAATACAGCTATTTGTTCCACATTCATTCAATGTATTGTAGCTTCTTGCAATACTGAGTGAACTTTAGAAAACATAATGCATTAAAAAATATTATATTAGTCCTAAAACAGGAGACCCAGCAAATGTCTAAAACACGTTGCAAAACATTTATTGTTTGAAACTCATTTGTTCATCTATACATCACACAGAATATTATTTTAATACAATGTAGACATGGGATAAAACTAGATTAGGCATAGTTATGAAAGTATGAGGTCATTAATTAAACCATGATTCTTCTTTCCTGAGCACCAGCTTCTGCATTTAAATCTATTAAGCAGACAAACTTTAAAACAAATCATATAAATAAACTTTAACACCATGGCTACAGAAAATTGTTGTGTGAAGTATTTGATGGCACCTGAAGCAATAGATATGTAAAAGAGAAACAATTAAGCAAGCAACAAAAAAGTTTTAAACAAGGTTTTGTAACAAAGTTTGGCCAGGGACATCATCAGATTGGGGTTAGGAGAAATAATAATGGGATTCAAGAGGGTCGGGGAAGAAACCTAGTTGGGGGGGGGATGAAAGGGTTAAATGGGAATGTAGGTGATGGGAAAGCTCACTTTATGTGAGCAAAGGGCGCATTTCTTGGTGTCGTGGCTAATCCCGATGGGTGATTTCTGCTTTCATCATTTTTTTTTCCAGTTTAGGGAAGGACACAGGATTGTGTGTTTTGGGTGAGTGCAGCTGGCATTTGTCTGGGGGAGTTCCTGCATGAGGGACTTGGGTCGTTGGGGAGGCCTGCTGGCAGAGTTGGTTTGGTGTATTGACTTGTGAGGCGCATGTCATGTATATTGCGTGAGCATGCCTCTTGGCTACCTCTTAACTGTTGGATTTCCTTTAAAAAAAAAAAAAAACGGAATGTCAAGACTTTTGATTTGGGTTTTGGTCCATTTTCATGGATTGAGAATGGCTGCTTTGTTTCGGATATCTTACCGCATGGCTTGCGTTTTGACTGTCCTGGTTTTTCACAGACATCTTTGATTTTCATGTGTAGGTTTTGGCTCTGTTCCTCTTGACTAGTGACTTTTTTTTTTGGGGGGGGGTAGTTTGAACTTGGTGTATGATGATGGAGATTGAATTTGAGGTCTTTGAGGTACATGCCATTTCGCATTCTCTTGATTTTTCCAGGTCCCAAGTTGATGGCATTGATGTTTTGAAGGTGTACCTGATTGTCTCTGGATCTCATTGAAGTTTGTTACAGGCTGGTTGTGAGCTGTGCCACATAATCAGGTTTTGGTTGGGGGCTGTGCCGCATGGTTGGTAAGTGCTGCTGGGTGGTGTGTGGGGTGGGGCAGTGTGCTGTGAGAGATTTCAGTGACGGGAAGAAGTCAGTGGTGGAGACACTCTTTGGGGACACATGCACTTGCTGCTGTCTGCAGTGGGCAGACTGGTCTATGGATGGTTCATTCACTTCTGGTGCTGTTTTACTTATTGAAGACGCCTTTGGTGTGTGGTCTGTGGGTCAGCTTTTCACAGGCTGAGTGGCAGTGCAAGGAGTGGTTGTTTGCTGCTCATGCACAATCATTTGGTGGTAATGGACATTTTTTGATTGGGGGGGAACGGGACAGTGGCAGCGTGTTGGTATGATGGGATGCAATCCTTGATGACTTGGAAGTGAAGATACAGTGGCCTGGGTGGGCTTAGAAATAATGGAATTTTAGTGTTAATTTGTGAAGACGTGGCACGTTGGTTTATAGAGTCTTTTGAAGTTTAAAACAGCCATTTTCCAAGGGTCTGGGGGTTCAGTTTAAAAGATTGTCAATCCAACTGCTGCTAACAGAGACATGTGGTGGTGAATGCCGTACAGTTTTCACAGAATGTCCAGATTTCTGCCTCAAATGGGAGTTGGATGTTATGGTAAATGAGGGGGCAGGCTGATTGTTCTATTTCTACCTTGTCAACAGGGTGGTCAGATGTGAGAGTGGTAGGATCTCTCAGGATTTTGTGCTGGTGTGAGTCCATCTGAATTGTGTGATAGTTTTCTTGGGCTGTGAGTTGCATTACTAACTGGTGCTCTCCTTTGTATGCACCGTGATAAGATGTCATATCTGTGATTACACTGATAGAAGAAGAAGGGAGAAAAAAATCGCTTTAACAAATAAAACTCTGCAATATCCAGGGGTTTTGTTTCTTAAATGGGTGGTGCATTTAAAAGACCATCCAGATTATGGAAGCAACTTTCCTGCATGCTAACATTATTTTCCAATTTCAACTTCTTAATGGGACTGCGGTGGTGGTGCTGCAGTAACGTTGTTGCCTCATAGCAAGATGTTGTCCCATTCGATTCTCAGCTAGAGCTTCTTCTGTGTGGAGGCATACTTGACTGGGGCGTGCCTTCGTTGAAGGTTGTGCATCAGGGCTGGTAACCTGGTACATAAAAATCCACTACCAATCATTAGCGGACCGGAGTTCTGCTGTGGCGATCCCTAACTAGGAAAAGCCGAAAGACGCAAACAATTTGCTCCTAGGAGCAGCATAGAACTGAAATATATACAAATAAAATGCTCTCTGTCTTTGCAGAACCACAAAAGCTAAGTCAATTTTAAGGGCTTTGTTTAAGTTGGTCAAAAAATGTTTACAACTATGCCACAATCTCACACAACTAATGTTGGGATATTCGGGGGGGAGGGTAAGTCAGTAAGAGCAATTGTTAGAAATTGGGCCTATTTTGGTCCAGCATCCCACTGTGCATTATTCATTTGTTCCAGATTTCTTGCTTTAAGTACTGGAGAGGTACACAGGGAGGCATGGAAGTTTGGTTGGTACCCCTTCTTGCAATATGTGGGGTGGTCTGGAGGCTTGGTTGGTTCCCCTTATTGTAACTTGTGGGGTGGTATGGATGTTCGATCAATGCCTCTTGTATATATTGAAAAAAAAGGTGGGGGTGGGAGATGGAGAAAGGGAAGAGGAATGGAGGACAAGTTGGTTTTCTACAGAGGCATGGGTGGAGCATTGAAGGTGGTAGATCATCTTCCTTATGTTGTGTGGATGACTGGTTTTATGTTTTATTGTCCGGTGGTGGTTGTTAGGGGTGGGGAGATGTTGTGGCTTCTTGGTGTTGATGTGGTTCCAGTTAAGTTGTGAATAGCTTTTCATGGACTGCAAGCTGTGCACAGTAACAATTGCCTTCTGTGCATGCGTGATATGGTAAATAGTACAGAAGGCTGGGTTAGCGTTATACCTCTTAATGGTCCAGATTTTCTCTCATAATTTTGGTCTGTTCTTCATGAAATCTGTGTGTTGTTGTTTTCCGGCAAATTGTTTGGATGATCTGAGGACTGAAGTCTCTAAATAATGACAGTTTCAGACATCATATTCTGCAGAAAATGCATGCTGGGCAAATCCTGGTATTCTAGCAATTTTTCAGTTTATAAGAGCAACATTTAAATCTGTCCTTAGTTTGGGTCTTTGTTCCCCATTATGTCAGGTGTCGTCATACCTCTCAATTGTACAGATTATGCAGAATGTTCAGATTTTTGCCTCATATTTGATTTGTTTTCATAGAATTGTGGTTGCCTGACAATTAGTGGCAAATCATTAAAGACTGAAATTAGGGAATAATGACAGATATTTGTAATTTGGGGACAGGTGAGGATGAGGTACATCAGGCTCAGGGTGAAACAGGTTTGGGGATTGTTAAGGCGAAGTTTGGGGTTGCTGACAGGTAGGGGTGGAGTCACAACAGTGTGAGGTTGGGTCAGACTTTCTGGGCATGGTAGGTTTTCCTGTGGCAAGGCTATGCAGATGGGTTGCTCAGTGACCTGTGCTGCTGTGCGAGTTTAACAATGTTCTCATTTGGACTGGGCAGCACAAGAGGGCCATCAGAAGGAAGTACACTGTCTGGATGACTTTTTAAGATTAGGTGAAGAGTCTGACAGAGCTTAGCAAGGTATGCAGGCTCCAACATTTCTTGTGCTGGCAGAGGTATGGAATGGTTTAATTTTCTTTACTCTCGTTATTGTTTATTCGTCCATCTCCATGTTGAGGAATACTGCCACTTATACTGTGATACATATGGCTGAGTGGAGGAACACATTTCATTGGCTCACTGACAATGGTGACTATTATGCTCATAGGATACTTAAAATGTGATAATTTTACTTATAGAATAGGCTTGTTAAGAAGTGATTCAGTTCTATTTACCATTAATATCAGTTAAATTGCTAACACAGAATGTGGGACAGACTTTTTAGATGTAGAACTTTGAGGAACATGAACTTTTAGCAGATGGGGAAGGTTGTCATTAAGAAGTTTTGATTTGTGTGTGGGCAGAGAATTTACAGTCTCCTTTTCTTTTGCAAATCACAATGAGGTCACAGAT
Organism: Protopterus annectens; assembly: GCF_019279795.1. Classification (NCBI taxonomy): domain Eukaryota; kingdom Metazoa; phylum Chordata; order Ceratodontiformes; family Protopteridae; genus Protopterus; species Protopterus annectens. The sequence continues at coordinate 149,753,929 of NC_056728.1, read as the reverse complement.
GGGGGAGCGCAGAGTGGGCATCAGTCAGTGGCCTAAAGGAAGTGGACTCAAAAGGTGATGAATCCTGCTTGGGTGGATGTTCAGCCATTGGAGTAGTGCACAATGAATTCTCAGGTCATCTGACTTTATTAGGTGCACTGTAAGGTATGTCAGAGTTGGTGCAGCTTGGGAGTAGTGTTGGGGCATGTGAGGATGAGGTATGTCAAGGGCAGGGTAAAGCAGGTTTGGGGATTGCTTATGGGAGTTAGGGGTTGTTCACAGGTGGGATGGAGTCACAACAATGTGACACTGGGTCAATTTTGTGGGTATGGTAGTTGGGTTTGAGTTTTCCTGTGGCAAGGCTATGCATGTGGGTTGCTCAGTGGTCTGTGTTACTTTGAGATTTTAGTGCTGTTCTTCATTGGATGTGGCAGCAGTTGGCAGGCAATCAGTGGAGGGTTTGATAGAGTATTGCAAGGTATACATGTGTGTTGGGGTTGTGTGACGAACAGGTTTCTGTTTAAGCAGAAGTCTGAGAGTCTAAACAAAGCATTGCATTTCTTGGGTTGCTAGTGGATGCATGCCATGGTTTGTTTGATTTACCACTTGTGAAGTTAATGCAATTTTATATATATATATATATATATATATATATATATATATATATATATATATATATATATGTCTGTAAAACCTCAAGGGGTGAAATTTTGGGACAAGGACAGATTAAGAGCAGGTTTAGCATTGGTATAGTTGCACAGGTGGCAGGTTTACGTGACTTATTAAATCTTGAATGGTGGTTTATATGTTTGAAGGGTTAGGATAGGCTTGATAGTGTTAAGATTGACAGATTGAGGCTATTGATAAGATATGTTTTGTTACAAGCTGGGAGGTATTGCCTTTATGGATGTATTGAAGTCACTAAAGAGGGTGGTTCATTGGTCAGCAAATGCTATTAGATGTTTGCTATTAGATGTTTTGCCTTATAATACATAGTGGGTATAATGGTTGGATTATTATTAAATTGATCTTTTAGAAAAGGAAATCTCATTTTGGTCATTATTATCTCCTTTGGGTGGCAGACTGACATTGTGGTTAGGTAGGATGGCATGCAGCTGGGCTTGCTTTGTTTCGGATGGTGTTGGGATTTTAGTGTTTTGGTGGTACATTGGGCAGGTAATGACATGGGAATAATTACAAAGTTACTCTTAGTAGTAGGATAAGTGAGGATATGTTTGAATTACAGATGTTAGACAAGGTAGGGGCATCACTTTGGCATTGGTGAAGGATCAGTGGTTTAATTTCATATGTTTAGGCAACTGACTGCTTTGGATATTTATATGACAGGGCTTTGGGAAGTTGATGACAGGGGTCCAGTTTGGTTCAGAGAGGATGGAGTACACCGAATGATGTTTGAAAGTGAGCAATTGGACACTGCTTGATAAGTAAAAGTAAGAAAGTGGAAGTAAGGAGGCTGCTTATTTGGCTGGATGTTTAAGTCAATAAGTGAGAAAAGAAAGTGAGCAATGGGACACTGTTTGATAAGTAAATAAGCGAGTGGAGGTAAGGATGCTGCTTATTTGGTCAGGGTGAATGAGGTCACGTTGCCCTAGTTAACAGTTACATGGATGTTTATGCTGTGATTAATAAACTAAAATATTGGTCAATAAAGTTATGTTTATGGAATTTTAATAAAGGTCATCAAACGTCATTTGGTATAATGTGTTTATTGAAGGGGACCGGAACAATGTAGGTTGTGTTAAAACTGTTACGGAAAATGAAATTTAATAATTAAAGTTTTGATTTGTACTATGTGATAAGTGATTCATAAATATGTATATCAGGCTGGAATCCATGGTTCTTACACACACACACACACACACACACACACACACACACACACACACACACACACACACACACACGCACACGTTTTTTTTACTCAATCATTTTTTATGTCTGTAAGTAAAACTCAACAAACATAACCAATAAAGAGTAACTACCAGTACAAGGAGTGAAAGCAGTATAAAATCAGTTACTATGCATATAACCAGGACTAATAAGCTGTCATATCCCTCCACCTTAGCCCTCAGCATCCCAGGAATGCACTGTTCCCTGGAATGTCACATAGCCTTAATGTGGAATTTAGAATAATACTAGAATTCCAGTGCCTGAAAAGCCATTTAACATTTGTACCAGATGAACACTTGGCTTAACTCAGTCATATTCAAGAATTTATAGTATTTGGTCGATTTACTCACCTGAACACTTTTTTTCCAAGACTGAGTGTAGGCTGTAATAGAGTCCTCTCTTAACAACAGTAACAACAAAAATCAATTCCTTTCTCTATTCTGTCCAAAATAATGCTGAATATTTTCTTATTAGCCTTGTGGATATTATCTGGTGAGAATAATCTTCAGCATAATGTTCTGCAGCAGCAGCAGCAGTAGTCAGACTTATCATATCGCACTACCTAAAGAACTTGCACAGCTGAATTTCCCCTGCAATTATCAAAAAGTACACAAGCAACAAATAAAGTTAAATCTATTGAAAGAAGCACATATACCTTCTGCAGCAGCAGTAGTCAGACTTATCATATTGCACTACCTAAAGAACTTGCACAGCTGAATTTCACCTGTAGTTGACAAGAAGTACACAAGCCATAAATAAAGTTAAACCTATGTAAGGCAATATGCAAATAATTTAATTTGTTAAGTCTAGGGTGCATTGTTTTATAGTGTTTAATCTGCTGGAAGGATATCCCCACCCCACCCACACTCACAGGCCTTGTACTGCTGAAGGTGAAGCTATATTAACACTTCAGCGTATTTCACTCTTAGTGTAATATAGCCCTGGAAAGACATTGAAAAGCCGATAACTATAAAATTAGAGACAAGTATTTAGAGCTCAGACAACTTATCTTTTGTATCCAGGAACATCCTACCTCACTGATTGTTTATGGTGGCAAACAATCTGAGGGGTTCTTCCCACTCCGTTTGCTCCACTCACTCTGCTTCCCTACCCTTCCCCCATATTCCACCATCCCCCAGCTCTTATCCTAAGCAAAACACTCCCCCTTATTCCTATGATCCAGTTACATACAACCCAACCTTGTCCACACCCACATTTCATGCACAACTTACTTTCTTTTATTTAGCCAAATGTATCTGCTCTCCCTTACATCCATCCCCTTGAATTCACATGCCCACTACTATACTTTTTGCATCTTACTCTACAAGACCATCACAAAACAATTACCACCTCAAACTATTTTAAAGTAGCTCCAGGCTTACCACCTTCTCTCCTACCATACACACAAACTAGCACTGCACCATAACTTTACCACTGACCAATCAAATCAACCCCACCCATCTTTATCATAAACCGCAAGGTAAAATACCAAACCACATTATCAAAGCCCACTCTGAAGTCAAAACATTCCAACCTTGCCTTCAGCTGCACACATATCACATGATCTTTATTTATATCTGTAGTTACATTCAAGCACACAAATCCCACTTTTACTATTTTTAAACTCACTATCACAGTTAACATGCTCCCCTAACTTGCCCAGCCTCTTTACTCTTAATTCTCAGCCTCACTACAGCTATATCTTCACATACCCCACACACCAATACACATTAACCTCCTGTAACCCTCTCCCCAATAAACAACACAGCTTCTCACGCATCTCCTCCCAGCTTTTCCCCTATACCCTCCCATTCTATTTAAGCCACAAACTGGCCTCCTCACCTCCTATGAAACCACACTTGACACCAGTACTCTCACCTAGGAATAAAAAAACACTTCCCATGGTACACATTCCTCATTAACTATCTACTCAAATGTGGAGACATGCATCCTAACCCTGGCCCACCCACTAATCCTAACCACAAGAGTAACCCCAAAGATTTAAACATGCTTACACTTAACCTTTGAAGTATATGTAATAAAATAGCCCCACTGCATTCCTGGATTGATCAAAATAAACCTGACATACAAGCCCTTACTGAAACATATCCCAATGTAAAAGACTCAGAAGTAATACCGCCAAACTTTGCAATATCCAGAAGAGATACATTTAAAAAAGGGAGAGGGATAGCAATTCTATATCCCTCTGCACTCAACATGACAACCTATACCAGTAATGTACCCATCTTTTCCAGTGCTGAAGAATTAATCTCCTTTTTGAACCTCAGTATATCAAAAATAATTTGCATAATAGTGATATATATCCTGCCAGGTGACAATATACCAGTGTTGGAAAATATTTTATCCTGGACATCCCAAACAATAAACCTTGAGACAATCGTAGGAGATGTAAATATAGATTGGCAAACCATAGCTTCCGACTCTCCCACAAATAGTATAAATCTGTATGTTTTTTCTCAGCTTATCAATGCTCCAACAAGATACAGCAAAGATCTTGCCTGCCAATCCACCTTAGACTGGATTCTAGTATCTCACCCTGCTAATTACCCCTCTTCTGGTACACTGCCTGGCTTCCTAAGTGATCATCTACCAGCTTACTCCCTTAGAACAGACTCCCAACAACTAAGAGTACACACTATAAAATCAGTTAGGAACTCAATTAATTTTTGTCAGCATAAATTCAACAATCTCCTACAGGAAATAGTCTAGACACCCCTTAAACAACTACCCCTTAATGATGCTGTACTATACTTTAATAACACCTTCCTTCACATACTTAATACACCAGCTCCCATTTGTATGAAAAGAATCAAAAAGAACTCGGCACCATGGCTCCCTAAGGAATGTAAACACCTAATGTAGCAAAGGGACCTAGCCTGGCTAACCTGGAAACAAAACAAAAATTAACAAAATCACGTTACTTTCAAAACACTACATAACAAAGTGACAAAACTAATCAACAGACATAAGAAGTCATATTATTCCCAGCTTCAACTCCAGCATAAAATCAACCCCAGTAAATTGTGGCACTCCATATCATCTCTACTTAACCCTGGAAGAAATGGAGAGCACACCCTATCACCACATAACCCTCTCTCACAAATAGCTGAAAACTTTAACAAGCACTTCATAAAATCAGTTTCGGACCTATTAACTAACACTCCTAATGCTGGACCCCCCCATCCTTCAACCTATTCAGACACCAACCCCAGGCCATCAACTACTTCTAACCCTGTCATTACTAACCCCCCTACTCAACAAAATGTCATACAAACCCCTGTCTCATTTCAGCCCATAACCACTGACACCATAAAGAAACTGCTACAAAAACTAAAACCCAGCTCTACTTCAGCTGACAATCTCCCCACATACTACCTCAAACTGGCTGCTAACTCAGTCACCTACCCAATCAGTATCCTTATAAATAGGTCTTTATCTGAATCACAAGTACCTACCATATGGAAACAATCTCACATCACCCCCATCCACAAAGGAGGCAACTCTTTTGATCAATTCAATTTCCATCCTATATCCATCTTGTCACCCATATCCAAAATTCTCGAGAGAGGTATCCATCAGCAGGTAATGCAATATCTATTGCAAAACAACCTTTTAACCAAAACTCAACATGGCTTCCGACCTAGCCACAGCACAGCTACAGCCCTGTTATCTTTTACAGACACCGTGAACAAGGCCAGAGCTGCAGGATGCTATACAGCCTCAGTATTCCTTGATATCTCTAAGGCCTTTGACACAGTGTCTCACCCCTTACTTTTGAGCACATTGTCTAACTTAGGCTTCTCACATAACACAGTAAAATGGTTTCAGAGCTACCTCAAGGATCATAAACAAGCAGTGAAATGGTCCAACAAACTCTCACTCTTTATCCACAACCCTACTAGTGTCTCCCAAGGTTCCATCCTAGAACCCCTACTCCTCAACATTTTCACAAATAACCTTCACACTGCCTCTCATCCTGGAACCCTCATTCAATATGTCGATGATTTCACCATAATCTGCACTGCTCAATCACTACCAGAACTACTCTCAAAAACTCAACAGACCTTTACAGCAGTTGAATCCTGGCTAAGAAATGCCCAACTCTTTCTTAATACAAAGAAGACAAAACTAGTACTCTTTCATCCCCAAAACACCTCCCCTGTCACTGATCATTTCAACATCCTTGCATCTGACAACACTGTCATAGAAATAGTGCAGGAAACCAAACTTCCAGGTGTTATCAATGACAGTAAACTTTCATTTGACCCCCATATACAGCAAAATATAAAGTAAACTCATCAAAAACTGGGACTCTTGTATAGAAACGAACTTTTTTTACTGCAGCAACCAAAACTACCCTTGCAAAAACATTTTTACTTCCCTCTCTTCTTTATGGTGCCCCTATCTTAGCTGACTTACAAAATTCTACATTAAGCAAGTTGGAACAGTGCTACAACAAAGTTGCAAAGTTTGCCACAAACTCTAAATATCACACACACCACTGTAAACCACTCCTAGAATTAAACTGGCTTGAATTACCCAACCAACTTGCTTTTATTCAGCTATTCACGCTAATACCCGAAACCACATAATATTGAACGTACGGAACAATGATTATTTTTCCCAGGGGAAAAAAATCACTTGGCTGTTGTCAGGACTTTGCCATTTCCTCCACTGTGGTGCTATCTTGGAGTTGCTATATTTAAGTATTGTGTATGTGGGGGGATGAAGCCATCCCCCATTTTATTTTGTGTCTGGATTTTTTTTTTTTTGGAGCAGCGATTTTTTTCCCTGGGGAAAAAAATTGCTGTTCCGTACGTTTGATATTGTGTGATTTTGGGTATTAAAATTCAATTAAGGAGCATTTGCTCTTTTGGAGTTACAATCTTCTAATACAGACCCATAAAGTTGGAAAATGACATCTCTCTCTATTTTTCTCAGTGCCCCTAGGGGCATCTGAAGGATTTATCCTTGGTCCCCTGCTATTCAATGTTTTCAAAAATAGTCTACAATACCGCAAGTAAACATGTTACCATTATTGGGTATGCTGATATTTCCATACTCAACCATACTGCCAAAAACCTTCAATAACGTCAAATCCAAGCACACAAATCTTTCAGCTTCATGAAACCATGGCTCCATAACTGTCAATTACTATTAAACCCTAAGAAGACCAAACTTACAATGTTCAAACCATAATAATACTCTGTCACCATTACTTCTTCTGACCAAACCAAAATTTAATTTCTAAGTCATACCAAGCTCCTAGGTGTTATCATAGATGACACCATGAAATTTGACCACCACATAATGCAAGCTGTCAGCAAAAGACACAAAAAATTTGGCACCATGTATTGAGTTAGTCCTTACCTGACTGACTAGGTTAGAGAAATCATTGCCATTGCTCTATTGTTACCCACCCTCCAATAGTTGTCAGCCTTCAAATTACCCAAATAATCATACTGGAAAAATGCTACAACAGGTAGCTACCATTAGAAAATTGCATGCATCATGATTAGAATACATATGTGTTTGTTTTCTCACTATTATACACCCAATCTTTATTTTTTGATCTCATTTTTGTATGTTTAAATGTTCCATTACACTATATATGCATGCATGTTACTTTCTATAATATCTTGTAGTGCTTTTCTCCCCGGGACTCTGCTGAAAATAAGTTTTCAACCCAATTAAACTTTCCTGGTCAACAAAAGCAATAAATAAATAAAGGAATGTTGCTATTTGTGTCATATATTATATCTTTCTCATATGGCCTTGGCCACAGCTGAAAATGGCATTTGAACCAGCCTCCTATATTATTAACAAACACAAAACAACTAATCCAGTAAACAAAGAAAGAAATAAGCAACTCTATCCTGAAAACATGCTCAGTCAGTAAAAGTACTTTTTATATATTGTTAGAGGTACTAAAGACTCATACAAACCAACCATATTCATTATTCATCTGTACATAAGGATCTGCATCCTTATGGTGAGTATCCCAGGAAATATTTTGTAGTCAGTTTTGAGAAAGGAGATGGCCTGCGTTAGTACTAGTTGTGACTTCTACCAAGTGATTAACCAAAGATGTGGTCACACATTAAAAATGGTGGATCCCCACCTCATTTCAAGCTTCTTTGAAAAAAAAATGCTTGGAAGCCACTGTGATAATATGAGGTAAATGTTAGTTGGGGTTTTGTAAAGAATTATATGTCATTTGCATATCCAACTAATTTGTACAGATGCCTGTGTTAAAAATGTATTTACAAAGTTGCTTGTGTTGAGAATGTATTAAAAGTAGGTCCTGCTGAACATAAAAGAAACATGCATGTATGTCAGACTGTACTGTTGTAACTGATGAAGTGTATATATTTTAACAGAGGATACTGGAAGGGAATGGGTTAAGCTCAACCCAACTAACCTTAAGAAAAATAGCCTGAAATTAAATGACTTGGTGTAGGCCATAAATATTTTATCACACAGGTCTGAATACAGCCAGAGACACAATGTCTGTGAAAAGCCTGGGCTGAGATCCTGCATTATTGTCCTGAGTGATGAACTAATTGTTACCCTGAGGAGTCAGAAAATTGCTTGTTAGATTCTGCATGAAGGATGGAAGTGTTATAATTGTTTTACAGTTTCCATGTGCTGTAATAAACCTTAGCTAAAGTTCTATCTGTGTATTGTGATACATCGGTGCCAGATCCTAACTCAGTTTCTAGTGAGAGGGTAGTGTGGGAACCACAGAGTTAGGTGATCAGATGTGATGTCATTTTGTACATAGCACTGAAATTGAATTTGAATACTAGTGAGAGATGTGAGGTGTGTAGTCTGTTTTTGGACCTGAAAAGACACTCATCCACATTCACCTTGCTTTACTTTAGTAAGTAACTAGGGAACAATAATTATTCAGTCAGTTATACAAAATATATTGAGATTAGCTTAATGTTGCTTTTCTGTATCTGCCTGAGTCTTTTCATCTGTGTTGTTTATTTTTATATTTCCTGTGGTTGAAACTCTGGTTTTTATTGTAAATAGATATTCAGTATGTTCATGCTTTTTATTATTTATTATTAAATATATCTAAACCTGTTATTGTGGCTAGTCTTTCAGAAAATATTTAACCCTTGAGAGTACTTGCATTTATTTAGTGGCACTGTGGCTCTACATTCCTGAAAGTCTTGCTGCTTGGTTAAATACTACCATTTATATAAGTATTAATTTTATTAAGTGTAATTGGGTACCCTGGTAGGAGCCTTAAAGTAGCTGGCTTTGAGGCTTTTGGTGGTAGCAGATCTACCTTATAGTTTGGGTGGAGGTGGCAGAGCAGGCAAGTGTGTGCATGTGTGTGTGTGTGTGTGTGTGTGTGTGTGTGTGTGTGTGTGTGTGTACATGTGTGTGTGTGTGTGTGTGTGTGTGTGTGTGTGTGTGTGTGTGTGTGTGTGTGTGTGTGTGTGTGTGTGTGTGTGTGAAATCAAATCTCAAAGAGAGTGTGTGTGACAGCTACTTTGAACAGGGACATTGAGAGCACTGATATCATAGAGAGGGTGGTGGAGGACTTGGCTTGGAACACCCAGCTAAGTACTCAACCCTATTGTGGTCAGTGGGGAGTCTTATTTGGGTCCTGGAGAGAAAACCCAGCTCCAGGACAGGAGTGCCCATTCACTGTGTGCTTTTAAGGGAAAATGTACTTGGTGCAGAGAGCCACATCTGAGAATACTGTGTGTCTATTTTTCTCACATTGAACATTTTCTGCCAGAGTCAGTGGTGAGGATTGAGGTTCCTTGATCACAGGCAGAGATGAGGGATGTCACAGCCACCATGATAACTCAGTATATATGCTAATAAACCTCAAAATGAAGGCCATAACCCTGTAGCTCTTCTTGCTTTTGTAGAGTAACTGCTAATTTAATTTTATCCTCAAACAAAGGGGAGGGTAATACCTACGTCTCTTCTTTAGAAAAGTATAGGAAGGGCTAGATATTACAAGAACTGCTCATATATGTTAGGAATGTCATCCTTTTGGACAGCATAACTGTTGGAAGTAATTTGGAAAACATTCTGTACTGCACTTTGATCTCTAATAATGTGGCTTTGCAGGGTGATAAGTGGCATATGGTAGGCTGTGTTTATCCACAGACTAAAAGTTAAATTCTACATTGCCTTACTATAAAGATCTTGATAGTGCTAGTATATCTTCTCTGGTTGCATTTTTCATTTATGATGTAAAATATGTTATAGTTGAATCATAAGGATGTTACACATCTCTAGTGCATCCACAAATTCCTGCTGATATTGCATTTTTATGATGCTTAAGTACTTTTGCACATATCCTCTGACCGGCTTCCTCTCTGAGTGTTTGACTAACATAACCCCTAAATACATCTCATGGTATTGAGCCACTGGAAAACCTACCATATATGAATCTGTAATTCCTACCCATGTTTGTGGACACATTTATTGGGGTCTAAGTATTTCCATGTTGTGGTATTTAGTCTCTACCACCCAGAAGCCTGTGGACCTGAAGGAGCATGTTTTAGGAATAGGGGACTGCGATCTTGAAAGAATGATGTGTGAGTGTCCATAACTTGTACCCATGAGGTCATAACTTGCACCTATGAGGTCACTATTAACATGCAGCTCATACATATACAAGAATAGATAAATGTTATTGGATGGTAACAGTGGGGTTCTCAAAGTAAGCTACACCCTCAAATAAATTCAATCCCCAAATCATTGTACTGATCATTTTCAGCAGCTGTTTCGGCAAGCCTTAAGTTTAGAATGTTTATCCTAGGGGTGCTTGAACAAGTAAAGTCACTCCTCAGAATAAAATTTTCCTTTATCAATTTCAGACTTATAGATGGAAGGGCCTTACTACGCATGGGGAAATATGAAATTAATTAAATACAAATAACCTATCTGCAAAGTGAACCTTAGGTGCAGTCAGCTGACCCCATATTCCATTTCCCTATAATTCTAAGTGATCATATTTTACTACCAAGATGTTGTTATCCCATAGCTTTTCCCTCTGGTAGAAAAAGTATCATGCAACTTTGTTTCCCTTCTTTTGTTATTTTTCAAGCTCTGAGCTGGAAATAATTGCTTCTTGATACAAAATATCTGCCAATTACGTTTTCACATATGCCTGTACTTAACTCCATTTTTACTGGGTTCTTAAGCTGAATAATATTGAGAAGACTGATTCACATTACATATGCCAGAAGAGTTCATAAAATGAAGGGGAAATGTACATCAGGTAACATCTGAAGTGTAACATTTTCCATTGGCAACTTTGATACATCTGAGGGAAGTAGAATCTGGAGAAAGTTATTAAGACCATTGTACAATCTTTCAATAGGAGTTGGTCTCTGGTATGATAAGGAACAATCCTGGAAAATAATTATATGTCAAGATTTGACTTTACTCACAGTCTGGATACTCACTGCATCACAGTAAGTACATCAGCAAGGTAAGTTATTTCCACCCATGGTACAGCCAGCACCCTCCTCTACTTATTTTCCTTTATTTCTGGTGGTGTAGGGCTAATATAACATTTTTTTACTTTTATATTTTATAATTTAACTTGCTACTTTGTGATTTAAAATATCTGTAATTGATCTTTGAAATATTGTAATTGTGGATCTTTTCTCCTTGGGCCTCCACTGAAAATGCGCACTTTCTGGCCCATTTGGACTTTCCCAGTAAATAAATATCAAATGAATAAATAAGCAAATAAATAAATAAATGAGACAAAATTACAGTCTTCACCAAGTGTGCCTGGACATAACCCCAAGAGTGATAGCAAGTACCTGAAATAAAAGGTAATATGCACTAAAGACCCCTTTCTTGTATGTTGTGATAGACTGTGAGTGGTATTAACTAAGATTCTATAACTCAATAATTGTTGATTTATTTGATCTGGCAGTTGGTTTGGAGGAATAAGGAGCTGTTAACAAGCTGTTCCTGTGGTTCAGGGTGCAAAGTTTGATCCCCTCAGCCTTTATTATCTAACTGTGTGACTCCGAGCAAATCACTTAACCAGACATTGCTCCCGAGCTGAGTCTGAAAAAGGTTTGTGCAGATCTGTGCTCTAGCCTGGAAAGCTAATCCAAAATGTGTTTAAATGCCAAGGCTGTGAGTGATTCACTATGAGACAAGTGAAATTATGTCATTCCTTCCTTTCTTAAAAAGAGGAGACGAGAAGGAACCTTATCTTGAAACAAGCCACAGCCATATTACAGGGTAATGCCTAAGGCAGGCTTAGAAAACAAAGCTCATGGTTTGGGGACACTTATCTGCACATTACAACTACACACACGGCATTATAGTTTCTGTATTGTGAAGGTTAAGACTACCATTGAACTGAATAAGGGCTGTCCTCCTTTAATACAAATAAAAGATTCAAAGTTTGAAAGTAAACTTTAAAAGCATGTACATATTTCTGATAATAAAGCAAACAATGAAAGTAAAGGTCAGGCATACAATAAAAGTAAATGTGAGGCTTGTAGGGGTGTTAAATGGAGTAAGAAGTAAGTATCAGATGCTCAGGCAGTGTGGCTTTTCATTCTGTCATATTCTGAAAGGCCAAGGAAGATACCATACATCTGAGGAAATAATAGTAATAGGAAGTATTATATTGATGGTATCTCACCATACAACCAATCAGGCAAGGGGAAGAAGACAAGAAGGGAAGGGTTATCCTTACTCAAAAATCTAAAATCTTATTTGATCAAGTGTAAAGAGGGAATTCTGCCTAACAGCAGATTCATTACTTGTGACCAGAATAGTACACTATGTGAATTAACCCTACATTAAAAAAAGTACTCTGATGTAATACTAGATAAAGCCTTGTGCAGTGATTTGTGTTAGGAAATGCTTTCACCTCTGGTTGCAAACACAACATGAAACAGTGAATAAGCATCAGAAATCCAGCTGGGCCTTATGGTCTTAAAGAAGCTGCAGTACAGGCTGCCAGTACACTCAAACTGGCTCATAGTTTCATTTCAGGTATTGCAAAATCAAAATATCTCACCATATAGCATTTGATTGTAACTCCAAATGGGTCGTTTATGCAGTGGTCCGCACTAAATGTTCCTACTTCAATGTAGGAAAAACCTATAGAAAACTTTCAGATCACATCAAAGAACATATTGGAGTGTTCAGAAAAGATGATTTCTTGAATGCTGTTACTAAACACAGTGTTATCTGTATCAACCTCAGCAAATTCCAATTCCTGGTGTTCAAACAAGTCCCTGCTTTCGTTGGGGACATGAACACACTGCTCAAAGTAAAAGAACTCAATTGGCAGCTCCAATTCAAAGTTGACATCGGCCAAGGCTGAACGATCACCTGAATATTAAGTGTGCATTAAGATGGTGCAGAAAACCATCTTCCCAGGTGCATGACTACTGGCCACCTCATCTCACGTAGACACTTCCATTGGTTCTCACAACACCTGATAGTAATTGGTCCCTTTCAGAACACCCTACTGTTGATTGGATAATTTTAGGAATAGTTAATGTCATATAAGTTGATTTTTTATTTGCTGCCCGAGTGGTTCTCCATGTTCTCCACATTTTGTTTATTGCATAAATTTACCAGATTATTTATTGGATTTGTCATTTTTCTGATGAAGTTCTTCAGTAAAAGAATGAAAGCACTCAATCCACCTGTTCTGTTCTTTGTCTCTGCATGATTTTCAAAGTTTTTGCTAGTTTATGTCATCAGGTTTCTTTGTTTTCATTTTTGCGGTGGAATTTTATGAACCAGCTTAAAAGCCGAATCAAAAAAGAAAAAAAACTATATCCTGCATAATTCATTTGAGTGCATACAGTTTATTTTCTGACTGAACAGAAAGTTTAGAAATGGTTAGATTTTTATTGATATAAGTAGATCTGATAGGCAGACTTCTCAGTTTAGTGTGGTAGTTACTGAGGTACACATGGAAAGTCTTCTTAATGGACATTTCTGGGATTACCCTTATGCATCAGTTTCAAGTGTTTGCTGTTGTTAGTAGACAACCACGGACCCATCTGATTTCTCCCCCCACAACACACATGCACACAAACACACACACACACACACACACGCACACACGCACACACGCACACACGCACACACACACACACACACACACACACACACACACACACACACACACACACACACACGTCTTTCCGAACTGTCATTCTCAGTAGCTTAATATACTGGTTGCTAAGCTGCTTGGTCTTTATATTCGGTAGGATTGGTACAATTATCTTCTCTGCTCCACACAATCTGATGTTTGCATTTTCTTTTTCTGACATTTTATCTTTATCTATCTATCTATCTATCTATCTATCTATCTATCTATCTATCTATCTATCTATCTATCTAGCTATCCATCTATCTATCTATCTATGTGGAACCAGGAGTGGTTTCCGATATTCCAGATTTCTTGAGTAACTAGAAAATTGTACAAAGTTTGATTTGTTGATGTTTGTAGCACCTCTAATTGAACATTATGAAGCATCTTTACAGTTATTAATGGACAAAAATAATCTTGGGTTAAACCAAGTTTAGCTATTTTTCAAATGATTCTAATTATGTTATGTGCTTTGACTCATATGAAAAGATATTGAAAATATAAATGATGAGTTAGAAGCAAGGAATTTAAAGAAACTCAAACATGATATGGGTGTTTATCAGAACAATGCAACAATTGTTTTAAAAAGAAAATGGGCGTACATTTTCCTAAACAGTTTGGTTGAATAAAGGCAAGAAGTATATCAAATGGAAAAGACAGACTTGTATTAATATGGCAAGATGTGGTTATGAGACTGGCAGTGATGTATTGTATAGTACAGAACCCGAGTCTTTAGAGAACCTTCCAGCAGTCAAGCATTCAAATTTAAAAACATCTCTAAAACCAGGAGACGCAGCAGGAACCACTGAGGCCCCAGAAAAAAATGTTCAGGTTATTCAATGCCATGTTATCGATTATTTATTGGTCAAGATTTCTGGCCATGTTTTGTCTATTGATAAAATTTCTTCTATTAAACATAGGTTTATCTTTTGTCCCTACATTTTATGTTTCTCATAATGATATTGGTCAATGATTATAAATCCTAGTGCAGAAAGCTAACTTTAACTATACACCTGAAAACATTGAAGACAGAGTAGATATGGAAGCATTAGGAACTAAAATTACTAAACCTAAATTCAACCACACCTTCTATCTGGGGAGTTAGGGTTTTTGAGAAACTATAATGAAAGATCTTCCCAATGAAAAAACAAGATTGTTTTGCAGCTACTCACATAATTTATCACAGAGTGAAAAGAAAGCCCTTTTAACAATGAAAGATTCATCGAGACTAATACTGATCATGGTGGGTGGTGGTTATTTGGGACAAACAAGATTATTTGACAGAAGCTGATAGACATTTCCCTGATGGGATGGTTTACCAAAAATGGTGATGGACCCAGCAACTGTTGTTCAACAACATTTGTATATTTGGTTTACTTAATGCAGTGCTGCTGGGGAAATTATTGAGAAATAAAACAAAGGATGTTTGTTTTAGATCCCTTCTCCCAATGGTTATAGTTTCTTCTCAAAATATATAAAAACATCTTCTACTACCTGGAAGGCCCATTGTTTGAAGTAGAAGTTCTTTTACTGAACCAGCTTCTGGATTTTTAGAATGCTTTCTGAAACATAAATCTGATATATTTAAGCAATAACCAATGATGTGGTGTGGTATATTGAAGATTTACCCATGGTTGGCGTGGTTTAATCACGAGGGTGAAGCCCGAGTGATTAAATAAAGCCAACTGTGGGTAAACTTTAATATACCACAACTGCAGAGTCGGTTATTGCTATTATACAATGACATTATTTAAGAAAAAAATACTTACTTTTCTTAAATAATGTCTTTATATAATGGCGCATTACTGTTCTTCCCACGGTGGTGGTATACTGCTTCCTTGTGTTGATGTACTGCGCATGCGTATGGGACTACGCATACCCAGTACATCAATGCTTTGAAACGGAAGCAACAGAGAAAAGAAAGTCTCCGTTGCTCTGTTTTTTTTTTTTTCTTTATTAAAAAAAAGGGGGGGTTTTAGACATTTTATACCAAAGGAAAAAAGTCTGGGTGACCGGACCTTTTTCCGTTGGTATATTGTGGGATTAACAACGGGCACACTGGCCAATTAGCATGCACGTTTTGGAATATTAATGGGGGGGTCATTGTATAATACAAGATATTGCATACTTTTTGAACAATGTTAGAGATCTTTCCTTGATAAATTCCACCTAATGAATGTTACATCTTTATATATTAGTATCCCTAATGGTAGTGAATGAATAGGTTCATAGGTGATTACTAGGCTAATGGCACAAGAGCTTTTACAAGCCTAGCCAATAATGCCCATGATATGACAATATTATATCTTAATTCCCCAGATGTGGGATGGGGTAGTATCAGGGTAGTGGGTCTTTGGGTTTTGGAGCCTTGAGTCATTTTACAGACTGCCTCTGTCCATAAGGGACATGGGCAGTACTCCAGGAGTGAATTTACATTTTCCCATCCATTTATAAAAATTATTTTTGAAAAGCGTGAGAGATGGAATTTGTTTTATGAAGATGGGAAGTTTATTCCATAGACATGGTAGCCTGTTGGATATGAACTTGTCTCTTCAGCAAGTTCTGTTAGAGTCACAAATAAGGTTCAGGTGAATGGAACGCGTAACCTTTGTATAATTTTTCTTGTGAATATTTAACATTTTCATCAAGGCAGGATCAGAGAATGCCTTGTAATTCGGGCATAAGTCACCTCTCAATAAACAATGTGAGATGGAGTAAAGGGATAGGTCATTTAGTCAGTCTACATAAGGTATGTGTCTTACACTTTGTATTCTTTAATGAAAAACCTCTGGGGCCACTCCATTTGGTGTAAGTGTCTGGTTATGTACATGCAGAAGGTAGCATTGTACTATGTTATGGGCTTGGTATGGGCCAAGTACAGTGGTACTATTACTTCCTTTGATTTTGATGCCATGCCTTTACTTATATGTTGAGCCACACAGAAGGATTTCTTCACTACTGGTGGTCAAAGTTTAGGTTACTATCTATCTATCTGTGTTCCCAGGTCCTTCACCACTATGTCTACTTTAAGGGGTGCGCTATCAATATTAAACTTTGCAGGGATATCTGATTTACCAAAGGGTGTGATTATGCATTTTTTAGCATTTAGTCTCAGACCATGGTTTTAGCACCAGTTGTTTGTCATTTTTCGGCCTGTTTACAGAATGTTGACATCATTTGGGGATTCAATGATTGTTCCCAGCTTGCATTCGTCAGCGAATTTGGTGAGCCAGAGTCCCCAACATTGGTCTTCACTTCAGAGAAGTATATACCATACAGGAGAGGTCCCAGCACTGAGCCGTGTGGGACACCACTAGAAATAGGTTTCTTATCAGAGGTGGATTCACCTGTCTAGACAGTGCATGCTTGGCCCATGAGCCAGTTTTCTAGCCATCTGATGATGTAGGGGTTTCTGCCTAACTCAGTAAATCTATGTATGATCCCTGAATTAGGGATTGTGAAAAGCTTTGCCAGGTTTAGATAAGTGCCGTATACCATTTTGCACTCATCCATGACTCTGGTGACTTTCTCGAAGAACTCCACTAGATAGAACAGACAAGACCTCCCTTTGATAAATCTAAATTGGGTGTGGTCCTCTGTTTGGAGAGTTCCTTTGTCATTATTAATCATGTTCATGAAAATTCACTCCATGGCCTTGCAGATAAGACTGGTCAAGTTTATGAGTCTGTAGTTCCCTGGGTCAGTTGATGGGCCCCCTTGTGTAGAGGGATGACTGTTGTAGTCCTCCATTCCTCTGGAACAAAGCCAGTCCAGAGACTGTGGTTAAAGAGGGTTTCTAGTGCCCCTAATGGATTCTGTTTTAACCTATTTAAGAAGCATCCTGAAATGGTGTTGGGACCGATGGAAGCTGTGGTTTTAACTTTTGCAAGTTTAGTAAGGAATTGTTTCTCATAATTACCAGTAGACAATGGTTGTGTGTGCTTCTTTGTGTGTGGTAGGAAGTGACGGAGGGAAAAGTTTGAACTGACCTTGTCGGCCAGCAGGTTTGCTATAGTTTCAGGCTGGGTGTAAGTGTTCCCGTTCATGTTGAAATGCTGAGCATTTCCCCTCAGGCTCTGAACATAATTAAAAAAAGCCTTATGGTTATCTTTCACCTGGGAGACTTTTTTTTGCTTCATAGTTTGTTTTGGCAGATTTGTTTGTTTAGACAGATGAGTTTCTTTTTGCACTGTTTTGTCTGTAACTTCTTGACTTTGGAGAGTTTTTTTTTTCCTTTTGTTAAATACTCTGTTTATGTTAGGGGTCCACTAGGGTGGTTCATTTTTGCCAGTAATCACGTTTGACTCGGGGATGTACTGCCTCCTCTATGCAGATATAAATGTGGTTGTACAGTGCTTTTGTTTACAGCTCAAAGTAGGCCTCAGTGTCAGAAAAGCATGGAAATTTAATAAGCTGTCCCTTAGTGTGAGGTAATTGGTCTTAGCCAAGTTGTTAGCAGGTTTGGAGTTTGATGGGGGAGCTATGTTAGTCTTAATACTAAAGGAGATTATTTTGTAGTCAGATCTTACCAGGGATGATTTAATGCACAGGAGAGAGCAGCATCCCCCTCTGTTTGTACTCGATTTAGGATATTTATACCCCTAGTTGGTGAGATAACTAATTTCTCCAGGGTGTTTGCATAGATGAAGTCCAAAAACCTCTGAGCAAGTGAGTTATTAGTTGTATAAGTCTCCCATTTTATGGAAGGGTAGTTGAAGTCACCCATAAGAATGGCGTTATGTGAATGTTAATAGATTCCACTAGGTTTAGGAAGGAGTTGTGGTTTTTCAGACTCATGTTAGGGGATTTGTAGTTAGCAAGGATATGATAGGGGGTCTCACCTACAGTTAGTCGGGTATGGAGCAGCTCAATTGAGTCATTTCATTGGACCAGTCTAGCAGTGTACTTGTCCTTTATGAACACTGAGACATGTCCCTTTGTTTTATCCTGAGCTGAGGGAGATTGAAATGTGTGAAAGGCATTGTAGCTCTTGATAGCCAAGATGCTTTTTATGGTCCTGAACCATGTTTCCCATGATTGCACATATGTCTCCATTCTCCAGGGTGAGGAGTACCTCCAAGGAGTACAGTTTTTATTTAAACTCCTAGCATTAAGCAACAGTACTTTTAGGTAGTAGTGAGTGATTTGTGTTATATTGGAGGGTTTAACAACTTGCATGGCCTAAAAAAAGCACTATGGAAATAGATAAAGTTTTTTTTCCAGTATATTGAAGCCAAGTGGTGGCAAGTGCAAACAATCTCTGGCAAAGCATTGTGGTTTGTCGTCAATCATGTCTTCCCAGGCTGACACATATTGGGATCCCATGATGTGAACCAGAAACTAAGCCAGTTGTTGAAGTCAATCATTTTTTGCTGGTACTGTGGCATCATCATTGTTAAAGGTAGGATGCTACTCATGGCTGGATGCATAACTGCCTGGGGGATATATTCAGACAGCGAGAGTTCCATCATGTCGCTCCTCATGCAGTCCAGTGAGGTACATCTTATGTCATTTACACAGCCAATCAAAAAAAAAAAATCAATTAATACTTTATCCCATTAAACTTTTAGAAATCTCTATTTAAAGAGCCAGCTCCTAGTCACATTATGGTTAAGTTTTTATAGTCATTGTATGGTTATTTTTACGGTGGATAGAAGCTGGTTCTTTAAATAGAGATTTCTAAAAATTTAATGGCACAAAGTATTAATTATTTTTTCTTTTTTGATTGGTTGTGTTTTATGACATCATTCAATACATTTTATTTAAATTAGGTTATTTACACCCACATGGACTATGACCATGTCCTAGTGGTACATGTAGTTTAATGACCTAGGTGCATGCCTAACCTGGAAGATCCTATCTCCAGATAAAACAGCTCACTGTGAGCTTCTCCTTGCTTAGCCTGCTAAGGGGAACATCAGAACATCTTACAACAGAATCACCAATAACAAGAATGTTTGGCTGTGTGGTGTGTTGCCTTATGGGCTTGGAAGCAGGGCTACTATGATTTTCAGAGTTATGTGTTATATGGGGTGCTGTCTTTTTTGAGTGTGCACACAGCCACTGAGAAATGCTTTTAAAAGGTCTTGGAGATTTAGGTAAATTGCAAGTGAGTACCTCTGTATAATGGGTCTATGTATTTGTTCCTTAATGCTGGGAGTGAATGTTTGGGGTGCAATGCTAACAACCTGGTTTGCATTTTTCATGTGTATATGTGACAGAATTGCCTCCAATGACACTGTGTATCTACATCTCTCACACATTGTGTTTGTCTGTTCTAAAATTAAATGGTTGCCAGTGAACATGAGGCAGTTACTACACTGCCTCAGAAAGCCCATATCCACCAGGCCAGAAACAGAGATGACAGGGAAGTACCTATCTATTATACCAAATCTTTAGTAGATAGAAAGCAGTAGGGGAGAGTCACTTAAAGGTCTAAGTGAGAGTGTTTAGTAGTATAGTATTAAATGACTTGCAGTGCTGCTGCCCTCTGTGCAAACTAGTAAGTCTTCAAGCAGTTATGAGCAGTGGTAGACTATGGAGAGCATGTTCTATAAAGGATTTTCAACTGGAGAAGTTTGCTTAATATATGAGGCATGAGTAACTGTGTTTTCATGATGCACAAATGCAAGGCTTTTATACCAGCACGATGAAAGTATTTTGCACAGTTATCCTTAGGCCAAATCAGCAAACCCTGAGAAATACAGAAAAAGTGAGCAAATGTAAAGGAACTTCTACAAACACAGAAAACCTTTGCAAAACTTAGAAATATTTTGAGAACACAGAACAGCTTTTGCAGTATCAGAGGAGGTTAGGGAATGTCAGAATACTATTAAAACAATATAATAGTAGTACGGCAACAAACAGATGGAATTTTTTTAACAAGTGCAGACTGAAAAACAGTGGTAAATTCAACAAAATCAACAAATGCTGCACAGAACTGTTAAGTAGCACTGAGATAGGTAGAACAAGTGCAAAAAAAACTGCTTTGATGAGAATATTGTAAAAATCTAAGACGCTTATAGTATTGAAATAATTCCTCAAATGATTTCCAGTGTAAAGACTTTAAAGTTAACCAGTTTTGGTAATATAAAGTTTTAACATCATAAAAATAAATATAAAACTGATGTCCTTAGACTTAATGCTTGTAGGTGGTAAATGAAGTATTGTGAATCCTTAAGAGATAGCTACTTTTCCATTTTCCTATTGAAACTAGTTTTGTACCTAGAGACATCATAATTTTGGAACAAGGGCAGTTACATAAAATATGGAATAAGTCAGCAATTTCTGATCCACATGCCAGACATGGTGATGATGAGTATTAGGGGTCAAATTTGGACATAACCACAGAAAGGAGAGAAGTTCCAGTCCCTCAGTTAGTAACAAACTTCTTTAATAACAGGCAAGATTAGCGCTTTTATCTTGTGTACAAGACTTCATCAGATGCCCCCATTTTACATCAAATTTGGACATAATTTGGGGTATTAATATGTATTGTTAAGGATCAGATTTGTATAAGCAGGCTTTTTAATGGTATAGATTTTTTTATTTATTTTAGCTAGTTTGGTTAATGCTTCATTACATAATTTTGGAAGTTGATTAGAAGTCCAGTATGAGACTATTAAAAATTATTTTGAAATGTTTGATTTATCATGAATTTGTATGTGAAAAAAAATTGCCTGAACAAAAAGGAGAGCAAAAATGATTAAAAGGTTCAAGTGTGTTGTCCAAATGAGTGTCTAAGGAAAGTTTGGACGAGAAGATATTTGAGATTTGGTCAATGAGGGGAAGACAGCCTTTGAGGAGGTTTATATTTATTCTAGTTTATTCTCTGGAGAACTAAATGGTTGTGAAAGTTTTTAACTGTGTTATCTTTAATTAAGAGAAAATTAGGTTTATCATTTTGTTGGTTAATGTTAGGGTTGGGATTTGTGGGTTGGCAGAAATCTGGGACTACATCAATATTTATTCATTTAAGCAAGTTTCTGAATGAGAGAACCATAACTATTACAAATTTGTGGACTTTGAGCTTTTTTGTTTTATTTGTAGAAAGGGAATAGCAAGGGGGTAGGTTTTCAGAAAATGAGCCAAGATTTTGACCCAAACTGGGTTCCATTTATTTTTCTGGAGGTTAAATGTTATAATTCAAAACAATCTGTTAGCATGTATAATTTGGTATTAAAAATAGAAGTCTGGGAGGTGTATGACTTCATTTTGTTTGGAGGCAATTCATTTATCTTATGAGATGTGTATTGATTTAGGTGATCAAATAAATTTACTAAGTGCAGTAGAAATAATTTTGAAAACAAATTGGGGGGATAAGATGAAAGTATGCCATAAGTTAGAAAAGAATCTTGGGGAAATATTCATTTTAACAATGATAACTTTAGGCATAAAGTAACAGTTAAGATTAAACCATCTCTTAATATCTTCACAAATGCAGACCGTAAACTGAGAATATTAACTTTGCAATTTTTATGAGGAATCTTGATGAAATGTAATTCCTAAATATTTTAGTGTATAGTTACTACGTAGCATATTGCTAATTTTGCATTTATTTTGATTTTGATAAATAGGGAATATTACTGATTTCTGTAAGCTAAGTTTATAGTTAGAAAATCTTCCAAATGAATATAGAGGGGATTTAGAATTTTGGCGATATTCTGGTTAAGATATGTGAAATATACATTTCGAACATCTACAAAAGCAGTTTCAGGGATGATTGTATTAATAAAGTTTGGCTAAGTTATAATATGAATTATATGTCAACTAGATAAGTAGGGGATTCAGTATAAAAATGAACAAGGAAGCATGATAAAATGCATCCCTATCTAACTATACATGTTATAGACATAGGAGAAGAGTTTGTTTATAAATAATCTTGTAGAGGAATGTTTGTAAAGAATGTGTATATACTCTATAAATCTTTTTGGAATATTACATTTGAACATGACAGTGAAAATGAAATTGGATGGTATTCTATCAAATGCTTTGGAAGCATCAATAGCTAGTGTTTGGATTTAGGACTTGTAAAGGCTAGACAGGTAAGGTATGATTATTAGTTTGCCTTTTAGGAAGAAAACCAGACTGAGGAGGATATAAAATTGAGGGAACAAAATTTTTGAGTGTGCCTACAAGTAGAGAAGTGTACATTTTTACATCAAAAATTATTAGAGCAATAGACATACAGCTTGAGGGGTCAGAAGAATCTTTTTTATAGTTTGGGGACCAGCATGGTTTTAGATTGGTTTAGACAGAGATCTGCTACTCCATATTTTTGAAATAGTTAGTTGGAAACATTTATTAAATTCTGATGTGAAGCCAACAGACAGATGTGATAATGTTTGTAATTTCTGCCAAAGTAAAAGATTTAGTTAAAGCTTCTTATTGTGATAAGTTTATGGTTAGAAAATCAGTCTGATGTAGGTAATTGAGTAGGTCACTGGTTGTATGTGCGTGTGAGAAATAATTATAAAGTTGAGAATTAATGTTGATAAATATATCTAAGATATCTTGTTTACAGGTATTGCCCTTGTTATTAATTTTTATGTCTGACATAAAAGTCATTGGAGGAATAATTTTAGTGATCCTAGTTAAAACTGTAGAAGGGCATTGAGCCCATTAACTGTATTATGCCAACATTTTTGTTTCATGTCTAGAGAGTTATTCTGTATATAAAAGGCATAATTCTCTTTTAGGTCTAATAGGCCAATGTATTTGGTTTGATTTAATAGTTGTCTTGATCTGAGAATAGATAGTGTGTCTTTAAGATAGTTTTATTTTTGTTTGAACGTTTTAACATAAAAATATTTTTTATATTAAGATTCCTCATATTTTTGCCTTTAGTGCAGTCCATTGTATATATTATTTAATGTGCTTATTGTTGAAATTTGAATAGAAATGAGTGAGAATAAGGTTGATTTCATTTTTAGTATCTTCCTTAGATAGCACCCAAGGATTTTATATCTATGAGAAGAAATAGTATTTCATTACTGTTGGTCTATCCCAATCAAAGAATAAAGTAATGTTTGAACAGGCAGAAAAGTATCTGGGTCCTGCCATCAAAGTATCTGGGTCCTGTTATCAGGTTGACAGAGCATATATAATCTTATCAGAAATTAAGAAGAAAACAATATGTGACCAGGACTTACAGTTTTAATAATAGGAGGATTTATTTTTTATTTTAATGATTGGTAGAGCAAATTTTAATAGAGGCAGACAGTTTAAGGTAGATTTAGGATTACTGTTGATGCAGATTGGTATACAGAAGTTGGTATACTGTGCATTTTTTTGGGTCTACAACTGAGTTCCAGTCACCAGCAATTATAAAATAGTATTTGTCTTTAAATCTGTTGAGTATGTTGTGGATTTCTGAAATAAATTCAGTTTGTTTAATGCATAGGGCTTAAAGGTTTAATAATGAGAAGTGTATTGTCTACCCTCAGGTGTTAAGTCACAAGGTAGCACCATCTACATTGATGATCTGTTGTTGAAAAGAGGCCTTGATTAATATAGCCACACCAGCATTTTTGTTGCCAGTAGCAGTAATACTCCTTATCCATCTTTTGGATTTTATTGACTAACGGCACTGGATTTATGAAAGAGATAGAGAAAAAGGTTTCTTTTTTGAATGATTGTAGCCTTCTTACATTCCATTATTTGATATGCCAGCAAGAAACCATATAAAATAAACATTAATGATAAGAGAAATCGAGTAACTTGTGTAAGTACATGTTTGGGTAAATAAATATGAGGACAGAATTTTTTGGGAAAAAGAAGTAGAGTGAAGTAAAAATGGAGGTAAATTGAATCAAAACTTAAATTCCAGCATGTCTAATAATAAGAACAAAATGAGAATGGATAGAGCAAACTCTCCACCCCCACCTCCCACTGGGCCCAACCCCAAACTCCCAAATATGAGAAGAAATACAAAAAATGTATAAGATGATTTGTGATAAACATTAGCATTTCTATACTATAAGAAGTTGTCTCTTAATGTTTTTATCTATGTCTTTAAGCTTTTAAAGAACAAATTAAGAACATTAAGACTGACTGAACTAAAAAATACTAGCAGTTATATAATTATACTTGTGAAATACACAAAATTGCTTCCTAATGCATGAAAACTCTTTACTTTGCGGGGCTTAAACTTAAAGTTTGCTATCAAAACAAGTAAATATTTAAATTGCACTGAGTTGTGAAAATACTAATTTTAACGTACTTACATTAAATATAAGACAAATGGAATAGGTCAGTTGTTAAGTAATGTTATAGCGGAATTGTGAATTCAGTGGGAACTCTTATTAACTTGTCCAATGCAACTTCAATGGTAAAAAAAGATGTTCTATCTATTGTTTAATTAATTAGAGAAAGTTTGTAGATGGATCATAAAGATGGCAGGATTTCCTGATTGAAGATTAAACCTCTGAATATCTACAGATGTCCACACTGTGAACCCGGAAACATTGCCCACACCATTGTTCTCCTCTTAACCATCTCACCATGCAAGAAATTTTCAGGTAGGAAGGTAATGAGAAATTAAAGGTTTTATGAAATGTGGATTTAGCTTCCTGGAAGCCTGAGAAATTATACCTGACAATGACATAAGTGAATCATAATTTGACCAGGCAGACCATTTGAAATTTTATGTTTCTTTTGATAAAGTAATCACAAAAAGGAGTCATTTTTTGTCTAAGAGCCTTGATTTTCAGAGGTAAATCAATAGCAAATGTGATTTTGTTACATCTCCTAGTAAAGACATGCTTTGATTTAGTGACTGTCCATATGTTACATACATCCTAATAATTAAGCATGTTTGCATACATTTCCCTAGGTTGGTTTTCCCTTTGTGCTCTTATCAATGCACTGTGAGTTCTTTTGATAATAATGTTGTTGCCAGAGTACCGATTGCCTTGGAGACATCCAAATATCTCTTGGGTAAACCTTAATTAAGTTATAATGTTCTATTTTTTTCTGGATTGAGCTTCCAAGTCTAATGTCTTTTCATTAAGTTTGGTCAAATCCTGTGTTCATTGAGTTGGATGTTTCTAATGTTTCAGTTTTCTCCTCGCATATGGCTATTCTGTTTTTAGAAAAGTCAAGGCATTTAGAAATGTCAGACTTAGTAGATTTTTTTTATCTTCTTAATTGGGTAGTCTATATCTTTTGCTGATGATTCTTTTTCTGGTCAGTTTATTGCAGATAATTTAGTTTTAGAAGCTGATACAGCCATAACATTTGTTTTAATATATCCTATTTAGAATGTTTTGCAAATTCTACTTAATATTGCTGAGTATAGAAGAGATTCCCCTTTTTGTATTAGCTATTTATTTTGCAGAAGTACAAAAGGTAACAGCAACTCTAGACCGGGTCCCACAAGACACGAGGAGATTCAGCAAAGATATCAACAGGTATGGTTTTGACACATTGCTAGTTATTTAGATTGCTGATGAGTGAAGTGGTTATTGATTTATTGAAAATAGCTCATATCTGAAGTTTTGAAGTAAAAAAGATATGAACTTTTTATCAGATGGCATAAGATTTTAATTAACGAGTACAGAGCTTTAACTATAACATACTTAGCTCCTGGTTGCCATATTTATCTCCAAAAGTGGATAGGTTTAATTCAAAACTTTTACTAAAGTTCAACTATGCTGCAAGCAGTTTACAACCAGCTGAGCAGTGATGTAAACCATCAGGAACTTAGACAAAGCTGTTGTTTCCAATCTCATCATCTTCCAAAGAAGTCTTTTTCTTTAATGTACATTCTTCAATATAGATGAAATGATTTTTCTAATGCCCGAGTCATGTTGCTAAGACCTTCTTAGTGTTATAGCTTAGAAAAAAATATAGTTTAACACCCTTCTCAGATATATATACTGTAATAATGTGACTAGTTTTTGTGAGCACAATTAGTCTCCTGTCTTTATACCATTCATATCTGTATGTATGATTATGCTGCTATTTAACTGAAGAAATCCATAGTTTTATTTAGGCTTCATTAATATACAGAATGTTGGCACCTAGGTGGCACATACAACGAGGTCTTCAGATAAGTGCACAAACCAGCCAATATACAGTTCCAACTTAACAGTCTAGCACTACAGTCTAGCACTAAAAATAAATAAATAAAATGTTTTATTGAAGCATAAATGCTGTTACTCCAGACCCACAGCAGACCTGGAATCCATAGTTTTGCAAAAAGAGCTTTTTTCAATGACATGGGACAAAAATAATTTATGCAAAAGTCACTAAACAAAACATATTTCCTTAACCAATAGAAAAGTACAAATAACTGGACACCTGATTTATAACTAACTTTCAATTATCTTAATATCATAAATATTTTGCACGTTATTCTTGTAAAAATATTTTTAACATTTCACTTTATCATGTGATTTCATCATTTAACCCTGAATTAATGCACCCAGAAAATTATAGATTCGTAGGTTCATAGGATGATACTAGGCTATAGGCCCAGTGGCCCTTGTAAGCCTAGCCAAGAAGTTTGCCCATGTTCCAAATCTTTTTTCATTGTTTTCCTTTTTCATTAAGTAGCAGATGTTTCCTATTTTGCCTGCATTTCTTTGAACACAATCAATGCCTGCAAAAGTAAAATTAGTGATCAAATGTGTCAAACAATATTTATATAAAGCACTGAACTCTCTTTAACATCATAAGCCACTGAAGTGAATTTCTATTCTGAGCTTCCAAGGTATTGATGTCTGCCCAACATAAAAGCAATCACATTGACAAATAACTAAAACATATTAGGTAGTGTTACAAGTTGCCTAAACCTTGACCACCAGGTAGCTATGGTAGTGAGGTATCTTTCTGAAGTCATAGTGCCATTGTACTTGGCCCTCATCAGATCCATAATTGAGTACCATGCTCCCTTCTTCATGTAGCTGACTAGGCACTTACACCAGTTAGATTGCATATACAGGTTTCTCACTAAAGAAATACAAAACATAAGACACATGTCTTATGCAGACTGACTAAAGACCCCATCCGTTTACTCCATCTCATATTGTTTATTGAAAGGGGACTTATGCCTGACCTACAAGACATCCTCTGACCTGGCCCTGATGAAAATGTTACATATTTGCAAGAAAAATTATCTGAGGGTTACACATTCCATGGTCATGAATCTTATTTGTAACAGAACTTGTTGGAGAGACATATTCCTGTCCCAAAGGCTAACTCATCTATGGAATAACCTTCCTATTTTCATAAAACAAACCCCATCCCTCACTCTCTTTAAAAATGAATTTGGACAAATCAATGAGAAACTGTAAATTCACTCCAGGGGTATTGCCCATGTCCCTTATGGACAGAGGCAATCTGTAAAATGGCTCAGAGCTCCAAAACCCAAATACCCGCATTCCTAATACTACCTCATCCCATGTCTGGGAAATTAAGATATAATGTTGTCTTATCTTGGGTATTATTGTCTAGGCTTGTGAAGGATCTACTGCTATTAACCTAATAATCACCTGTGAACCTATGAATTTGTACTTTGCTAGACAGTAGGAATTAATCAGTGGAGCCAGTTGTGAGGGACTTGGGCATCAAGGTTGATAGCAAACTGACTTTTGACCGCCATATTGCCTCCATTGTATGAAAAGCTTTCTACATGGCCCACCTCATCCAGGGTCAAGGTGGTCATAACATCCCAGTATTGTTCCCTTATAAGACTCATTATTAAGTACAATGCCCCTTTCGGTATGTACCTCACAAAGCACATGCAGCAGCTGGGGACACCACAGAGGTTCCACACCAGGAGCATACAGAGCCTCAAACATCTACGCTACAGAGACAGGCTAAAGGCCCTGTCCCTCTACTCAGTCTCCTACAGACTTCTCAGATGTGGCCTCTGGCTGGCATACAAAGCAATCTCAGACCCCACGTTGATGGGACTGTTGCATATTCACAAGTCAGGCTCCACTCGATTAATCCACATGAGCGACTTTAACCTGGCCTGTGACTTCAACAGGAGTTGTTGGCGGGACAGATTTGTGTCTCAGAGCCTCCCCCTTTTGTGGAATAGACTCCCTCTCCACATTAAGCAGAGTACCTCTTATTAAGTGCAACCTGGATAACTGGCTGGGGAACAGAAAATACACCCCTGGGATTCCACCTGTGTCCATGCTGGACAGGGGCATCAGGTGCTGACTTGTCGGAACATGGGCAAAATTCTTGGCTAGGTTTCTAAGGCCTTGAGGCCAATAGCCTAGTGACTCCCTATGATCCTATGATCCTATGCAAGTTTTTTTTGTAAGTTTCATAAGCTTCAGTTCGAAAATTTCGGGCCTGACAAAAGTGTATGTAGAATCTTACACATGCCTACGTACATGTAAGGCACTTCTTTTTGATCTGTACATATCTCTGTTCAGCATGGGTTAGCTTTCTGGAGCAATAAACACCTACATGTATCACTTGTTCACACATAGGGATTAAGGCTGCACCAAGGCCATATATACTAATATCAGCATTCATTGCTAGGTAACATTGCAGTATGGTAACACGTGAGCAGTTGTTATCATTTCTATCTCTCTTTTGAGGGCGTGGGCTTGAGCATCTCTCCATGACATTTTTACATGTTTCTTTAACAAGTCTCAGCAGACATAGCACTGGAAGCAGATTTGGCACACACTTGCCAACATAGATGATTTTGATTTGGTCACCGATCATAACTCCTTTATTATGTGTTTGAGACACGGATCCAAGAAACTCACCCTGAGAGTGAAGCTGGTGAGAGGATTCTTGGCATCCATGTCAAGAGTGTAAATGTAACACAATCTGTTACATTTACACTCACCTTGCCATGACTCTAAACTCTCCGACCAAATTTTTGCCCCATTTGTTTGATTTGTTTATTATAAAGTCTATGGTTTTCAGACAAATCACAGATGATTGAAGTCACATACATTTGAGTTTTACAGTTTGTATCCTTCAGACGAAATGCAGGTGAACACACACGCTGTTATTCTAGTTACCTTCTAAGTTTGTAAGAGGAAAGGACGCCTTTTCATTACATACAACAGGCAGAACCAAATCTTTTGCTGGTCAGTACTGGCAAATTTTATAGTGTAATGCTAGACTTGACCTTAAGAACTTAAGCAGGAGGTGCTTAACATCTCTAAAATTTGGGTCTCACATGACTGTGACACTTAGCTGATTTGTATTTTTTCAGAATATCAGAGCATAATCACTGTTATTCATGAACTACAAATTAATTAAGCTTAGGGCTTGTGACTCATTTACACAGGTTGGACTCTGGTATTCCTTTTACCTTGCTTGCATCATCTGGTTTAATTCCAACAGCTCTTACTCTGCGTCCATTTGTCTTGATTTAGTTTCAAACCTGATTTTTTTAATAGTCTTGAGTACTGCCTCTAATTGTGAATTATATATCTCTTTATCAGAACCAAAACCTATGATGTCATTCAGAACAACAACAGCAAATGGCTGTCTTTTAAAATTGGGGTAAAAAAGGCCATCAGTATTTAATTATCTTTCTCTACTTGTATGTGTCAAAACTCATTGCATGCATGTATCATGGAAAGAAAAACTTTGGTATAACCCAGTTTTGGTGCACTGTGTGACACACTGAAACACCTTTAACACTTTTAACAAAGATCTTATTTGGTACGAAAGCAATCTTTGTTAATAGTGTTTCAGTTTATAAGTTACTAATATTTATTCTGATAGATGTTTAGTGGTAGATCTTTTTGTTAGTTAAGTAGTTAGTCATTTTGTTAGTGAGTTGGTTTCTTAATAAAGTTTGGATTTGTGGATTAGCCTTAATAAGCTGTTCTTATAAAATATATTTTAATTTGTCTCAAACTTTTAAGTTTCAGTTTTAAAGTAGCACAGTTTCAGTTTACACTATGGTGTTAAGGAAAAGTAGACTTGGTTAAAGTGATGAGTTTAATGCTTTTATTGCTGTTAACAGAACTGCCCTCTGTAACTACTCCCTTTCTCCAAATAACCTGATTATATATAAATTAATGAATGTGTTTAATGCTTTTCATTATAATCAACTAGGATCACTTGTTTGTGTGTTTCAATAAAGGATATTCCATTTTTAACTCAACTGTAGACTGCCTACTATTTTAATATTTTGTAGTACATATTTTAAAGTTCAAATTTTATTAGTGAACTAGGTCATAACATTTCAAGAAGTGAACTTCACACCCTCCACACTGGGAGGTTTCTCCTTGGTTTATTTATCTATCCTTTGTTGACTGGGTTAGTCCAACTAGGCTAGTAGCCTCTTTTCAGAGGAGACCCAAGATGATATTTATACCTTTAGGGAAAATTTGGCCAGGACATCAGGGAACTTCCCCTACTCATCATACGAGTGGATTGTACGGGGACACAATTCAGTGTGGCACTTCTTATCTTCTGTTCCAAGTGTGAAGGGGCTCAGAGAAGCAAGAAGCATGGAGGAGGAGAGCATGGTGATGACTATGGAGAATGAAACTGCTGTTAACCAAACAGCTATGGAAGTTAACATAGTGGAAAAGGAGACAGAAGAGGTGAGAAATGAGAAGAATGGCAACGGTGATGCAAACGAAGCAGTAGGAGAGGAAAAACATGCAGAAAACAACATAATGTTGGATTTGGAAGACATCTTCCAGAGGAATCTGTTTTCAATGGATATTTTAACAACAACTCTGGTGTACAGTATCGTGAAGATAGGAAAGCATGGATCACAGACTGCAGGCTGTGGCAGGGCTAGCCACTTGATGATGTAAAATATGGCTCTAGGTGATCTGGTCATGTTGAGTAATGTTGCCAAAATAGGCATGGGTAGTTTCCAGTGACAAGTGGGTTGAGGACCCGGCCTACTCTGACCTACACCAGGGACTCTTGCTAATGGTGTGAGGGGTATATGTGCCCCTATTGGCCAATGTGTGCCTGCCATAGAGCCCAGCAGCCCTGGGTCAATAAGCTACTGGCTGCCTGGTGTCTAGTTGCCCAACCTGGGTTACCTGGGATAGGTCTGTTGAACAAAAACTGGATGTAAAACTAATCAACCTGCCAAACATGAACTGAAAATTGTTACACTTAATATAGGTTCACTGACAGGACATAGCTTGGAAGTGGATGACGTGATGATATGCAGGAGCCAGACATCTTATGTATCCAAGATACGAAATGGAAGGGCAGTGCAGCAAAGCCACTTGGCTTGGAATTCAGATTCTACTACTCAGGAGGGGGACAGGCTAGAAATGGTGCAAAAATTGTGGTGAGAGAGGCTTCACAAGGCAGTGAGGGATATCATCAGAATTAATGACAGACTCATGGCAATCAGGCTCCAGTGTAATGATAGGGCAGTACTCACAATCTCAGCCTATGCCCCACAGTGATAGTTAGGAAAAGAGTGCATTCAGACAGCAATTGCAGGACCTACTAGATAAAGCAGGGCAACATCAATTTGTGTTGATAATGGGTGACTTGAATGCACATATCAGGACAGAAAGAATATGATATGAGGTCTGCCTGGTTCCACATGGGTGGGGTAACAGAAAAAAAGAAGGAGAAGCCATTCTAGACTTCTGTCTGACAAATGGCTTGTTAGTAGCCAGCACATGGTTCAAAAAGGGAGACAATCACAAGATCACATACAAGAATAGCCAACATGCAACTCAGGTTGCCTTCCTCCTAGTAAGGAATAGGCACTGGGGTAGAATCCATGATTGCAAAGTCATCCCCAGTGAAACAGTCGTCCCACAGCATAAACCATCAGTTGTCACAATCAGCTGCAATCAGTGGTCAGAGGAGGCTCTAAGGTCAACAGAGACCAGGCTGAAAACCTGGAAATTGACTGGAGAGAAAGTACAACAGTTCAAGGAATTACTCAGGGCTATATCACCCCAAGAAGAGGAGGAAATAGGTAGAGTTGAACAAGAATGGCAGCACCTAAAAACAGCATGTGTCAGGACTACAGAAAAGATATGTGGCCAAGACATATATGGAAATAAGGTACATAAGGAAAGCTAGTGATGGAATGCCAAAGTCCAGGAAGTCATCAAAAGAAAGAAGGAGTGCAGGAAGATGTGGGAGGCAGAAAAGACTGAACAGGCTAGGAAGGACTACTGGTTGGCTAACAAAGAAGCTAAGAAAGAAATTGCAATATCAAAGAATAGGGCATCAGAGGCACTCTAGCAACTTCTGAAAAGTGACACAATATGTGGCACAAAGAAACTATATCAGGTTGTAAGGCAAAGACAGAAAGATAAAGATGATAGTCAGACACCCTTCATAAAGCCTGCTCAACAGTCCTCAGGACACCAAAGGCAGATGGAAGGAGCATTTCCAGCAGCTTCTGAATGAAGAAAACTCCACAGAACCTGTATTGCCACAGAAACAGCCTACGATGAGAGAAGAAGAGGATCCCACCCTAGAAGAAGTAAGAATAGCACTAAGGAAAATGAAGTCAGGGAAAGCAGCAAGCTCAGATGAGGTCACAGCAGATATGATAAAGATGTTGGGTGAGATACTGGAGAAATGGCTCCTGAGGGAACTAATAGCACTGTGGAGAGAAAGGCATA
This sequence comes from Protopterus annectens, assembly GCF_019279795.1. Lineage (NCBI taxonomy): Eukaryota > Metazoa > Chordata > Ceratodontiformes > Protopteridae > Protopterus > Protopterus annectens. Next base: position 149,720,329 of record NC_056728.1, on the reverse strand, counting down.
TCCCAGATGACTAGAGAATAAGCATACTTGTGCCATTGTACAAGAACAAAGGGGACATACACAACTGTGGGCAGTACAGAGTCATCAAACTCCTATCACACTGCATGAAAGTTCTGGAGAGGGTGATTGATAAATGGATACGCAGAGCAGTAGAAAGTAAGATGAGAAATGAGCAGTTTGGATTCAGATCAGAATGCAGCACAATTGGCCCAATGTTTGAAGTGAGACAGATAATTGAAAAAAGCTAGAGATGATGACAGAGTCCAGCTGGCCATTCCTAGACTTGGAGAAAGATTATGACAAGGTCCCAAGAAAGCTGATCTGGGTAGTACTGTGGTGGATTGAAGTCCCAGAAACATTGATAGAATTAGTGCATGCTATATACAAGGACCTAATGACTCAAGTATGAACAGTGTTCAGCCACACAGAGGGGGTTCCTAGTGGAAGTGGGTGCACACCAGGGTTCAGCTCTGAGCCCACTGCTGTTCATATTGGTGATTAGCAAAAAGTTTGCAGGGGACAGATCTACAAAGTTGCTGTATGCAGATGATGTGGCATTACAGGTTGACTCTGAGCTAGAAGTTCAGCAAAGGATAGGAGAATGGAATGCAAAACTGAAGGCACATGGGATAAAACTAAGCACAGATAAGAAGGTGGTAATGGCAGCAAATTGGGGAAATCAGAAGAAGCTGAGAATAGAGATAGGAGGGAAGATAGTGGAAAAGGTAAACAGCTTTAAGTATCTGGGAGGTTTGGTTGAGGAGAAGGGAAAGTGAATGAAGAGGTCAAAGCTAGAATCAGAGGGGCTGCAGCCAACTGGCAGAGAGTGTCAGGTGTAGTCTATGACAGAAGAATGCCAAAGAAGATGAAAAGTAAGGTGTACAAAACAGTGGTGCGACCAGTACTATTGTATGGTACAGAAACCTGGGCAGTAAAAGCAGAACAGTTGAAGAAGCTAGACGTGATGGAAAGGAAGTGCTTGAGAAGGGTGGTAGAATGCACACTGTGGGACAGATGAAGAAATGACGGCATAAGTGCAGAAGCCAAAGTAGCTCCAATTGCAGAAAAGATCAAAGAGAGCAGATTATGATGATTTGGACATGTGCAGAAAAGCAGAAGACAATCTGGTGAAGAAGATTTGGGACAGACAGGAAGAAGGTAAGAGGAAGCGAGGACATCCACCAAAGAGGTGGATGGATTGTGTGAAAGAAGATCTGTGACAGCCAGACATGAGTGTTGAAGAAGGCAGGAGTGTGGCACTGAATCAAGAGAGTGAGAGAGGTGGCAATAGTTAACATGATACCCCGACCCCATGTAGAAAAAAAAATGGGAAAAAGGGGGCTGATGATGACGATGACTTCAACAACAGAATGTGTTGTTACAACCCTCCAATTGAGAGAGTTGCAGGAAGTCTACCTAAAAGAAGTGATAGATCAAAGCAAACCAGAGAGTGAAAAAGCATCATCATGACAAGAGATACTGGACAGGATTCAGGAGAATGAAAGTTCACAACAGAAAAAGGAAGAAAAGAGATTGCATGCACAGACAGTGAGAGAAGGAGAAAGAAGAGAAGGAAAAAGAAAGAAATTAAAGAAAAAATTCATGACGATAAGCAACAAGGCAGAAAAGGGATTAGACAGGTATGAGGTATGGGGCAGCATCATAGGACCACTGGAGATAGAACCTAGAACCCAGAGAAGTTAGGGTCTTTATTTGTATTAATAAGGATACACTTTGTGACAGTTTTTTTGAAGAAGCTCAAAACATGGAAACATTTTTAGAGCAATATAATAAAAGAAAGACAGTTATCCTTGAAACTTATACATTATAAAAGCTTTTAAAAGAGAAGCCAAGAAGAAAGTGCTTGTGTAATTTAGAAGTGAAATTGAAAGAAATGATTTAAAAGAATATTTAAAGACTATCCCTGGGATTCAATAACACCTACACTAAGTGTACACTGTTCTGAGTGAACAGACAACACAGATATAACTCACACCTTCTTCCTCCTAATTTTAGTTTTCCTACTGATATTCTTGCAGCTTTAAATATTTACAGGAATTCATAAAGGTTACCACAAAGTGCAGACTACATGTACACTTAGTGCAATCTTTCTGAATGACTAGGAAGCACAAACATGTGATAAGAATTTTATTGAATACATATCGTGTACACTTAGCATAGGCTTTATTGAATCTGGCCATATATGTAGAGATGTTAGACATGTAACAACATATACAATAATAGAGGCTTATAGTAGAGGCTTATGGACTGGAGGTTGGGCATGTGGTGTCATCCTGAAAATGCAAAATGAAAAAATTGTACATTTATTGAATATAATTAATATTGATGGAAACAAAGGCATAGTGAGATACTGGGGACAACTCAAGACATGCTTTTTATGTGGCAAGGATGATCATTTAATTAGTACTTATGATAAAAGGAAATGTTTTATATGTGGAAAAAAATGGGTCGTGAACCAAAGAAATGTAAACAAAAATATATAAAATGTGAACAAATAGGTAATTCTTGGATAGACTGTACAGAATTAGTGAAACATACATAAGAAACAACATTAGTACAGGAAAAAGAGAAGGAGGAAATTACATCAGACATTATAGAAGAAGTGCAAAATGGGCAAATGAATGAAACTGAAGTAACAATGGATGTGAGGGAGAGTACAAATGAAATAAAAAATAAGGAAACAAATGAGAAAGAAGAAATAAGTAATACAAATGATAAAGGAGAAAGTAAATGGGTAAAAGTAAGAAGCAAATGAGTTTCTGTAGGTAAAAATAAAAAGACAACACAAGCTCAAAAATGTAACTATAAGAGAAAGCAAAAAGGATGACAATAAAATTCATTTTTTATAGTGAGAATCTTAACCATTAACATCAACAGCATGAAAAATATTCATCATCGGTTAGGAGTATTAGACTTGTATATGACATTAGGTATGGATATTACTGCACTTATAGATATTAGAATAACAATAGAAGAAGAAAGAGAACAAATAAATGGTTTATGAGAAGACAAAATAATTTGGCATTTAGGTATTGAAAAATGAATGCTTAGTTATAGTCATCCTGTGTAAAGAATGGATAGATATTTTAATTACACAATAGTACTCATTGGAAGAATAGTAATACTAGACATAAGGTATAAAAATCAAGTTTATGGAATAATTACACTTTATGCATATGCCTTATAGAAACAAACAGAAAACATGTTTAGAAAAATAATGGATAATGAAAATTTAAACATGCAATTAATCATAATGGGAGATTTTAATTGTAATCTAAGACAAAGACATAAAGAAGGGGCAGACACTAAAGTAATTCTAGATATGATTAAATATAATAAAATGTATTTATGGGAAAATACAAATTGGACATACAAACAAAGCAATTTAAGAACAGAAATTTACTATTTTATAGTTTCAGACAGCTTGATTATACTACACCAAAGGTATAAAATCCAGGATTTTCAGACCATTTAACCATATGGATGAGATACAAGAAAAACATGGATTATATAAAAATAGGCAATGGAATAAAAATAATTAATGAGTCAGAATTTAATGAACAGGCAAAAGATATAATACTACAATTATGGTAACATCAAATAAGTATGAGGGAATTTTATAAAGACTGGAAGAGTTGGTAGAGCAATTTGAAAGAAAAATATAGAAAGACCACAGCATTTTGATGTATATAAGGAATTTAGTAAGAACATATTCAAAACCATAGCAAGTAATAGTGAAGAGTTTATAGAAAAAGAAAGAAAAACGTATAAAATGAATCAAGAAAAATTAAAAGAAAAGAAGATTGTTGAAACAAAGATACTTTTGGCAAGGAGAGAAAGAGGAAGTAGCACCATACTTAAGTAAAATGGTTAAAGAAAATACAAGAATAATGAAAGAATTAAAAGATTTAAAAGGGTACATGGTAATCACACATGAAGAAATTATGAAAACAATCAAATAATATATAGTACAGACATTCTCAATTGTTTGTATCTTTCAGCTTTTCCCGGTTAGGGGTCGCCACAGTGGAACTCCGGTCCGCTAATGATTGGCAGTAGATTTTTGCGTACTGGCTTGCCAGGCCTAACACACAACCTTCAATGAAGGAACGCCCATTCAAGCATGTTGCTACACAGAAGACACTCTGTCTGAGAATCGAATGGGCAACATCTAACTGTGAGGCGACAATGCTACCGCAGCACCACCACCGCAGTCAGACATTCTCAATAAGTGGCATTATATTAAAAGATAGATGGAATTAAATAAGTTAACTGAAGAAGACAGTAAAAGAATAGAGGAAATGATTACAATAATAGAATTAAAAAATGTACTTAAGACAGTAAATGTTGAATCAGTTACAGGAATAGATGGAATTAAACACTTAATGTACAAAAACATGCAAGAATGGTAAAATAATGTTTCTTAGAAGTAATGAACAAATGATTTGAAAAAAAATGTATAAATGATAAAAGATATACTTAGGGATAATGAAATTCATATGGAAAAAGGGAGAAAAATGGATATAAGAAATTGGAGACCATTAGTTTTAAATAATATAGATTATAAGATTTTCATGAAAACAATAGAAAAAGAATAGCAAAAAAGTTAATAAATTATTATCTGAAACAATCTTTGGAATTAGAAGTAAAGGAAGTCAAGAATTATTAATATTAAGAGAATTGGTAGATGATATAACAAACAGAAAAATAGAATTAAAAATATTAATAACAGATGTAAACAAATCTTTTGACAAAATTCAACGCAAAGCATTGTGGAAAATGTTAGAGGAATATAATGTAATTAATGAAATAAATGTTCTGAAGTTGGTTTACATGGAAAACAATGTAAGATTGGTAGTTAATGGATGGATAAGTGAAACTATATGACTAAGAAGTGGTATCAAACAAGGATGACCAACAAGTCACATGTTATTTGCATTAACTATGAAAGTAGTGGTCACTGAAATTAATTCAATATTGGAAAAAGCTAGGTGCCAGACTCTAGAAGAATTATGAGTTCAGTTATGTTTACAAATGCAGATGACGTAGCATTACCAGTTAAGAATACAGAATGTATGAAAATAGCCACAGAAATGCTCAGTAAAGAACTGATGATGTTAGGACTGACTCTTAATAAATGAAAAAAAGTAAAGGACTAGTTTTTTCAGGAGAAATACAGGACATTAAATGTAATGAAGAATATATAGAAATCTTAGGAATAAAGTTTGTGAATGAACAATTAAGAGAACAACAATGGAGAGATATGATAGTTATAATATGAGGTCTTTGTGCATTTTGGAGAACATTTAGACTGTCATACAGGAAAAATGGATTTTTAAGTAACTCCATAATATTAGGTAAAATTGCACATTTAGTTAACGCATGTACAATTCTGTTAACATTAGAAAAAGATTTAATGAATGTAATTTTTACATTCATTTGGTGTTCAAGACTAAACCTGGTAAAAATAGGCATTTTTATGTAAATAACAAAGAAGGAGGGTTGAACTTGTTACACCCAATTGTACATGTTTTTTTTCATTAAGCTTGTATAAAATCTTAGTAAAGAGTAATATAAAGAAAGGTTATTAACAAAAATCATAGAAGGGACATATTAATTAATTTGAGGCAAAGTTGGCACATTTAAAAAGAAGGAAAAAGTTCATTGTATGGATATGAAATTATATCAAGAGAAAACACTGCTATGGAAAATTGATAAAGGAAAGAAAAAATATAAGGATGTGATATGAAAATATAATGGAACATTTGTATCACGTTTATCCTTGAAAACATATTTATTTATTTTATTTATTGACATTTGTTTACTGGGAAAATCCACTGGGCCAGACTGAGCCCATTTTCAGTGGAGGCCTGGGGAGAAGAGCTCCAACATCAAAATAACAATTAAATACAATGTTTCCAAAGTAGCAGAACATATAAAAAGGAAAAATCCAGAGTTTCAAAGAACAAATTAAAGTGGGCATGATCCACACATAAGTAAAGAGAAGATCAAAGCAGTAAAAAATGAGAATTAATAGGTATAAACAACATATAGAATGTATAGATTTATTGTGGAGATTATCAGTAAGTAAGTTACCGGTCAAGGCAAACATGCCATATAAACAATAAAGGATAGAATGTGTTTACATTGTGGTGAATTAGAGACAACTGAAGATGTTTTTATAAAGCAGAAAAGGATGTTTAGATTGTGGAAAGAAATATATGGGAAAGGATACTTAAAAGAAATGAAGAACATCAAATGAATTAATATAGGTATGATTGAATATGGACATTATAAAATTGTAAAACAAAAGGACATTAAACTGGATGCAAAATTATTTTGTACAATATGGATAATATAGAACAAAAGAATTAATGAAGTAAAATACAATGGAAAGTGGTTATTACCAGAGATTTTAAAGAAAGCAAGACTTTGGTTGTGGAGAAAAGAGTGGGGGATTAAAAAAATGAAGGTATAATATAAATGTAAGAATCATGTTATAAATAATGTAAGTATTGTAAATAATGCAAATGTGTTGAAAAGTTGTGCATAAGATGCATATATTTGTAAATACAATAAAGAACCCCTACTCTTTTTGGAGATTACGTAGATGTTGTATTGCTGCTACAGTTCCAGTTTCTGTTCTAGCAACAAAGGCGGCTCAGAAAACCTGTACGTTGTTGTGAGCAAGTATGGAATTTTGAGAGAATGATGTTGAGGGTGTTTTGGTGCTGAAAGCTGACTATTGGTCAGTGGAGATAGCATGTGTTGTGGAGAAGGAGTCAGAAGTCAAGGAGGCATTTGGGAGAGATGATGTTGTCTCAGAAGCATTGGGAAAGGTGTTTGAGCCTTTCAAAAAGCAGGAGAAAAAGTTGGAAGACATTTATAAGATTTGGAGGATTTGTTTTAAAATAACCCCTATGAGTCAGAGGTTGTAACACAGGACAATGTTGTAACCACCCACCAGTTGGGAGGGTTGTGGGATGTTTATTTAAAATATATGATCGACCAGAGTGAACCAGAGAGTTGAGTGGTGGTTTCATGGGGAGAAATTATGGTGAAAATACAAGAAGACAAGGTTGCTGAGGTCACAGTGTGAAATAAATCTTATGCACAGATGGTGAAAGAAGGAAAGAGAAGAGTCAAAGAAGAAGAAATTTGTTATAAGGTTAAGCAGTAAGAAAGGGATAGGACTTGAACGATATGAAGTATGGGACACTGTAATTGCACCACTGGGTGTTAAACCCAAGGAGGTAAGAGCCATTATTCTTATTAATAAAGACATATACTGTGATATATTATTTCAAACATGACAGGATATGGAGAATGTTTTTAGAATGGTCTGCACAAAAAAGAACTGTAATCATTGGAGTGATTATGTGGTGGGGGCATTTCACACAGAAACCAAAAAGAGAGGCTTGATATAATTTAGAATGGTAGTTGAAAAAGAGGAGTTAAAATAATATTTAAAGATGTTATTTAAAAGATGTAATTTAAAGATGTAAAAATGTTATGGACACAACATAAATATATGATGACTGAGGTTTATGGACTGGGGGCTGAGAATGTATGATTATTTTGAAAATGGAAAATGAAACTGTTGTATTCATTCTGAGTGTGATTAATGTGAATGGTAACAGAGGATTTGTTAAATTTAGAGGGCAGCCAAAAACATTTTTTCCTGTGGAAAAAATAATCACGTGATTATTGGTAAATGAAATTGTTTTATTTGTGGCGAAACAGCTCATGAAATAAGAAAATGTGACATGAAATGTAAAAAAAATGTGGGAAAAATGAACATTCATGACTGAATTGTAAAGAAAATGTAGAAGTTACAGGAAAAGAATATACACAGGATCCAGTATATGACATAGATAAAAATATAGAAATGGAACAAGAAAGACAGGTTAGTACACAGGAACAAAATAAAGACACAATAATGGAGGGAAAAGATGGGGAAAGGGAAGGGGAAGAAGAGGTGCTTAATATGAGCAAAGAGGAATATATAAACTGTCAAGTAGTGAGGGGAAAGAAAGATTCTATATCAAAGGGGTAAAAGAGTAAAAAAGAAAGTTTGAAAGTGCAGCTGTAAAAGAGAATAAAAATGTAAAGGATGAGAGAGGGTAATAATAATAATTTTATTTTAAAGGCTGAAGATCTTAGCTTTAAATGTTAATAATATAAAGAAATTTAAAAGAAGATTAGGTATTTTAGAATGGTGTGCTTCATTTGATACACACACAATTATATTAGAGGATACTAGAATCTTGACAGAAGAAGAAAGGTTACAAACTGAAGTATTATGGGGTGGGAACATTATATGGATTATGGGAAAAGATATTTGCTCAGGAATAGGTGTACTATGTCAACAAAACAGTAAAATCTTAGATTTTACAATAGTAGAATTGGGGAGAATAATGGTAATAGATTTAAGATGGAAAAATATTACATAATTATTGCAATATATGCATATGTTACAAAGAAAAAACAAAGAGAGATAATGTTTTAAAAAATCTAAATTATGTAGGTATTAATAATGATATAATATTAGTGGGGTTAATGGCAATTTAAGAACAGGAAAGAAAAAAGGTAGTGATGTTAAAATTATAGTACATGAGATAATGAAAAGTGGAAAGATATACATATGGGATAATAAACATTGGACTTTTAGAAGAAGTGAAATTAAAACTGACATTGATTATTTTTTAGTACCTGACAGTTTAAAAAGTTTGCAAAAAGAGATAAAAAGGATAAGATTTCAGATCATGCAGTCATATGGATAGAAGTACATGAAACAGAAGGATACATAAGAATAGATAAAGGTGTCAAGAGGCTTAATGAAAATACTTAAAGAAGACAGGAAATACATTAATAAGCTATTGAAGGATCATATAGGTATGAGAATAATTTATGAAAATTGGACAAGTTGGTGGATACATTTTAAGGAAAAATATAAAAAGTGTCTTTTGGAGTGTAAAGATAAAAGAGAAGAATAGAGAAGTGAAAATATAAGCAGCTGAGTCAAGAAGTGTTTAAAGAAATATTGAGGTGTAAGATGGTTTATGAGAAAGAAAAGGAAATATATGATGTAAATCAGAGGAATATTAGGAAATTGTTATGCAAACAATTATATTTTTGTAAGTAAGAAAAGAAGAGGTGGCAGCTTATTTGAATAAATTAGTAAAAGAGAATACAAGAACAGCAAGGGAGTTAAAGAATAATGAAGGAGAAAAATAATTACACAAGATGGAATACTTGAGTTGATTACAAAGTATACATGGCATACTTTTGTAAAAAAGAGACAAAAGTGATACAGAAATGGATAGTTAAAAATTAAGTAAGGAAGATAATGATAATTCAGAGAAAAATAGAAATGTGAAAGAGCTAAATGAAATACTGAAGGATCTCAATACAGGACTGGATGGTAATGGATATCATATCTACAATGATATGGAAAATTGGCAAAAAGTGTTTTTGTGGAGGTATTAAATGAATGGCTAAAGATAGGTATGGTGTATAAAGAGATATGTACTGGGAGAATGAAATTTATATGGAAATAAGGAGAGATAGGCAATATAAAAAATTGAAGACCACTAGTATTGAATAATACCAACTATAAGATATTTATGACAATAATAACTAAAAGACTAACAAATAAAGTAGATAGTTGCTTGATCATACAATTTTTCATAGAAAACAAAAGTCAGGATTTATTATGGATAGTAAAAGAAGCAATAGATGATATTATAAATAAAAAGATGGAAGCTAAAGTCATTGTAGAAGACTTAAGCAAGGCATTGCATACAATACAGTATGAATCATTAGGGGATATATTACAGGCATATAACATAAGTGAAAGGATAGTAAAAGTAATTAAGTTGGCATATGAGGAAAAATAATGTAAGAATAATTCTAAATGGATGGTTAAGTGAGGAAATTAAAATAGTGTAGAATAAGGCAAGGGTGCCCAGTGGGTAGTAATATATTTGCTTCAGTTATGAATGTGAGTGTCAATAAAATGAATAGAATATTAACTCATTCACTCCAATAGAGCTCAAAAAGTCTACACTGTAATGTCCAATGGGTAGAGCCTAAGCCTTTTGACAGAATCAAATTATGTCCTCACATTTCAAACAAATGTAAATATCTTTGGAACCATAGGGGTTATGAGAGAAGTATAAATGGGCAAACTCTTCAGCACAAACTATTTTTATATTGGAAGTATTCTTTAAGTTGTAGGTCTTAAACTGAAATTTATAACTCATAGTAAACACAGTAACTATTATATTTATATAATATTTTGTAAACAACTTATGATATCTCAGCAACCACTCAAGTTACACACATACTGTCAGCCAACATTTATTCATCTAGCTGAGAGATTTCATATGAGGCTGAGGATTTCTGTCTGTGTTACTTGGCTGTTGAGATATTTAGAAAAATATAAAAATTATATCTATATAAATTAATATCATAAAAACAACAGTTAATTATTATTTACTTGCACTAGACAGAGGTTAAATATTAATGCAGTTGAGTTTGCCATTGTGTTTTACAATGAAATCTTTTAAAACCATGTACATAGCATGGATTTGAAAGTATTGATACAAATATGAACAAGCACTATTTGATGCCTAGAGGCTTCAGTAGGCGTTAACTGCAGATGCACCTGGAGGTGTCACTTGGATGTAATGAGTCAAATATGGTAGGTTATAAGATAATGGAGGAAATACAATTACAAATATTATATACATATGCAGATGAAATAGTGTTAATTACCAAGAACAAAGAATGAATGGCAGAAACAATCAGAAAGTTAATCAAATTCTTAAAGATACTTGGTTTATGTATAAATAAGGATAAAAAGTAAAGGTTTCAGATTCATGGGAAACATAGAAGATATACAGTTTAATGTAGACGTTATAGATATCATAGGAATAGTAACTTGATCAAATGACCATAAGAAAAAACAATAGGCAAACTGTTTTAAGAATAAGAGATATATGTACATTTTGAGTCATATAAATTGTCATACAAGAAAAAAGTGTATTTGATGAATTCTATTCTCTTAGACAAGTTAGCTTATTTAACAAGTATTTATATGATTCTGTCTAGTTATGAAAAATAGATTATGTCTCCTGTTTTTCCTTGTAAAGGAGGAAGAAGGGGGATTAAGGCTATTTAACCCAATTGTTTATGCAACTTCCTTGAAGTTGTATAGGACCTTAGTAAGTTATAAAAAAGAAAACAAGAATTTGACAGAATACATTTTGTATGTTAAATATAAGTTTTTTGGGAAAAATGGAGATTGGGAAAAGATGGAAACATTATATGAATGAAGATATAAAGGAGTACCAAAACAAAATCTTTTATGGAAACTGAATATAAACATTGCTGAAAAAAGGAAGGAATGTTATTTGAATATTATGAAAGAACATTATTTTATTTTTAATTGGAAACATTTAAAGATGAAGAAAAAGAATGCTATTAAAATGAGATTTATGTGGTGTAAGAAAAAATATGAATGTAAAGATTTTTTGTGAAGATTATCAATAGGTATACTACTCATTAAAGTTTAAATACCTTATAAAAAAGGAAGAAAGGATATGTATTCATTATGGGGAATTTGAAACAACAGAACATGTGTTTTTGACATGTTCTATAGTAAAGAAGTTGTGGGAAGAAATATGTAAAAACAAAATGTTGAAAGGCTTTGAAAAGATTTAACACTTAAACATGAACATGTTAGAATATGGGTATTATGGTAACAAAAAATGAAAATAAGTTGAAAAAATCTATATTTTTTTATTCTATGGACGTGATGGATTGACAGAATTAATAAAGCAAAGTTTAATGGGAAATGGATTTTATCAGAAATCTTGAAGAAAATACATTTTTCACTTTAGAAAAAAATGCAGGGAAGTGTTTAATAATATGAAATTGTTATGTACTCTACAAAGGTGTAAATAATTATAAATAATGTATACTTTGTAATTGTGAATAACATATACTATGTAAATAATGTATATAAGTAGTGATTATCAATAAAGAACCCCTACTTGTTGTTGTGATCGGGACTAATTTTGGAGGAGCATTTCCTTTTTCCATTCCAGCAGCAAAGGCAGCCTGGAGAAACAGGGAGGCAGATGGAGAGAGAATGAAATGATGAAATGGTAAATAAAATGGAGGAGAAAGAAATACTGAGACTGGAAAATGTGTGCAGAATTCTTAGGAATTGTTTCAAATAAATCTTTTTGATGTTCATGACTCAGCAAATGGTGAATGTATAATTACAGCCCTTCAGTCAGGATTGTTGTGGGATGATTTACTTAAACAAATGGTGGTGCAGAGTGAGCCAGAAAATGAAGGAGATGTTTCGGGGGGGGGGGGGGCATTATGGAGAAAATACAAAAAAAAGAGAATTCAGAGATAATCCTGAAGAATAGTGGTGAGATGGAAAGAAAACATATACAAAGAAATTAAAAGAAGGCAAAAGTGGAGTATCAGAAAATAAGTCATAAGAAAATGAGAAATGGAAGTACATGGTAAGGATTCAAATTAAAGAAGACAGAGAAATGGACAGGTATGAAATGTGGAACAATTAAATAGCTTGGGATGTCAAAGCACATGAGGTAAGAGTATTTATTCTTATTTAGAAAGAGACATATTGTGGCATTATATTTGAGACTGCTTTTTAATGGAAATTTGTCTTGAAGAATATGAACAAAAGAAAGACTGTAACCCATGGAATCTTTATGTGATAAAAACATTTAACAGGGAAACAAAAAAAGAAAATTCATGTACAATTTTGAACAGAGTGAGAAAGAAAGACTTTGAAAGGACATTTAAAAATGTGTGAAGATGTACTGAACATGGCAAAAGTTTATGACAAAAGGGGTGTATGGACTGGTGGGAGGGACTGTAATTAATCCATCCATCCATCCATCCATCCATCCATCCATCCATCCATCCATCCATCCAGCCTCAACCCCTTTTATCATTTTTGCACATGGGGTCGGGGTGCCACTTCAACAGTGATAATCATCTGTTGCCAAGGTTTACACTGTGTTAAAAATATAAAGAAAACATTATACATATACCAAGCATGATAAATGTGATGGGGAATAGGAGTGTTGTAAAATACCGGGGACAACTCAAAACAGTTTTTGGAAAAGAAGGTCATTTGATAAGTAACTGTGACAAAAGAAAAAGTTGTATTTGTGGGGAAATGGAGCATGATTCATAAAATGTAATTGAAATGTTATAAATGTGACATAATTAGGTACTTATGGGTGGATTGCAAAACTGAAAATAAGAGTAAGGAAAATGAAAAAGAAAGAGAAGAAATGAACAAAGAGAATACATTTTAGAAGTAGTAGAAATAGAAGAAAAATTAAATGAGAAATATAATAAAGATGGCTTAGAAAAAGGTTCTGAAATAAGTGACGAAGACATAAACTGGTAAGTAGTAAAAGAAAATATCTATTGGTAAAAGTGTAAAAATCAGAAAAAAAATTTAAAGGGATAACAACAAAAGAAAAAAGAAAGAAAGAAATGGATGAAAAAGATAATATACAGATATTGATTGGGGGTTAGTATAATGGTTAAGGTGTTTGACTCTCACCTTTTGGAAGGAAATTGGCCAGGCTTAGAATGGCCTATTACGAAATCTAGCATAGTAATTAGCTATATACTTATGAAACAATGAATCTAAGGAAAAGGGAAAATGAAAATATTAGAGCATGCTTTGTAAATGTGAATAGTATTAAGAATATAGTAAGAAGAATAGGGATTTTGGAGTGGTTTTAATACAAGTGATGTAGATGTAATTATATTAGAAGGCACAAGATTTTAACAAATGAAGAAAGATTACATACAGAGACAGTATAGGAAGGAAAGATAATCTGGCATTTGGGAAATGATATATATTCTGGAATAGCTCGAAGATATTAGAGTTAACTTTAGCAAAATTCTGAAGGTTAACCATTGTGGATTTAAAATGGAAATAAGTATAAAGAAGTATATTATTATATGCTTACACTAACTGTGAAGGAAAAGAACGCTTATTTCATCAGATTTTAGACTATGCTGTGATAAATATGAATATTATAATAACAGGAGACTTTAGGACTACCATGCTTAATATGTCTCCCTTGACTTTCTTTCTTTTCCATACTTTCTATCATTTATCCCTCATCTTTACTCTCATCGTATCCTATCACCTGGAAATTTTTTCTCTCTAACTCTCTAATTCCTCCTTTCCAACTCTCCTGAACTACTTCCAATACATCTACTTATCTTATCTACTATACCAGATTTTTATTGACAAATCTTTCAGTATAATATTCTCCTGTACCTCATAGAATATATATCACATCAACCTCCCTACCAAATTCCATCACTAAAATATCCCCCTATATCTCAGACAATATCTATCCACATTTACCTCCTTACCATCACTTCATCTCTTTTGATAATCCCTTATTTCTACTACTATCTCTATACAATCATTTTATCTTCCCTGTCTCCTACTATCTTTAATTAACTTTCATCCTATATAAACACAAAGCAAAACTACTATACTTTATGTCTTTTGTATACTTTATCTGCTCTGCCAATAATGTTCAGCTTTAAACTAGAATCTTAGACAGAACTGTTTATAATTTGCTGTAAATGTTATCTGTCCACATGATAAATTGCATTATGTTTAGAAACATATGTATGTTTAGGTATAACTGCAAAAGCTACTAATCTCTGTACTTGCACTAGTAACCTATGTAATGCTAAGTTATAACTGTAAAATCTTGTATGTCTGTATTTATTTTGGAACTTTTCTCCCTATACCTCAGCTGAAAATGGGTTCCTGACCCACTCAGACTTTTCCAGTCACCAAATGTCAATAAATAAATATAAATAAATAAATTGTGATTTAAAAGATAGTATAAAAAGAAAGGAAATTATATAAGAAAATGTTAGACGTTAAAAGATGTGGTAAGTTAAAACTCTGGGACAAAAACTCATGGACTTAAAAAGGAGTATGCATAGAATTGAGATAGTATTAGAAGGTTTAGTTATAGGAAAAGGGGTGATAGTTGAATCAGGACCTTCTGATCATCTTGCAATATGGCTAGAGGTAAAAGAAACAAGGAATTTATAAAAATAGGCAAATTAATAAAAGGATAAATAAGAAAGCATGGAATGAAGAAGGAAAGAGATTATAATACAGTCATGGAAAGATCATGTTACTATGAGAACATGTTATATAAAATGGTTTGAATGGTAGATGATATTTAAGGAAAATATAAAAAAAAGTATTTTTTATAGTGGCAATATCATGTGCGATAAGTATAGAAAGAAAAAATGAAAGAACATAGAATGCATTGGACGATTTAGAACAAAATCATAGAAAATATTTTGACAAAGAAAAAGAATAATATAAAAGAGGTCAAGAAAAAATACAAGAACTGTTACATATTCAAATATAGTTTTACAAAGAAAAGAGAAATGTTGAATTACTTAACTAGATTAGTAAAGGAAGATTGTAGTATTATGAGAGAAATAAAAATGTAAAATGAGAAATAGAAAGAACTCAGGAAAAGATTATGATTAGTGTAACAAAATACGTATAAGAAATGTTTTAAAAAAACACAGAAGGTAAAAAAGTTAACAGAAAAAGAAATAAAGAGTTGGAAAATAAGATCTCTTTAAATGTGCTAGATAAAGTATTAGAACAAGTAAATATAGATTCTGCTGTAGGACCAGATAGAATAGGTATGAAATGTATAAAAATGTAATGGACTCGCAAAAAAAAGTTTTTTAAAGATTTTGAATGACTGGTTAAATGAATGTTTTATATATACAGAATTATGTAGTGGGATACTTACATTCATATGGAAGAAGGAAGACAGAAGACAATTAAAAAACTGGAGACCAATACAATTGAATAATAATAATTATGAGATCTTTATAAAAATAATACTAAAGATATTTGAAACTACAACAGAAATATTATGGAAGTTTTTATATATAGTATAAAGGTGAAGGATTGTTGTGAATTTATTAATGATGCAGAAATTGTAGATGATATTATGAATAGAAAAGAAGAAGTGACTATCACGATAAGAGACCTTAATAAGGCATTTAAAAGAAATGGACATGAAATGTTTTGGATAATAATGAAAGAATATAATATAAATGAGAAAGATGGGAAATTATGTATTCAGCATATAGTAATAATAAAGTAAAAATACTTGTAAATGGCTGCTTAAACCAAAAGGCACATATGAAGAGTGGTATAAGACAGGGATGCTCAATTAATTGTATACTATTGGCATTAGTTATGAAAAGTGGTGTAAGAAGGGATGACCAATGAGTTGTATACTATTTGCATCAGTTATGAATGTAATTATATTTGAAATAAATTACAAAATGAAGGAGGTGGGGTAAATACACCTGAAGGGTTAAACATTCCAATTCTGTTAACATGTGCAGATGATATTATAAAGATTGCAAAACAAATTGGATAAAACAAGTAATAATTTGCATAAATGAGTCTCTGGATATGATAGGGATGGCCTTAAATAAAGAGAAAAGTAAAGGTTTAGGTGGTGTAGTAAAACTAGGGGATATATATTTTACAGTGAATTAACTTTCTGTGCTGGGTATGACATTTGGGAATAAAGATGTAAGCAGAATTCAATGGGAAAAAACACAAAAAATAAACCAAACCTGTATTTTATGGAGAATATATAAATTATCATTCAGACAAAAGGCGTATTTTATAAATTCTGTAGTGATGGGGAAATAGCAATTGTATTGATGCTGCCAACATTATTTGAAAAGGAATTATTGCAGATATTTTTTTTTATTTATATGGGGTTCTAGACTAAACCAGGTAAAAAGAAGAATTGTGTATATAAATAAAGAAGAGGGAGGTTTAGGGTTAATTAACCCAGTGGCTTCATTAAATATGTACAAAGTGTTAAAGTGGATTACTGAAAAAGATGACAGATTAGTAGTAAAACTGTGCATAAATATAAGTATGATAAACTTTGGAGTATGGTGAAAAAGAATAAAAGAGAAAAAGAGTTTATAAATAAAGAAATAAAAAGGTACTAAGAAAAAATATTTTTGTAGAAAATAAAAATTGATAATATAAGATAGAAAACTATGATATACAAATGTAATGATAAAGCATTATTATGTAAAACCATGGGGAATTTAACAGATAAAAAATAAAGCTATAAACATAAGAAATGGTGCAATCAGAAAGATATTTTTTTTTTGCGGAGACTGGTAGTAGATAAATTGTCAGTAAAAGAAAATATGTCATATAAAAAGAAAAGTGATAGCATACATTTACATTGTCAAGAAGAAGAAACTATGGAACAAATGTTTATGAAATGTAAAAAAGTAAAAAAGTTTTGAGGAAAGTAAAAAAGTTTTGAGGAAAGCTATGTAAAGAAGATTTTTTTGAAGACATAAAAGAAGTGAATAAAATAAACATGGGTATGATTAAATATGGATATATAAGAATAGAACTGAAGAATATGTTAAAAGACTAAATAAAAAGATATTTTATGTTATATGGGTTGTATGGAATGAAAGAATAAATGAAATGTTTAATGGTAATGGATTTTGCAACAGTATTAAGTAAAATCAGATGGTGGTTATCGAAAAAGGAGTGGGGGGGGTCTAATAGAGATGACAATTTGGTATAAGTGTAAAGGGAATTATTAATATGTGCAATCAGATTTGTATATTTACATATCTGTACATATGTAAACATTTGTAAATATGTAAATATTTTGTAAATAACAGTTATTTTGTATATAAATATTGTTAGTGAGTGGGGCTGTTCTAGCTGTGATGTTTCTTGCTTCTGTTCTGGGCATGCAGGCAGCTCAGAGAAGTAAGAGGCTTGCTGTCAAGGCACTGGAAACTGTTTTTTTAACAATTTCATGGATAATTTTGCATTGCTGCAGGAAAATGAGTGTTGATTTATTAGCAGATAATTGGAAAGCTCCTGTTGAAGAGCAGAAAATGAGTGATGGGGAAGTGAAGTTAATTGAGACTTCACTTCAGATTGTAAAGGAAGAGTACAAGAACATTATGTGGAAGGTAGTCAAGCCTTCTTACTGTGAGAAAATGTTGAATTCCTGGGGAGAAGAAAGGGATGTGAAGGCAATAGATCCTTCACAGGACTCAGAGTGCAGGATCCAGCAGGGACTGTTTGCGGAGGATACAATGGTTGCAAATGTGGTTGTTACAATCAGGAGGGTTGCAGGGTGATATTTTGCAGGACTTATTTGTGACCAGTGAGTTTGAAAGTGGCAAGGACATTTTACTGGGTGGGGGGTGGGATAATGGATAAAATACAAAAAGAGGATTCAGATCTATGTTATTAAAATAGGCAAATGTTTAAAAAGATTAAATGAGAAAGAATGGGAAGAAGAATGTGAAATATGTGTTTAGAATTATGGGAAGATCATATCAGTATGACAATTCAGCAAAGATTGGTCAGCATGGTGTGTTTCTTTTAAGAAAACATATAAAAATGTTATATATCTTGTCAAAGGAAAAAAAGGAAAGAAGTAAAGAAACAGTATAATACAACAAGCAAAAAAGCATTTGAGAATTTAGAAAAAAATAATTGTAAGTATTTTATTAATGAAAAAGAAATTTATAGGATAAATCAAGAAAAAAATTTAAAAACAGAGATACTTTCTTCAGAGAAAAATGATGAGGTTGCTCTGTATTTTAGTAATATAATAAAAGAGGACAGTATAATTAGGGAATTGAAAGACAAAAAGGGTTTGATACAGGGAAATCAAAAAATATAATGAAAATAGTAATGGATTATGTTCAAGAAATATTTGGAGATAAGAAAGAACAAAAAAGGATATGGAAAGTGAAATAATAATCATGTCAAGATAAGAGGGATTTATAAAAAAGAATAACATCAGAAGAATTGGAAAGAATATTAGGAAAGTAAATTTAGAAACAGCAGTGGGATCAAATTGGATAAAATGCAAGATTTATAAAAATTTGAAAATAATACAAATTAATTGCTTTACAGAAGTGTTAAATAAGTTGCTGGATATGAGTTTTACTTAACAGGAACTATGTAGTGGGGTATTTAAATTTATATGGAAAAATGGTGAAAGAAATGATATTTGGAATTGAAGGCCTATAGTATTGAATTTACATATCTTACAAGATACTTTATATAGTGATAAAGGTAGAGGATGACAATAATTATTAATGTGGTTAGAGAATCAGTGAACAACATGTTAAGCATATTAAATAGACATGACAAACTGCTAATTATGGTAGGTGATTTAAGCAAAGCTTTTGATTCCATGCAACATGGAATTCTATGGGATATATTTAATTCTTATAATGTGTGTGAAAAAGTCAAGAATGTGTGGGCTACTTCTTACAAATACAATAAAGTAAAGGTATTGATTAATGGGTGAGTAAGTGAAGAAATTAACATTAAGAGAGGCATTAGGGGAGGATGCCCTTTAAGTGGCATAATATTTGCATTACTAATGAATGCAGTAACAAGTTACTTTAATTGGAATATGAAATACATAAGATATGTAATTAGAGAATGAATTGAGACTCCTATTATTATCTTATGCTGATGATGTTATATTAATATCTAAACAGATAACTGGGGTGGATGAGGTAATATTGCACTTAAATAATTGTTTACAAGTTATAAGTATAAATTTGAACAAAAAAAAAGTAAATGTTTTGGGTATGAGGGTAATATGACAGAAAACTAATTTGATGTACAAGAAATAAAAATATTAGGGGTTAGATTTGTTATGCGGGAGATTTAATATTTACAATGAAAATGTTATAAGAAAGATCAATTTTATGTGTGATTTGGATTGTCATTTATCAAAAAAGTTTATTTGTTGAATTCAGAGGTTCTAGGGAAATTATCTTAGCAGTGTAAGAGAAAGAAATAGTGAATGTTACATTTTCTTTTATACAGGGATCTAGACTGAACCCTGTAAAGAAAAGAAGTTTGTATGCAGGAAAAGAAGAAGGGGGTCTAGATTAATTAACCCTATTGTATATGCAGCTTCTTTACATTTGTATAAGGTTCTCAAATGGATAAGAGACAATAATGAGATTTTAATAAGTAAATTATTAAAAGGTAAATACAATAAAGAAAGGGATATGTTGAAAAGGTACAAAAGAGAAACAGAGAGGAAATTGATAAGATAATGGCTAACCAAGAAAAATATAATGTGGAAAATAAATATGGAAGATTTAGAAAAAGACAGAAAACATTGTATAAAAATGTACTAGGGAAATGTGTCTATGTATATCCATTGAAACAATAAGAAAGAAAGTAAAGTTATAGCCATAAACAAAAGAAATGAGAGATGTAAAAATATTGTTGACTGTCAATATTTTTTGTGAAGACCAGTTAAAGCTAGTATGTCTTATAAATAACTAAATGAAAGAGTATACTATACAATAACTGTGGTGTAGAAAAAATGTGGAATATGTTTTCTTGAAATGTAAAAGAATTGTAAAGTTATGGAAAGATTAGGAGAAGGGAATTATTTAGACGGTTTAAAGGGAGCAGATGACATAAGTGTGGATATGATTGAATATAGCATTTATAAAGATAAAAACAAAGAACATGTTGACAAAATGGATAGAAAAGTGTTTAATATTATTTGACTCATTTGGGATCAAGGGGTTAAAGTAATGTATAATGCTAAATAGGACTTTACAGAAATGTTAGAAGAGATTAGATTTTGGTTATGGAAGTTAGAGTGGAGGGTCAGATATAAATTAATTGCATATTCATAGAAAAGCTTAAAGTGTAAAAGAAATGCACAAACATATGTAGATTTGAAATATATAGAAGTTTGTTAATAAGACAATAGTCATTGTAAATATTGTTAACAGTGTTAATACATTGTTTTTAAAATAAAAGACCCCACTCTTTTTTACCTCCACCTGAGTTACCTCCAACTCAGGCAGTTGAGAGCTTGGTTTAAAGTCTCATCCAAAGGATAGCACATACAGGAGTGGGGGACATCTGTTATGCTACACTGCTGTCTCAGTAGTCAATCTACATGGTGTTAGAATAGAACCCACAGCCTTCAGCACCAAAGCCAAGTGTATTACCTGTTGGCTACTGACGCTGATCACTTCTAATGCCTATGTTATATTGTGGAAACATCAGCCCATTTATCAGTTTTTTAACTCAATGGACTTCTGTGAATATGGAGTTTTACTTGCAAATCTGCGTCTTTGTCATGTTAGTCACTGAATGCAGGAAAACACAATTTCAGAGTGTTTTTGTCTCAGTTTTGTTATTAGAAGCAACTTCTTTAATTAACTTAATTTTACAAATGTTAGCAAAATGGCCCATCTTAGTACCATTCTTACACCTTCTGCATGCTACTCTAACTCAATATAATAAATGTTACACATCTAGCATTTGCTAAGCTCACTTTGCCCAGCATCATATTTCTTTTTAAACTTGCCATTTTATCTGCATTTTACTTCATGTTTGCCACATTCAGGGTAGCATTTTGTTTCTTTGCTATCTCGGCCTCACTAATCATTTGTATTCCTTTTGTCTAACATTAATTTCACTTATAATATTAACTTTTGAGATATTTCAGTATCAGTCCATCCGGTTCAATCTCTTTCTTTTTTACTACTTATGTCCAGAATAAGAGTTCCCTGGGTGATTCTTATGGATGGAGACATCAATTCAAATCAAGGGTGATGCATGAACTCTGATAGTTCTTTAAGGTAAAAAGTTAAGGATCATTGTATGCCATCCACAAACAGAAGGGTTAATTGAACTTTCAAAAAAAAAAAAACAACTTGAAGCCTATGTTAATTAAAGCCACAAAGCAGAAAAGAAAAAAAAATGAACCATTTGCATTGAGGAGGGTACCCCAGATCTCAAAAGAGTTTACTCAATTTGCACTACTACATCACAGATATCCCTATACCTAGCCAGATATAGTGAGGGGGAAATGGAAGTCAAGACCAGGCCCTTAAAGGTGTGCTAGAGCATTTTAATGACTTACAGTAGAGATTAAGAAAAATAATACTATAATAAATAATAATATTGGAAGTGAACAAGAAACATAACAAAATGCAAATAATAGAAGTGCACATCTCAGAATTCAAAGCAGGACAAAAGGTATTTATGTTAGTGCTCATAGCCAAGAACAAGTGCTTTAAAAGTGGTAAGGACCTCTTGAAAGTCTATTAAATTATAAAATGAGATAACCTGGCAAAAAGGAAATCAAAACAAATATGCCTGTCAAATGATCTGAAGTCTAGGAAAGAAAAAGAGGTATCTGTAGTGAGTATGTTTTCAGAAGTAGTGTGTTATAAAGTCAACACAAGTGAGACATTGTCAATGTGACAGATGCAAGAAGTTAATGAGTTTGTACTGAGGAATAGGGATATGTTTTAAGATGTCCCTAGAAGGACCAAGTGAATAGAGCACAACACTGAAAATGTGGCTTGTTAAAACGAAAATTTTAAACCATGAGAGATATCAGAATTCCAATGCCTGGTAGTTAAAGAAAAGGGACAGACAGCTCAAACTTGGAGTAACTGAGGAATTCAAGCATGAACAGAATAACCTCATTATGTTGGTGTTCAAGTCTTATTTTATAATGATGTCAGCAAATTGAACAGTATCTCAAAATTTCACTCATATGTCGCAAGTGAATAAAATAGTGGGAAAGTTAGGCAAGGCTAGATTTTTGTCCACTTTGCACCTGAGTAAAATCTACTACTGACAGGAATAAAGGGGAAAACAGTATTTTCCATGCCAAATGGCCTGCTTAACTATGGAGTGATGCTCTTTAGTCTGTAAGGAACACCATTATCTTTCCAGGGATTCATGCAGGATGCTTAGACCTCACACAATATGTTGTTTAGTTTAGCTGGATAGTACAATTTTTTTCAGAGGACAGGGAATGTCATCCCCCCCCCCCCGAGGAGCAGGCTTTATTTACATCCCTGTGCCATACTGATTAACAGCAAACCCAGCTCAATGTAGTTAGTCACAGCAGAAGCCCATTATTTAGGCTGTATAATCAACAGAAAAAGAGTTAAAGCCTCAACATCAGCCTAAAAATCATTTCAGAATCATTTCAGGTCCAGCTCAGAAAGTACAGTTGTGTACACGTACCATAAATGTCGGCCCAAAGCTACCCTGGCAGGGATAACCCAAATGTGATGACTGCAGCAATAAAACATGAAGAACATCTCATTTTAATAGCTCTAGACTTATCTGAACCACATGTTGTTTCTCTTGGTGTATATAAAGTAGAGCTCATGGCCATTCTATAACAAGATGTAGAACAGAGCGAACAACTTGTGTGATACATTAATCAGAAGCTCAGTAACAACTCATAGCATTACTCAAAATTTAAAAAGTAATGTTCAGTAATTAAATAGGCTTCTGTAAATATTAATGTATTGCTGTTAGGAGGAGAATTTACCATCATCACAAACCACGATACTCTGCAGTGGCTGTGTAGACAGAAAATTGAAAAATCTAAACTTTCTCATTGACCTTAACCCCTCCCCCAGCCCCATGGCAGTTAAATTCCAGATGATGCATCATCGGGGAAAATACCATCTTAACAGGAATATGCTGCCCTAGGTGAGCACCCATCCATGGTGGCTCTGACTGATGTTTCTTTGCATGTGGTGTCATGTACCATAGTGATGAGCTCTGTCTTTATGGCAAAGGCAAGCAGACAGGGAAGACCCCAAGAAATCAAGGCTGCATGCCGTCAGAAGTAGTATAAAATAGGTTTACTGTTGTTAACAGTGGCACATTCCTGAAGGAGATGGTCTGAAGCAGTCTACAGGGGTTGAGAGGAAATCCTTTTCACAAATTATGTTGGACTAATATATATTCTGAAAAGCTGTCTACAAGGGAGAGGAAAGAGAACTCTC
This sequence comes from Protopterus annectens, assembly GCF_019279795.1. Classification (NCBI taxonomy): domain Eukaryota; kingdom Metazoa; phylum Chordata; order Ceratodontiformes; family Protopteridae; genus Protopterus; species Protopterus annectens. Next base: position 149,696,329 of record NC_056728.1, on the reverse strand, counting down.
TGTGTAAAAAATCCAGTCATTAGCTGGAGTGAGTAAGGAGGACCTATATTAGAAACAAACTGTTTTATCCAAACAAAGTGAAAATGTGCTAGAAAACCATGCCTTGAACTGTGGACTGTTTTACTTCCTGCATATGAATGTTGACTTTGATTTTTTATTTGTTTCCCAAAGCAGAAGAAAAACATAGGTTTATTTACAGAGATAGCAAAAAATGAGTATTGAAATCTATACTGATAAATTTCAGACTGGGCTCCTACTATATGCCAAACAATCATGCTGTAATACACACATACGCACACACGCACATATATCTGGTTGTCATCTTTTGAGTGAATGTTCAAAAGTACAAACAGTCTTGAACCCTCTTTTTTCCTTATTTTTCAGCTTGCCAGTGCCTTTCTTGCAAGATTATAGTTTGGTGGGATCCAAGAATTTGATCTTTCCCTATTGTTGAGTGATATTGGAGATGGTAATTAGCAGGGAATTTTTTTTTTGATCTTCATAGATTTGGGCTAAAAAGATTGATCTTTTTGGATTTATTCTTTGGGACATTTAATATTTGATGAGAGACTATATCTGGGAGCTAGTAATTTCGTCAACTGCCCTTAAAGTTAACATCTGTTTAGCCAACACAGTTTGGTCAGTACATACACATATGTATATTATTCTTGGCTCATGACTTCAAAGGGTACCTTCACCATTCTTTAAATAATATCATACATTTCAATTGTGTCTCCCTTATTCATTTGTTTGCATATTTATTTATTTAACATTTCTTTACCAGGAAAGTCTGACTGAGACAGAGACCATCTTCAGCAGAGGCCTGGGGAAAAGCTCCAGATGCCTACCTTTGGAATATGGGAGGAAACCAGACCACCTGGAAGAAACCCATACAAACACATGGAGAATATGCAGACTCCACACAGAAGGCCTTCCAGCTGAGAATCAAACTGGAGAACTTCTTGTTGGGCGACAACAATGCTAACCACTGCACCACTGCTTTGCCCTGTCTGTATATATCTGTAGAACAATTTGCTATTTGTAGAGCAGTTATCCATGTGGATCATTTCCAGACTCAGCAAAGAAGCATAAAGTGTCAAGTAGACAATAAAAAATGGCATGCATTTCACTTTTTTGCAATACAGTTAAAATGGACAATGCAGTATGCTATAATAAACTTCATTTCACCTTATGATGCGGGTTTAAACTCAGCAACAGAAAATACAATAATACACACATTGGACATCAAAGTTCAAAGCACTGACACAAATTTGTAACTATAAAAAGTTATCTAGGATGTGCTTCCCATATGAGCTATGTATGCACATTTTGAGCTATATACTGTTTTATGCCATTTCTATTTGATGGGGGGTGTAAAACATCATGGGAAGCAGGGAAGTGTTTATGAAGTTAGGTGATAAAAGAAAACAGTGGAGAAAGGGTGGAGTAGATATGTGTTAGTACTATCATTTTAGATTTAATTTGTATATAAAATTTAAGAAGGTTGTGATGGGATGACATACATAAAGTTTATTAGTCATACAGCTAATCGATTGTATTCTTAGAGGAGCATTTGCGTTTGGCTTGTTTGAAGAGTTATTATTATTTTCTTTTTTTTTTTTGAGGCAGAATGTAGGAAAGGAATAATGGGCCGGATGTGTTTAGGGAGACATCCATAGATCATTAGACAGCACTGAGAAGAAGTGCCTTGTATATTTCAATCTGTACTGTAGGGCGCCTTTCAGGCAGTCTGCTTACAAAGTAGAGGAAAGAGTTAAGGTTCATAAATTTAAAGATCAAGTACTCTATATCTATGTGATTTTCTAAAGAATAAGAAGGCACTTTGCTTTGACCGGAATGGAGCATTGGTGTTCTGTTGCTGAGGACAGGATTACTAAACTTCATATATTGCTTGAACTGCGTTATAGTGAAGCTGGCTTGTTTTCTAAGCCTAAAGCTACAATTCGAAGGCCAGGTATGAGTTTTAGAATTTACTGGTGCTCTGCCTGGGTTAGAAAACAGAGGATCTTTTTAGCCCAGAAAAGTAGCCTTTTGGTTTTCGCTTTTGTGATTTGTATGTGGTATTGAAAGTTGGTGGGGGGGGGGTCTAACCAGTTGCCCAGGTATTAGTGGTACATTGCTGTTGTAGGCAATGGTCCCCTTTTTTGTGGTTTTGTAGCACTGAACTAGCCAGTCACTGAGTTTGCTATGATCTTGTTCAAGTTTGTACTTAATGAAATTTGAGTTGCTGTCTGTTATATAGAGCACCACATTATCTGTATAAAGAATGTTGTGAAATGATAGGTGATCTGAATGCAGTTTATTTATGAATGAGAAGAACAGAGGAAGGATATCATGATCCTTAGGGAGTAGAACCTCAGAAAAACAAACCTCTTATAGGGGGTCTCCTTTCCTTCAAGTTTAGAATTGCAGATTGATCTGGTTCCCCACATTGCTGTTTTTAAATCAATTCATTGTTCTTGCAGTAATTCTAGAAAATCATTTTCTCAGTCTGTGATATCTTCTCTAATTCTTTTTAACTTTGCTGAGTACCATGTTTCCTTATAAACTCTACAAGTTTTAAGTATATGTTTTCCAAGCATGAGTACATTGGAGTTGTCAGTTACAGGAAGATGAAATCAGGAGCTTATGATATGGAGAGTCTAGTTTTCAGCATATGTGGAAGAATCATCAGTCTGTGCTCCACTTAAAGTGAACTTTGACCTTAGGTCTTTACAGCACTTTGGAGAATATATTACCTTACAGTAGCCATCTATTGGTCCACCTTTATGGTTTATTCATAATTGTTTTCATATCTTCCATGTATCAATTTCCAGCTTTCAAGCTGTTGAGTTATTTTGAGTTATTGTATTATTTATACCTGGTAACATATCACATAATAAAGTCAAACAGAACAACTCCCCTTGTAAAACCATGTGTCACTGTAATGTTTTGCTAAAGTTTGTACCCTTTTTCTAAACAGTACAGACCAACAAGATGTAAATTGCATATTTAGTGTTTCTGGGCTCAAAAGGTCTGGCAACACAACAGGAAAGATGTAAAAAGAACACTATAAAAGTCCAAATAGACATTACCTACATGCTGCAACATTGTCATACCTTAGTTAGCGAAGTCTTACAGTACATGCTTTTCTAGAAATGTTTTTGATGAGTGTGCTTCTGTTGTGAACTTTGCATGCTCTCTCTGTGAGTAATTTTACTTCAGGGTAACTAGTTTACTTCCATACTCTATGGACTCTCTGTTAGGTGGATTGGTGGGGTATGTGTCCTTGCACATGTTTCTAAGTTGCTAAACTTGTAGTCCAGGAGATCATTCCTGAGCTTATCCCAAATTCTCAGCTTCTCCCAGAAACTGTCTGATTAAGTGACTTGCTTAAGGTGACACACTAGGCTAAAAAGGGCTGTGGGAATCTAAGCAAATGCCACAGAACTACAGCTCACGGACTTAACTCGCTGCTCTAAGTACCAGACTAAAAGATAGACTTCAAACTGGCACTGACCTGGAATCTCTTTTTGGTGGTGCAAGGAGTCAGACATCAACTACAATGCTCACACTGGGTGAGCCATATAATATCATTAGTGACTGTTAACATAAAACAGGGCGGTGCTCACCTTCTGGCAAATTCTTTACTAGATACACTGATCTGCTGTTGATATAAATGCCTCTGAAATGTGAGGATACTGAAGTTGTGGTTGCAACTATGCTTGTGAAAATGTTTGTGGTCAGAGCATTCTCTAGCGCACCCTTATGTAAGCACATTTTTTTTTTCATAACTAAAACACGTGTGTATTGTACTAACTCTTATGTATTGTGCTGCAATGGTAAGCTAGATTGCACACCTTTTAAACAAAACATATCTTCTCAAAATTATGTCTGCATTATTGGCATTTGTAGTTCTTTGTTGAAACACGTATCCCACGTATTGGAACTTTTGTCTTGCTTTGTGGTTCTTTGTTGAAACGTATCCCACTTACTTTTGTCTTGCTTTCTTGTGTATTTCTGTACTACAGCTCATAAGGAACTGGGCAGGTCAAACCTACCTACCTGGTTATCAAAACAAACAAATAAATGATTTAAACCAACTCACCTGATCACCAAAACAAATAAACAAAATACATTATTTCTCCATTATCCATTGTTCTTCAAATGCTGAATTGAAGTAAACACATTTTATAACTGTTTTCATGTCATATAAAGTACAAAAAAATTATTTATTTCCAGTTTGCTTTAACAAGTCTCTAAAAAAATCTGCCAAGCAGTAATAAATGCCTCTTCATTTTGAATTCTTGCTTACTCTGAAGACAGTCTCCTGCAAATTAACATGCATAACCTTCCTTAAGTGCGTTCTGATAAAAATAGAATTTCTTTGATGCCTTGGTTCTACCACACCCACCGTGAATGTGTCATCGTGTGAGATTTTTTACCTGGGGACTGAAAAAATGTTGTGCTTGACAGTTGTTATTTCAGCTGCTCAATGTAATGAGAATTAATTCAACCACTAGGTGGCAGAAGATAATGTAATCTGCAGTCTCAGTAGACCCCACATGCTTCACTGAGCATTACCAGAAATTTTCTTGTCTACCGTTGCAGTATCAAATGTGGTATGTGGTTTCACTTATTTTCATATTATATATATTATATATTTGCTTTACTATGGACCCCATTTTGTCATACAAGAACATAGTCTGACACTATACCCAACTACTATGATTTTCAAAGAATGAAACTGATGCTAACAAGCATTTTTTTATAATAAAGCTAGCCTCATCAACTTGTTTGCAGAATCACAGCTGTCACAGTTGGTTCCCAGATGATACGCATGGCTGGTGTTGGTTATGTTGTACTGTATAGGGGTTAAAGGTCTGCACACTTGTGGTTGAAAACATCAAAGCCTACATTTGATATGCTTTTCTGTTACTTTAGTTTGTTCACCAGAACCTTGTGTGGTCGCAGGACTACCTAAGGCAGAGAACTGTGGTGACAGCTTTCACTTTTCTCCTTCTACTTAAGGAGTTATCCAACCATATTGCTTGTCTGAGGTGGATAGCAATCAACAGGCAAAAAAATCATAACTAAGTCTTTTCCAAGGAAGCAGAAACAGATGTAGATTTCTTGTGCGGCTACGCAGCCTTAATACTGTGTAATACTTTTCATCTGTAATAAACATTCCTAAATTCCCCCAAATTCATACATTCTGAAAAAAGGGCAGGAACTCCGGACGTGCATCTACAACATATTTTTTCTCTTGTACTGCCAGTTCAGACCCAAATTATATTTATACCATATTAATGTTTTTGTCCCAGTTCTTCATATGGTATTGCTTCATTTCTATTTATTTCATTTAGACTAACCTTTTATATACAACAGCAGTCAAGTAAAGTCTGGACGTGTCATAGTATAAGGTCATCCACAGTCCCAACAGAATGTAAGAGAGAAGGTTAAAGGTTAAAATTAATTATCACATTTGTTAATTTCCCCTAATATGATAAATACCACCTTGGGTGTTCACTGAAAAGAGGGTACTGGCCTAATGAGGCTAACATGGTCAACAAAGTATATAAAAATAAAATAAAATATGAGCTGGCCCTTTTCAGGCTTGACCCTGAAGTTATGCAGAAAATTTCATTATGAAGTTAAGCTTAATGTCACGTCCTGTTCAAAAGCAGGTATAAAACAATGCTATATCAGGCACTTTGAGCAAGGAAACCTGAAGAATGGAAATTTCATAGGACACGCAAAAGTGTAAGCCAAAAAGGCAATAGTCGTCAAGAATATAATATGATATGATCAGTTCATCTAAATAAAGTAAACAGTGAGCAAACCTAACTCAAAAAGAAAATACAGATAAATCAGGAGGATTTTTTATGCCTATTAAGCAGCTCTCCATGTAGTGATGAATTCATTTCCAGGATTACCTATATGTGATAAAGTACATTTAGTGGTCACAAAATGTGCACCTTAAGCCATGTAAAATTTACATAGCCATTAGATAACACCACAAGAAGAAACAGAATAAGGGAACATTACCTATACTTTCTGAAACAGGTAAAAGACAGAAAATGATTTCAAATACTTATGAGACCTTTAAACTTAGTTGAAATGACCCTGTAGTCATAATATCTAGTCATAGTAGGATAGTCAGATTTAGGAAAGGGGAATATTGCCTCATATCATGGCATGATTTTTCACACAGATTTACAGAATAACACTTGTAGCCAGATCCAGAAAAATCCAGACTTTCAGTTACTCACTGGATAAAGATATAAAGGATAAAATACTAAATGGGAGGCTAATTTGAAATGCAAACTAGGTAGTTAACTAGGGCATATTCTGCTTACCCAGAATTTGCAGCAAAGATACCAGATGCCACACTTTAGCTACAGCACAAGCTTATTAACATTTTGTAAAATGACTTGAAAACCTAACCCTAGATGGCACATTATAAATGTATAACTACTGATGGCCAGTCTAGTCAGATACATCTGAATCTTAAATACTGAAAATACCTAGAATAGGCTTGGTCAGATGCAAGGTATTTCCTGATTTCTGTATCAAACCAAGTTTAATTGAGTTTAGTGAAGCAGTTAGGGTTAAGTACCTCAGTCAGTTTAATATGCAGTAATTCAGTCTGAATCATTGACTTCTAAGTTACAGAGGTTGCCATTAACAATAAAGTATGTAAAGACAACTATAAATATACTGAAACACACACACGCATGTATATATACAAGCACCAATATATTTACACACATATGTATGCAATAGATCTACCTCCATACCGATGCTTGGTATTAAGGAACCTGCTCAGAAATATAAGCTTTGACAGTCGTCTGGTTTGGAAGAAACCTAATATGGGATGCAGAACAGGCTAAGGATACATAATTTTTCTGAAGTTGTTATGTTATTAGACTAATAAAAGCATTTTATTTTTTTGTTTGTTTTAAAGTCAGTTCTGTACTTTTTTAGTGTATTTTTAGCTTTATTTTACAGATTATGATACACAAGAGGTCAGTCACCAATTTTGTTTGTTAGTAGGGAAAGAACATATTAAATCTGACAAGAAATGAATTTTTATTGTAGAAAAGTATGCAGGATATAAAAAGTGATGTGGCAAAAGACAGTATAATTGCTTTCCTAAGAAGAAGAAGAAGCTGTATTTATATGTATAGCAAAATGTAGGTGGTTTAGCATGTGAAGTATTTTGTTTTAACCTACTCTCTGAGAATCAATGACTTTGGCATTTCAGAACAGAAACATAATGTATGCAACAGATTGCATGTTATTTCTTTTAGTGAACAAATAGGATATTTCCATATATGAGTAAAATGTCTATTAAAAACCATGTTCAGTTATCATAACAGGTATCTTGAGTGGTGCTAGATGTCGCATGAATGGCAGGTTGAGAAGTTGTTCCAGTTTTCCTTATTCAAATTATTTTTAAAGAGGCATATCAACATATTATTAGGCAGATAACTGTGTGCGAAGGCACTCATGTATGCCCTAGTGAAAACCCCATCTCTCTTTTCTGTTTTGTTAAGTTAAATCCTAAATGAATCCGTCATCATCAGAAAGAAAGAAACAATGTCCTCATGGTGATTTCAGCAGTGTCCACACCATAGTGACGAGTTAAGTTTAATGTCAAACAACATTTTGTATTGACACTTGTTGTTGTAAAACATGTAATTTTCAAAATACTTACACAACATTGTACATACACTGAAATGTACACACATTGTGCCATATTACTCATGTTTATATGGAATACACTATGTTGGTTTCAATCTTTGTGATGATATTGTACTCTATATTGTTTATAGTCCATTTTTTTATTTCAGTGAAGGATATAAAAAATTGCATTTCTCATTAGAACTATAAGAAATTGGTAGGCACATATCCACTAAACTAGCTATCATCTATAAAAGATGAGCAAAAGGACTGACATCTAAAAACAGTTTATATCAACAGCAATCTTCTGCTTCTTTTGTTTTGCCCCTACATTCTCATGTGGAGAGCTACATATTTTCCTCACCAAATTACATACTAACTCTCTAAACTCCCCAGCAGATTGTACAAAGATAGGCCAAACTTTTTTTGTCTCTAGTTTTCACAAAAAAAAGTGTTTCAATAGTTTTAGTGAAAATGCATCTCATGAGTCCTTTTTTGGCAATGCAATGACTTACTTACAGCACTTTTTCCCAGTACCATGTTGTTTTTTTCTTACATAACACCGTGTAGCTCTCTGTAACCAAAGTTACAAACATGCATATCCATAACACTCACAGGTGTGTATGTAAACATATATGTTTATACACACACACACACACACACACACACACACACACACACACACACACACACACACACACACACACACACATTTTTCTCTCCCTGAATACACTTTTTGTCCAAAATTCAATGTCAAATATTTTAGAATTAAAGCAAGGTAAAACTAAAAACCTCTTATTTGACAGAGTTTCAGTGCTTGTAGATTTAGAATGCAATACCTCTGAAGTCTTCATGTTTTAGTACCTTATTTTCCCAGACCGCATTGCTGTTTTCCTTCCTACTATACTTAATTTTTGTATTAATATTTATTACTCTGCTTCCAAATGCAGATTGTTCATAACTTTGTTTTGCTTATGTCTTATGTGTCCTTTTAGAATGCAGCTGTCATAACTACTGCTTTCATTTCAACTTCTGTAATCAGTACTTTATCAAAACCATTTATTACTTGATATGTGGCTATTTGATTTATTGGCATATATGGTGTACTGTTTTATTTGTTCTGCACAATGTTTTTTACTGATAGAACTGTTTACTAGTTCAAAAATATTCATGTGATAATAATAGTTTTGCACTTTTCTAGTAATTGCATTTTTTATTGTTTTAAACTATAAATATGTGGATCTATAAATGTAAGAATCATTGCAATATACAAGGACATCACACGCATTATCACATGACTGACTTAAATAATGTGAGCATTAAAATCTTAAACTATATAATATATATAAAATGTTGAATCCTCCCATATTTCAGATTTAAACAATCCAAACAAACTTTTTCCTTTACATGTAGTTGCATTGGTATTTGTTTACAAAGATATTTTCATTTCAAGTCCTACTTATGGGGTAGGGGTGGGGGATATGTAGCAAAAACAATACACAAATGCTCTAGATACTAATGTATCCTAGTAATTCAGACCCTGCAGTAGAAAGAGGGCACATAAGACTTAAAATAGTAAAAGTTTGCAGCAATAAAACTAAAGCATTAACCAAGATTATTTAGTGCTTTTACTTGCAACACACCTTAAGTAATTTCGTAGATCAGGAAATCCTACCAAGTCTGTTACGTTTTTGTGACTATTTCCACAATGATGAAACATTGTTGATGAAATCACTTCATAATTTTACTGAAATGTGTTCCCTTTTCTAAATGTTCCATAACAAAATACTTGACCAAAACTGGCGTACCCCAAGGAAGCATTTATACCCACTGATATTTTTGTTATTGATAATTGGATGATTCAGCACATATTAAGTTGACATTGTGTACTAAAATAAATAGTTATAAAAGAAATTGGCAAATTTTATAGGTATTATAGTAGATATGACACCAGTCGAGTTTTATATTTATCCTCTGAGATAAGTCACCAATACTCAGTGATGTATAGTTTACAGAATTAGTCTGAATTTAAATTAGCATTATACAAAAACACAATGTTTTTTCCTGTTTGGATTACTTATCATTTGGAAACTAGTAGCCACCCCCAACAAAACATTTACATAAATTTCCTTGCAAGCGTGCAGCCAGACATACTCTTTGTACTCAACTAAGTAGATTGTTTTCTGAATTTCTCTCTGGATCATTATGGCTTTCAGAGGGCAGTGTAGTTCTACTACTGTCTAAATTAATGTGTACAACATAGCTCTGTATATAACATGTTTGCAGACAGGAATACTCCACTGAAAATAACATCTGACAAGTATGCATTTATTAAGCATATAGAAGCAACATCTAGAAAAATGTGTATACTTTTAAACATAAAACATGTGGAGGGTGCAACGATAAGAGATTCTGAATAGAATTTTTTTTTGGTGGGGGGGGGGCTACACTCCTGTTTACATATTTTGACACAGTTAATCAAATCGACTTAAAATACAGTCAAGCTTCTGCTAAGTTGTAATAGCTAAGGTCTTCTTGTGACACTGACTTAAGTCGTACTGCTGAGGAAAATGAACATGGTTATAGTAATTATTTATTTTATTACACTTCCTTAAAGGCATGAGCAGATAAACCTCCTTACATATGTTGCACGTGTTGTTTTGTTGCACTATATGCAAATATTATTTCATGCTCTGCAGCTGTGCTTGTAGAATAGAAGGCCTTTTCACACAAGTGGGAATTGCAAAATGAACTCTGCACAGCGGGTGCACACCCTCTCCTGCTATTTAACCTAGTCTTGTCTCATGGGAAAATAATCAGTATACTGCTAGTAACGTGCCTTATTTCCTCTGTGCAGCTGGATCATAGTTCTGTTCCACAAACTGGGCACAGTGACAGTATTTATGCCAGTGCAACCATCACAACAAAGACATTATGTGTCTATTATACTATTGTTTGCATTTTCAAATATACTCATGTACAATGTGCCCAAGTGGGAAGACAGATGAGGACTATTACACACACACATATATATGCAAAATTATTAGGAATCATCCTCAGCCTGACAAACGGTGTTCTTCATTTACTGCTCTGACATTAGCCACCATTAACTCACTCGCTTGCATATGTGGCACCCTGCTAAATTTCTGCTCTATCAAAAAAGTTATTCCACCCTTTATTTAGGTCTAGAGTCTGTTCATAGATGATTGCAACCTTCCAGATGTAAACATCTATGGGTCAAGAGTCAAACCTTGTGCTGTAGTTAGCAGACCTCATGCTGAAAATGCAAAAAAAAAAAAAAAAAAAAAAACAGGCATCAGAGTAATACAAGGATACATAAACAACTTTACAATGTATTTATCTGCACTGATTCGCAAATCCTTCACTATCATTTTATGAAAACATTGTAATTGTGGTAAAATTATAAAGTGTTCTTTTCCCCTTGCTTCCTCCAAAGAACCTCTAACTATTATAGGTCTAAATGTGGCCTAGTCTGCTCCGACACTTGGATGAAAGCCATTAGTCTCGTCGTTGTAACTTGCAGTCATAAAAAAATATATATATACTTTTTTTGAACGATTCATGTCTCACAAAGTGTCATGCTATTTATAGGAAGATGGGAAAGGCAAATATGTCTCATTTTACTTCTGACTTTAACAGCAGCCTGTAATTTATGGTAATATAATAAGTGATTTAAAATTAAAGATTTTAAATCAGCATTTCAGCATTAGTGTTTTTAAGACAAAGTAAACATTCCAAATAAAACCTAAAGCTTGAGGATGCAGTATATCATTAAATGCCTACGTCCAGCTAAATATATTTAGCATAGCTGAAAGTGAATCTTAGATGCTTCAGTTGTTACATCTAGGTAAAAAAGTCATTTTACTCAGCCTTTTACAGGGAAAAGGATGCTGTCACTAGAAATAAAAAGTCAGAGGATTAGAAGGCACATAAAATAACAAAAGCAGTATGAAGCTGACATTTTATGAGCAATGCATGTAATTCTGTATTCCTTAACCTTTGAACGTTACACTTGGCATTCAGGTGTGAAAACGCTATATTAGAAAAAAATTAAAAAAATGGGCCATGTAGGTTCTCACTGAACATAGATTACAGGTTGTGATAAAATTAAAGCATAAGTCCTTGCTAGATGTTCAGAAAGATGAGGTTATGTATAGTTTCAGTTTTTAAAAGTATTTAAATTGCATGCTACATCAAAGTTTAATGAGTTCTCGAAATCTGTAAATTAGCAGTTGTATCCCTGGACATCCACCTTGAAATGTATATACTTAGTAAAAGTGTACGTTTCAAGTGGAATGTCAAGTACTTGGCAATGTGTCAAAATTTAATTGGCAGAATGTCAATCAGAGTACTGTTGCAGCTTATGAAAAATCGCTACAGAGCTAACTATGAAGCTCACATTAGCAGATTATTGGAAAAGGTAGTGTCATTCCTTGTATACATGGAAGCAGAACAACTTAATGCCTTGTCTTTTATATCATGCCTGTTCTGCCATGCTGCCCTATAATGGTTGATATAACATTACATTATATACAAAGCTGTACATTATGATACTCTGACCTTTCTAGCACCTATTCTGTGTAATACATTTGATTGTATGCCATGCTAGAGCATGGCATAGTTTGTCATGTTACAATGCATTAAATTTGTCAAATATTCTTAATGTTCTTACTTTCCTCCATCCATCCATCCATCCATCCCTCCAGGCTCACAAGTCATGTCTCACTTCTATTCTTTACTCCATGAACAGGCTATGCCATCTGCAGATTTTACTACGCAAGGGGGAAATGGAATAGATTGTTTGGGCTTTCTTTTGTATCAGACACACCTCATTCACACACAATTAGAATTTAGAGTTGCCAGACAATCTACTACATCTCTTTGGAGGTGGAAGAGAAACTAGTGTTACTGGAGAAAACCCATTGGAACACAGAGAAGATATGCAGACTCCACACAGAAGGAACGCCTGCTGAGAATCAAACCAGAAAACCTCTTCCTGTGAGGTGGCAATGTTAACCACAACATTATTGTTTCCTAGCAAGCCATATAAGGCATATTTGTGTTTTCAGAAATGTTTTACCATGCATTGCGTCTACAGCTCACACATATAACTACTCTCTTCTGTTAAGTAAATAAAAGGTATATTTAATTATAAATTTAATTAAAAAAATCTAATTATATAAAGGTGAAGGTGTATTTGGATTCTATTACCTAGACTGTTAGCAAAATGGACCCACCCTAGGGATAATAGTGGGAGGAAGTTCTTGTTGACTGAGTTAATGGATAAAGTGTGATTGCTGGATTACCTTATATTAGATTTATTAACTATTTGTACTCAAACACTGTGTAGTTTTACATGTACATGAATCTTCTTCTTCTTCTTTCGGCTTTTCCCGGTTAGGGGTCACCACAGCAGATCACTGTCTGCTCATGATTGGCAGTGGAGTTTTACAGTGTCGAGTTGCCAGCCCGGCACCCAACCTTCCACAGAAGGCACACACATGCACGCACTCACACCTAGGGCCAATTTAGTGTGTTCAATCCACCTACAGCATGTCTATGGGATGTGGGAGGAAACCGGAGCACCTGGAGGAAACCCACGCAACCACAGGGAGGACATGCAGACTCCGCACAAAAGGCACCCCAGCCGAGGATCGAACCGGAGAACCTTTTGCTGTGAGGCAGCAATGCTAACTGCTGCACCACCGTGGCTGCCCTTTACATGTACATGAATAAAACGTTAAAAATCAAATGTAGTATTTATGAGAATAATGTCTATCTTAAACACAAAAATTGTACCACAAAGTGCATTGATTAATATCTGGTCCTCTATGGCAGGATATTTTCTATTCTTTTATTTTATGTTTTTACATCAGATAAGACAGCGAGGCCTTAGGTGGTATACAAACATTTAACAAGTACTAGCAGGCAGCATTTATTTATGGTGATTAAACACAATTATTGGCATTGATAAAAGTAATTTGTTGACTGGGGAAGCCTGACTGCATGTGCAACCCCTTTTCAGCAGAGGCCCAGAGAGAAAAGCTCAACTGGTACAACATAATACAAGATATAAGTAAATTAACACAAGTGCATTAAACAATAGTGTCATTTTCATAGTCCATCATTAGATGTGTCAGACTGTCTAGCATATCAAATTGGTTCACATTACTTAAAGACATATTGAATAACAGTATATATGTATGTATAATAGAAAAGAGTATAGAAAGGGTGTACAGTTCAACAATTACTAGTATTAATATTTTAAAGGGTCAGCAGAGAACAAGTTCAATAATTATCTAAAATGCTAGCTCAGGATTCATTCGTTTTTTTCTTAATCATTGTTGATGTATGCATTGTAGGTGAAACCGTAAATTCCTGATGGGGATTTTACCTATGACCTTCCTAGATATGGGCAGTTGTTGCTAACTAAGATCTCGAGTTTAGGCAAGATCCTTTATATTGGGTTTCTCTAATATTATATTGGGTACACATGACTAGGCTTATAAAGACCTTCAGGTCAATAGCCCAGTAACCACCTATGAACCACCTAGGTGTATTTTTGTCAGAGAAACTAGTTTTACAAGTTAATTCATTAGTACACATCTCTAACTTTGTGAATATTTGATTACTTTCTTTCAGGACATACTGAGATTCAATAAATCCAGAGTTATAACTTTCTTAGGGAAGGTATATCTCTAGTTGTACTGTGAAGCTGATCCTTTCTGGCTGAAATATGTAGCCCTTCTCTACTACAGTCACTCCTCATCAGACTAATAGTTGAGCACAGTGCTTCCTTTTGCATGGACCTCACCAGACACCTGCAACAATTCAAGACACCACAGAGGTTTCTCAACAAGAAATTACAGGGTTCACAATCAAGTCTTATGTAGAAAGACTGAAAGCCCTGACACAGTATTCTGTTTCCTACAGGTTGCTAAGTGGCGACCTGTGCCTGGCTTACAGGGCAGTCTCTGACCTGACATTGGTGGAAATACTACACATTCCTAAATCAAACTGCATGAGGATCACACACTCCAGGGATCTTAACCTAGCCTCTGACATGAACAGGTCATGCTGGAGAGATAGATACATCTCCCAGAGACTGCCACTTTTCTGGAGCAAGCTTCCAATTCATGTAAAACATAGTACCTCCCTGATCCTCTTTAAATGCAACCTAGATCAATGGATGGGTGGCTGCAATTTCACTCCTGGGGTGGCACCCATGTCCCTCCTGGACAGAGGAAGTCATTATTAACTCCATAGACATGAGTAGGTCATGCTGGAGAGATAAATACATCTCCCAGTGGAAAAACCCTTTGGGAAAAACCCGGTTCCCATGAATTGCCACATTGATGGTAGTCCACTGAACACAGAAGGTGTTATAAGAGATCTGGTAACACAGGTTGACAGCAACCTCTCTTTCAACCATCACATTGCCACTGTGGTCAGAAAATCCTTCTATGCGGCACATCTCATTACTAAGGGTTTTGCATCCAGGAAGAAAGAGGTCATTGTCTCCCTGTACTCTTCCCTCATTAGGCCAATCATCGAGTACAATGCCCCATTTGGCATGTACCTCACTAGACACCTATTGTCCTATATGGACAGACTCAAAAAACTAAAACTATTCTCTGTCTCATATCGCCTACTTAGAGGCAATCTCTGCTTGACTTACAATGCCATGTCTGACCCCAGCACTGTTAGAAATGCTACATCTAAAGAAATCCCAATCCCTCCACACCACACACTCCAGAAACCTCAACCTCATTACCACAATCAACAGAACATACTGGACGGACAGGTTCATAACTAAGAGACTGCCCATGCTATGGAATAGACCTCCTATACATATTAAGCAGAGCGGCTCGCTGACCCTCTTCAAGAGAAATTTTGATGAGTTGATGGGAAATAGAAAATTCACCCCGGGGATAACTCCAGTGACTCTACTCGACAGAGGCACAAAACTAGTTTGTGTGGCACGATGCCAGGGTAATCCTATGGCTAGGCTTGCAAAGGCCCCAGGGCCATTAGCCTAGTACAGACCTATGAACCTATAGACCCGTAACTCTGTGAATTTCACTCACCTAACCACTGACAACTGGGGCAACTTGGGATAAATATGGTTAGGCTTATAAGGGCTCTAGGGCCATTAGCCTAGTAACCTTCTATGAACCTATGAATTTCACTCTCTAGTTGCCATAAGGGGTTTGACCATTAAGTCAAGGATTTCCACTAAGAGATACAAAGGACTTTGGCTCCATCTTTTTCAGTGACATGTCTGCATTTCTGTAGTAAGTTGTTTTGAAATATATGCATATATTTTAAAGGTGTTCTTTCCCCTGCAAAGTCAAATTTACTGCTTATGAAGTCAAATATTACTTCAGTATAACCTGAAACTTAACTTTGCTCTCAGGACACTTCTGCAATGGAATATATCTTATTTTTGTAATATAAATCTTTATTAAGTAAATAACACCCTGAAATTACAATTTTTATTAAATCAAAATATGATAAAACCACAATTCCTTACTCAATCACAGTACTCTACAACAAATAAAAAAAGTTCACATTTCATTTAGTAACAAATCTTTTTTACAGCCTGAACTGCATGCACTTATCCTTTGTAGAACCATATTAATTTTCTTTCTACCTTCTAGTAAGACAACTTTCTGTATGGCTCTAATCTAAAATGGTGGACGCAAACCACCAGAATTTAATGCTGTTTATCTGTTAATTTCTGCAATGTAGCAACAATATATGTTCATAAATTTCTATCTTGCTTTCTCCCTGAGGCCCTTTCTTTTGCTAGGATAAATCATATCTTGTTCCATCATATCTGTCACTTTAGATTTGTCATTAGACTTATTTTTAGTGTCACCAACGTTTTGACCAGCAGTACCAGTACGTTCAAAGGTGCTCTTTTTGGTTAGACCCTTTCTCTTAATTCTTAATACCCAACAAATAAATTCTACTGATAAGTCTAACAATGATAGTACAATATGTCTGCTGTTATTTGGATTGATCTACACCCAAAAATATATATGTTCCAGTGATCCCAACTCCCCAGCTCTATACCTCCAACATGTATTGTCTACTTTCAGAAATATATGGTTCAGTCTAATTGGCATGTAAAATACTTGGAGAGGTACTTCCAAAAGATAACCTAAACTTCCTCATTTCAGTAGGAACTTTAGCGGAATAACTTTATCTTCATCTGTCCAGAAAAAAACAGTCTAAGTCTCATCTCCCTATTATCTTAGTTTTTGGGCTGATCTTCCTGCTTGTAACAAACATTTTCCTTTCTCTACCAATGGAGTTCACTCAGCACTCTATTTTATTCACACTCTACAACTAGTCTCTTATTAACACACTGCAACTAGTCTCATATTAACACTCTATACTTAGTGACATGCATCAGATAGTCATATCTCGTCTTATTTCTAAATCATAGATGTATTTGGCTTTAAGCCAGTGAAGGGTTATATACTGGGAATTATGTGAATTCCCGGGTTTTATCTATAAACATCTCTTATTCCAAGATTTAGGTACTGACTGATCAATATTTGTATAACATGTTTACCCAGGGACAGACTGATGATGTTATGTCAAATTGTTTGAGGGCAATTAAGTCCCTCATACCAATGATTTTTGGCATACAAAAAAATTCATAAGGACTTGATTAAGCCCTCTCTTTGACCCATAGTGGATGCTGGTGGGTCTAAGAGACATTGAATAGCCAAGTATACTGATTCTATATTGATGAAATCTTGTTTCACATTTGATGTTAAAACCTCTTCACAGTGATCCCACATGTCATGGGGCTTTAGTTGTTCCATGAACTTTTAACTGACGTCAGTGAGGGTTTTTCTGCTATTTAATTGAGTTGATGGAAAAGTGTGTTGACTAATAATTATTAATATTTTGAAGGTGTTTATTTCAATCAAATTTCAAGAGTCACTATGAGAGCCACATTTGCCCCAATTTTTGCCGTCAATATGTTCCAATGGGAAAAGAAGTTTGTTTTTATTTCTAAATATATGCTGTACTGTTCTGTATATATTAGGCTTTGTGGACAGTATTTGTATCAGTGGTGTGAACCTTGGATCTAGATGATTTTCACTGTTGAAGTGACACCCCATCTTCATGTGCGAAATGGAAAAATGGGTGTTGGATGGATGGATTTATATCATATGGAAGGGAAATGAAGGGAAAGCTGTTGAATTTATTAATTACATCAATTCTACTAACTATTTTTCCATTTTACATATGAATCTTCTGCCATTAAATTATGTTATTTGGATATTGAAATTACTAAAGATACTATTAACAAAAATTTTACGTCCAACATTTTCTGAAAACCAGCTTATTCTAATTCTTTATTACATAATGATATTTGCCATTCCCAGTATAAGAAAAAAGTCCTTGTGAAAAGCCAAGTGGTTCATAGATAAGGATGATGTCTGAATATACAATATTTAGTCATGAAGTTGTGAAGTTAAGAGGTATGTTAATTAGCAGAGGCTATACTGTGAGGTTTTTTTTGATGGGATTGTTATTGACATTACTAATAAATGAAGTAATGGATTTTATTAACCTTTGTTAGGTAATAATGAACTTTTGCAAAGCCAGCATTTTGAAGTTAAAGGTTCTTTCATGGAGGCCATGATTATATCCCATAGTACTGAAACTAAGTCTTTTAGGGATGTTATTTTTATAACGTGGAATATATTTGCATATAGTGGGGAGACAATTACAATCTAGAGACTCAAACCCAAGTTTGTTTGTTAAATGGGTAAAAAAATCTAAGAATTATATGGAGCAACAATCACATTTTGCTAAGAACAACAGAGAGCTAATGGTATGGTCAAAATGTCAGGTCTATATTTACTGAACTGGAAGTTTTGACTCTGTTTTTTCAGTTAGTGCTTGCTAGATTTTTATTGCCTGTTAGTAATTGCAGGCAGGGGTAGTCTCATTCATTGATATCCTGTCACATTTAAGCGGTACATTTTGGATTATTTTCTGCTTAAAACCTCAGCTTTGGCTGGCTAAGATCTAGCTGCATTCAACTGGACGTATAAGAGAATTTAAGTACCTTTTATCTGCACTTTTTTTAAATAATACAGCATTTTAATTGATTTATTTGTGTTGCATTGAATATTGACTGAACTAAAAGTTTTGACTCTGTTTTTTCAGGTAGTGCTTGCTAGATTTTTATTGCCTGTTAGTAATTGCAGGCGGGGGTAGTCTCATTCATTAATATCCATTCATGACCTATTTAAGAGGTTCATTTTGGAATATTTTCTGCTTAAAACCTCAGCGTTTGCCGGCTAAGATCCAGCTGTATTCAACTGGACATATAAGAGAATTTAAGTACCTTTTATCTGCACTTTTTTCAAATAATACAGCATTTTAATTGATTTATTTGTGTTGCATTGAATATTGACTGAACTGGAAGTTTTGACTCTGTTTTTTCAGTTAGTGCTTGATAGATTTTTATTGCCTGTTAGTAATTGCAGGTGGGGGTAGTCTCATTCATTGATAGCCTGTCACAACCTATTTAAGCTGTACATTTTGGATTATTTTCTGCTTAAAACCTCAGCTTTGGCCGGGTAAGATCTACTTGTATTCAACTGGATGTAAAAGAGAATTTAAGTACCTTTTATCTGCACTTTTTTCAAATAATACAGCATTTTAATTGATTTATTTGTGCTGCATTGAATATTGACTGAACTGGAAGTTTTGACTCTGTTTTTTCAGTTAGTGCTTGCTAGATTTTTATTGCCTGTTAGTAATTGCAGGCGGGGGTAGACTCATTCATTGAAATCCTGTCACGACCTATTTAAGCGGTACATTTTGGATTATTTTCTGCTTAAAACCTCAGCTTTGGCTGGCTAAGATCTAACTGTATTCAACTGGACATATAAGAGAATTTAGGTACCTTTTATCTGCATTTTTTTCAAATAATACAGCATTTTAATTGATTTATTTGTGCTGCATTGAATATTAACTGAACTGGAAGTTTTGACTCTGTTTTTTTCAGTTAGTTCCCCACCCACCCTCCCTGTTTTTGTTTTGGTGTTAATCTTGGTGGCTTTGAAACTGCCCACCCCTCTTGTAAATTTGTGTTTGGATACTCCTTCTCGGCCCATCTCATTAGCTCCCTCAACTGAGTGCAGTGAGATCATATTCTAATTTCAGGCACTCCTACTGTGTACAAAGAGAGCATCTGGGAAAGAAAAAAAATGTTTAAGCGCGTTTCCTGCCTTTCCTGTAAGTGGTCTAGACTGTTTGTAGGCTTCTGAGCCCCCAAGCCTTTCTGTGCTGGAGGGAAGCCTTCTAGCTTAATTTTGTTTCTAGAACTAGCCAGTTTTCTAGTTTCAGCACTCAAATCTGTTTCTTCAAACTCAGCACTTGTTCAGAACTCGTTGTAAGCACTAAATAAGCTGCACTCAACTTTCCTCACTTGTCTAGAGGAAAGCAGATTTTAGTACTTAATAAATAAGCACCTATCCAGGCATGTCTAAGGGTCAGCTCCCGGTGATTTCTCCTGTCTACCTGATGAATCTGGGCATCTTGGGGCAATGCAGCAATTGCCTCATGTACACAGACAACCCTCTCCTCCTACCACCCAACACTACAACCAGTGAGAGATGCACTTATATAGACAAACTGGAAGTAAAGCTCTCTTCACCCAAGACTGGACTAGACAGTCAAGAGGAGAAGGTAAACACGTGCACCACACCACACTCATCACATAGTCCCTCAAAACCTACACCACCAAAACACACACATAGAAACACAAAACACACACCTACATTCACGGAGGCTCTCAATAAAAACCTGCCCAAGCATCAGGGACCTCCAAAGCAGAAATGCAAGCAAACTCCACCCCCCAACACAGCCCAAATGACATATAGCTCACAAACTCAGTCTGCCACTCAACCACAGCCCATAAGGCATAACAATGTACCCAACACTCTAGTCATAGGTGACTCTATAGTCAGGCACACTGATGTTCCACTTACCAGGCTAAACAAGGAGAAAGTTACTGTCAGCTGCCTGTCAGGTGCCAGGATCTGCCACATAATGTATGCACTCAGGTCACTCCACAACAAGTACAAATATGACACTGTCATTGTCCATGTTGGTGAGAATGACCTGAGACGTACCTCCCTGGACTACATGAAAAGAGACATGGAGGAGCTCTCCGATCTTGTAGGCCAGGTAAGTATGACCCTAGCCCTGAGTAGCATCCTGCCATCACCCAGAATGATACCATAGTACAAGGACAAAATGATTGACTTCAACAATTGGCTAAGCTTCTGGTGTCATTCTAAGGGGATCCAGTATTTGTCTTCCTGGGACGACATGATCGACAGACCATGATGCTTTGCCAGAGATGGCCTACACCTGTTACCCTTGGGATTCCGGATACTGGCTAAGGCTCTTGCCACCCCTATAGTGCCTTTTTTAGGCAAGGTTCAAATGACAAATTCACCACCGTAACAGGTACAAGCAAGCAAAATCTGAGGGTAATGCTACTCAATGCTAGAAGTCTAAACCTCAAAATGCACTCACTTGAGGCACTCCTTAAAATGGAGAACATTGACATCTGTGCTGTGACAGAGACTTGGTTCAAAGCTCCAGAGAGCACCCCTGCATTACCAGGCTATAATTCATACCACACCTTTCGGCCACCTAACCCGGAATGAAGCACTAAAGGTGGAGGCGTGTCCATATTCATTAAGTATATTCACACCTCCAGGCTAGTTGCACAGCATAATGCATCTGAGATTATCCAAGTGCAACTAACTCTGGGCAAGACCGCAATCCAAATTGTAGTTTGTTACAGACCCCCCACCATGCCCCAGGATTCCCACTCCTCATTTCTTGATACACTGGAAAGTATTAGGGTACAACCCAACACCCTAATAATGGGCGATTTCAACTACCCCACCATTAACTGGGAAAACTACTCATGTACCAAATCTTTTGCTCAACGTTTTCTGGAATTCATAAATTCCAATGCCTTGGATCAACTTATTCACACCCCCACCAGGGGCAGCAATATCCTAGACCTGGTCATTACCAACATGGGCAACTGGTGTTCCACACCAGAGGTCAATTCCTCGTTGGTCAGATCCGACCTAAAGCTAATCACCCTAGACATCTACATCCCGCCCCCAGTTAGGGAAACCACCGTAAAAAACTTCTCCAAAGCGAACTTTACACTTCTTAAGATAGAAGTGGCAAATTTCATGACACCCATGCAGATGTTCAATAGAGGTACGACTGCTGAATCCTACACAAATGCACTTTATAATCACTTACACGAGTGCATGGATCATGCTATCCCTAAGAGAACCAAGATGCTATCCTCCAAAAAAAGGAAGCCAATCAGGTGGTCCTCTGCCATAAACAAACTCTAAACAGAAGAAAGAAACTGTTGCAAAAAAGAGTAAAGTTCAATGACTGGAGGAACTCCATGGTCGACCTCAGTAAGAAGCTGAGATCCCAAATAAAATCTTCCAAAGCTAGTTATGAAAACAAAATTGCCACTGACTCTAAAGACAACCACAAAGCATTCTATAGCTATGTCAAGAATCTCAATGGCAACATTCAGATCTGCTCTGAGTTACAGCACAATGGCACTAAATATACAGAACCAACTGATATTGCTAACATCCTGGCAGATAGGTTCAGTGCGAACTTTACCCCCCTCTCACCCCCTAGAGGGCCCATCTCTATACCGGAAGAATGCAAATTCCTGTAATCACAACTGCACAGGTAAAAAACACACTCTCCAAAGTCAAGAACACAGCATCCATGGGACCTGACAATATCCCAGGCTGCGTTCTACATGGACTACAAAATGAACTGGCACCCTACCTAAGTACCATGTTCAGTCATAGCCTCACTTCAGGCTTTGTGCCCACTGATTGGCGCACCGCAACAGTTATCGCACTCCACAAAGGGGGAGCCATGACGGACCCTGGGAACTACCGCCCCATTAGCCTGACAAGCCTGGTCTGCAAGGCCATGGAATGTGGAATGTATCATCATGGAACTCATAAACAAAGACATTGGTAATCTCCAAACTCTGGACCCTACCCAGTTCAGATTTGTAAAAGGCAGCTCATGTCTCCTAAACCTGACTGACTTCTTTGAAGCAGTCACCAAAGCCGTAGATGAGGGTAAGGTGGTTCACACAGCTTATCTAGATCTCACCAAGGCTTTCGACACCATCCCCCACTCTGGAATTATAGATAAGCTCACTAAACTAGGTATAAATCCCTATGTCACAAGATGGGTTGCCAACTGGCTCATGGACAGAACCCACACTGTGAAAGTAGCAGACTCCAAATCCGACTTCAGACCAGTGACAAGTGGAGTACCACATGGTTCAGTCCTAGGTCCTCTCCTGTTTGGTATCTACTTCTCTGAAGTACAGGCTAACACAGAAGGTCTTTGGCTAACAAAGTTTGCAGATGACTGCAAACTAGGAGCCATAATCGAAACTCCTAACAATGTGGACATACTACAAAAGGGCCTCACTGAGACAGATGACTGGTGTCAAAGCCATGGCCTGAAGCTCAATGCTAAAAAGTGTTTTGTCATCCCCTTTGGTAAAAACTCTGTACCCATGAACTACCACATAGCTGATAGTCTACTTAACGCCGAAAATGTGATGAGACCTTGGGACACTGGTGGACAGTAGTCTCTCCTTTGATAATCACATCGCCACAGTGGTCAGGAAATCCTTCTACGTGGCTCACCTCATCACAAAAGGTTTCTCATCCAGAAAAAAGAGGTAATTGTTCCCCCCTACTCATCACTCATTAGACCCATTATAGAGTACAACGCCCCTTTTGGTATGTACCTCACAAGACATCTACAACAACTGGAAAGGCCACAGAAATACCTCACAAAGAGGATTACTGGCCTCAAACAGATACCCTACGCAGACCGTCTCAAAAAACTCCAGCTTTACTCCGTCGCATATCGCCTAATCAGAGGTGATCTCTGCCTAACATATAAAGTTATGTCAAACCCAGAGCTGTTGGACATGCTCCACTTAAAGAAATCCCAATCCCTCTGAGCTACATGCTCTAGGGACCTAAACCTTGTCACCACAATAAACAGAACATGCTGGAGGGATAGATTCCTGTCCCAGAGACTTCCCATAGTCTGGAATAGACTACCTATCTATGTCAAACAGAGCTCCTCATTAGCACTCTTCAAGAAAAATCTTGATGATTGGATGGGAAATAGGAAATTCACCCCAGGGATCACTTCTGTGGCTCTGCTCAACAGGGGCACAGGAAAATAATTTTCTTGGGTGGAAAAAGCCAGGGTACATTTTTGGCTAGGCTTATATAGGCCCTAGTGCCAATAGCCTAGTACCTACCTATGAACCTATGAACCTATAAGAATGAAGTTTTAAATATTCAAACACCATATGGGCGACACCAAATGGTTGAATATTTAAAACCTTGCAAGTGTGAATGGAGATTGCCATAGGGAATTCTTCCCTTTACTTCAACGTAGTGTGATCTCAGAGTTGGTATATTTAAGTAGCAGGGGGGTGCAGGGGGGCTTGCCCCCTGCTCAGAATGATCAGGTAAGTTTTTCTTTTATTTTTACATTTTTTATTTTGGTTTAGATGTTTTACAACTTTGTTCATATGGTGTCACCCATATGGTGTTCAAAGTTGTAAAACTTTGTTCTTATAATATAGACCCAAAATGTCATGGATGTAGCCAATGTTCATATATTATGGAAGAGGATCGAATATATGTTGAAACATGGGAGTCAGTTACTAGTAATTTTAATTGTCACTCAAATGGGGTGTTATGTGTTGCTTTGTATAAGACGTGTCCAGTGTTCTATATAAGGAAAACAAAAAATGTAAGGAAAGGACTTACGAACGTGTTTACGATATTAAGAAAAACATGGATACAATGCTTTGTTTGAATATCTTGATAAGTTTACTGAACATAGTTTTTTTTCTGTGTTAAAAAGAGGTGCTGATAATGCATTAGGTGGAGGGCATGGAGTGAATGCCTTGAAGTATTGTAAATTATTTTAGCAACTTAGGACAAATGCTTAGAAACCACCAGGTTTTAATGACCAGTTATCCATTGCCAGTATCCTTAAAATATATTATTTTAGTGCTCAGTAGTGGTAACACATCTTATTATTACAATAGTATTCATTGTTGTCAGTGATAACTTCTAATCAATAACATAACTAAATGTCTTAAATGTTCCCTTTATTTGTTGCATAGATGAACATGTGACTTGACATCTTGTTTTAAATGGAAGTGATAGTACTGTTTTATTAGTTATGAAGAAATCCTGTTTAGTGTATGGACAAAAGTGCTTAACTTTGTTGTTATTTTCATTGTCTTACTGAAGTGGTTTGCATTTTATCCTGCAGCACCTTTTTTGGGTTTAAGTTGCTGCTGTACATGGAAAATTTCTTTCCATTTGGTCTGAGAATTGCAGTATTGGCACAAATACATCCATCTTAATCTCAAAGTATTAAGATATTCTGGAAACTTAGTAATTATACTCCCCCCCAAAAAAAATCTAACAACATTACCAGTTTTATCTGAAATCACGGAAGACATTTTTTTTCAATGAAAGTCTTGTCGTTTTTTTATTTTTCCGATCCATCATGGATCTGCTGTAGACTAGGAATTCCTCTGTCACATGTAATACTAATGACACTATAAATAACTTGATTACTTGGGATTTACATTCTTAGTCCATAAGTCTGAGGTCACAAGTGTTCAAACTAGGTTTTATTTTTTTTTCAATCAATCTTCATATGTTATCATTAATGATGGGGGATAATGCTGCAGCCATACAGACTCACACATACAAGTACCTTATCACATCCACACAAATCAGGATATTGCTGCAGAGGTCTGTAAGGAAGAACATAATTTATTACTATTGTTCTATTTTTTTAGTAAATTGAGACTATACCCCAAAATACTCAAATTCTTTGAATATTTCAAACAACACAGGTGTGTAATTTATTTCATTATTTACTATTCATTAACTGGTGTAGAACACAGAGCTAAAAACAGTCAGGGAGAAATGCTTACAAATAGTATTAAAAAAAGTAGCAGTTAACAGTACAGATGGCAAGTACAAATACAATATTAAGCATGCAAAAACATTATACCAGTATTGTAGAAGTCTGTCAAACACAGTGAGAGTCTATCTTATATAATAACCAGCATGCAAACATTATAACTACATTGTAGATGTCTGGCAGGGTAAGATTTTGCCCAATATCAAGAACTATACAATACTTTTTACAGAATTATTGTAGGTTAATCTGGGCTATACTAAGATGGATGATGGAGGACAGATAAACAGCAAGAGAAGGAGATGGGCAGGGTGAGAGTCAGGAAATGATGGAGAGAGAGTGAAGATAAGGATTATAGGACAGAGCGAGGAGACAGATGGGGTTAACATGGATGTCATAGAGCTGAATGACAAGGTGAACACATGCAGGGATGACAGGATGAGTATAAAGCAGATAGGAACTGAAGTAATGACTTGTGGACAGAAACATTTGCAAGCAACTCTTGTGTGTAAAATATTCTTAAAATGATACTTAAAACTGGGGAAGGAGGTGATGTCTTGATACTTAAAACTGGGGAAGGAGGTGATGTCTCTTAGTTGATATCATTAGCTGAATTAGCCAAATAGTCCATGAAGTCATCTGTAAAATGTGACATCTTGCTAAGTTGCCCCTTCCATTCATAACATGTACATTTAAAAAGATATTCAACTTTATTGCAGGGGTTCTACACAGATAAATAACAACAATAATGGCATCGGGTACTCCTGCTACTTTTCCTTTGTCAAGTGAAAATCTTCTAGCAGAGTTGTACGTAGCTTTACACTGCCTTGCAGAAGCTCATAAAACCATACAGAGAACATAACTCTTAGAAGAATTACTAATAAAAATATTCAACTCTATCAGATATTTTTCCAGCACTGAGGCTGAAAAATTGTTAAAAGTCTACTTACATTATTAGCTTCCACTATCAGTACAGAAATCTTTGATATATTTCCTGATATTCACCACCTCCACCTCTATCAATCTGTTATGATCTGTGTCATTCAAAGTTGTGATAGGTGTTACTACAAAAACCTTTTAATCATGACTAAAAACTGATAGTGAACTATAGGAGGATGGCAAAGCTCCAGTACATACCTTCTATTAATACAGCTATTGTTGCCAGTTAGATGGAATCTGATGGGTCTCTTAAAGTACCACTCACACATGTTTCTCCATGCTTTCAGCAGTTCCCCCATCCCATTTCTCTAGATTTCCACTGGCAAATCATCCCCCTGAGGGAGTTACTTGGTGGCTTAACTTATATTTAATCCCTACTATAGAGTTGTAGGATGAAGCACCAAGGTCTTCCTGAAGTTGAAGCAGCTGCACCATGCCCAAATGTGATGTTTTATTAATCTCAGGAGCCAATATTTTACATTCTGCTTCACATCACTCTACAGAGTAGGCCGCTAAGGCTAGTCAATATTTCCATGGTATTGCATGTTAATCTACCTGTCAACACAACATTCTTCTTTACCACTGTTCTCTCTACCTTCTGTTGTCCAAATTATGTGATTTTTGTAATTGAGGCAAGTTGTCAAAATAATTTGCCCCCAAAACCATCTTTCTGAAGTCCACTATTCAGTCTAAATATCTCAGCATTTTGTCTTCTGCTTAATCCCTCCTTCCAGTCATATCCTTATTAGCAGTATTCCAGACCTCTTTAGTATTTTAAAATCTCAGATTGCTTCCAGATAACTTCTTTTATTTCTTTCCATTACAGCACTGGAAATGTTTTGTTCCTGTTTCTTAAGCTCCTCTTTCAAATTATCAGAAGTAATTGTTCCACTTACTCGTTCTTCTTCAGACTCCTCAAATACCTTACTTAGTATATGTTTATACCGTCTAGTGAACTGATCAGATTTTAACTGATAAGTCTGAAATGTCAATTGCTTTTTGTCTTCCTAGTAGCCATGTATGAAAACAACTGCATCTGCGTGGCATAATCTGAAAGCAGCAGAGGGTAACCCCAGACCTTAGAAATTCAGTGGCTTCAACAAGTCCAAATAATACATGACCATTTCTCAGACATTCACCATCTTAATCATTGTCTAGAATCACTATCTACATGTTTTACTCTTGTCACTGAGTTCTTTTACCCCTTCATTAGTAATAACATTTTCTATAAAGTTGCAGTGTCCTCTAAGTAGCTTCTTAATTTGACTGATCTTATACCTGGAGGAATATAGAGAATATCAGTGCAGAATATAGATCCAGGTAGTAATCTCTAAATACCACATATATATCCTAGACATCAGTGAAATCCCTTCTTTTATCTCAGAGGATTACCTAGAAAATAATGTAACTATTCCTTTCCACATAGCTGCTCTCTGACTTGAATAATAAGTTTCCCTTTTTCTATGAAACCCAGTCTGATCTCTTTTTCCTGGTCTTCCTGATCAATGTCATCTGTTGAAGAGTAATCACATAGAAACTTGTCTTACATGTGAAATATAGGAACTTAATTATTATTCTTTTTTTTTTGGATCAGTAAAATGATTAACATTGCACAACAAAATGTTCATAACCCAAAGGCATGCACTCAAACTATAGACAATTACTTCTGAATCTGTTCCATCAGTTTTCTGACTGTGAGTAAAGCCTCCTGACCCATATTAAATATTTTTTCTCACAGCATTTGCCTAAATAATGTCATGCAAGCATTGACATAAAAATACAGTGAACAAGGACATAACTAACGCCACCATCCCTATAAACTACATTCAAATTTAGATAACAAGCATAAAAGAAGATGTGTGACCTTTGCATCCCATTCACTGATTTCCAGTGCCAACAAATACCTCCCAGAGCTTATACTAATTAGGAATTCACCCAGATATAACTTTACTTAACAACTACTAAGGCTCAACATGCTGCATTCAGTTATAAAGATGCATCATTGTTCCTCCATTAGAAACACAATAATGAGATAAATACTTGTCTTATTACTTTTTGTTAGACAATATATCAGAATTTTTATATCTTGCTCCCATCCCTTAGAAACCACTCTAGAACTGAATTATATATTTTGGTATGTATTTAACAATTACATTTCATTCAGTATTAAAACTTTAATTTATCAACATGTTTAGTGATCTACTCCTAGGCTCCTCAGTGTAGCCCAATAAATAATAAACTAGATCATGAAATTGCATACCCTGAATCTGGGTACTGCAATGCAAATCTCTGGTCCAGAAACACTAGAATATTACATTTATTATGGGTAACCTGAACTATTCAAATATAAATTACCTATTGCTCTAGTAGAAAATCTAAAAAAAATATTAGCCTCAAAAAATAAATCTTAACCAGTTATGCTCATTCCATAAATATCTCCACCTCTGGACTCAGTTCCTCCAGTACAACACTTGCACATCCTGAAAATAATAAGGTTCTTACAGTACCAGCCTTTCAGGCTTGAACCTCTGTTCACAATTTTATTTGGGGGAAAAGCAAGTTTAAGGGAATAAAATACTTTCTCACATGTGGCATGTAGAAGATTTTTTTTTTTTTTTTGCTGATTATGTAGAGATGAACTTTGAGATTAGTAAAAGTAACTGGAAATCAGGGATGACAGGGAGAAATTTATAATTAATTATATCAGCTTAGAGATAAGCATAAAACAAAGAATTATAGTTATAAACAAATCATTTAAACTAGGAAGTCAGAATAAACAGAATAAGAAACTACCAGTTGTGCTTCATTTCCCAACCAATGTATAACTTGTATCCAACAGTGTTAAATCATGCCAGATTTAAGACTTTACTGTAAATAAGCAATTAATGATACTAAATATAATCATATATTTAATAACTGGTTAGTAGATAAGCTTTGTGCTGCTAAATGTTGCTATCCACTTACAATTATTAATATATTCATATTTATTCTGTGAGCAATTTTTGCATTTTATGATACTATATGATTTATTTCTTGGTGGAAATATTTCATAATAAAATTTGATCAATTTTAGAATTGCATTTAATATATTAATATTAACAAAAACACTTTGATGGTGTATTCATTTTATAAACTTATACACTGACCAATTTTACATATATGGTTATATTTAGCATTTTTTATTGTTTATTTTACAGTGACATAATTGTCATGCAACTGATTTGTTAGGTATATTAGAATGTTAGTGAGAAAGTGTTTTCTATGTTCTGATAAATTCCAAGTTGTTAATGGTGGATGGAATTGCTAAACAGTAAATTATTTACACAAGTTGGAAGCCTCATTATTTCTGAGAGTTGAAACCATTATTTGGTTCATTATGGTTACTGTTTCTTACTTGATTTTTTGGTTATTGGTATTGGAAGCATTTTTTGGGACAAGGATGTCCTTGCAAGACTTGTTTTCACATCTAATTTGGAAAAACCAAAGAAGTTACTTCCTCGTAACATCTCCATTTTATTGGTAAACTTACAAGGCTCATTGACTTGATTGGATTAGTTACATCTACTTTAATTTCTAATAATGACTTACAAACTGTTCTGAGTATGACGTAGCACCTAGAAGTAGACCAGGTAACTGGAATTGCCCCACTTCATGGAGTTATTGTTGAACAGATACCATCCCACATTGGGCAAGCTTATGAGAATTCCACTATTTGTACTGACCACATTAACAGGGCTAATATTTCTGAAAACAAGGACAATGGTGGTTTCAAAGGTACTTTTTCTAATACCTTCAGATTTAATAATACAAACCTATGGGCTGAGAATGTGCCTACTTTTTGTGCTTTGGCTAATATTGGTATATGAGACTGGCTAGCACAAGAAACCACAGTCACATTGAGGATTTGGTGACTCAAGGTTGTCTAATTAACCAGATTAAGACTTCAGAGGAAATACTTTTAAATTATAATATGTTACAATTAGACAGTTGTTATTTTAGGAGTTGCCTAAGGTTGAAACAAGTACCAAAGGGCTTACATGTGTGGAAGTTCCCTAATGTGATTGTTGCTGAGATAGCACCTCACAAAGAGTTGGTTTTACTTTTTACTAGACATGGACTCAATCAAACTTAAAAATATTTTATATGATGAAAATGTGAAACTAATGGAATTATTGGTTGTTGAAGTTGAGTCTATTGGTAAAGGTGTTAATGACAGTTTATTATCTGAGCATTATTCTGGCCTGTATTATAAAGTATTCAGGGATGTCGAGCATCAGGTGACTATTATTAATAAGAAAAAAGAGAAGAAATGGTTAAGAGATAAACACTATTATAGCAATAGTTTAATTTATCCTGTACCACACAATAAAGGTGTGTCTAACAATATTTGTGAATGTTTCAAATGTTATCAACCTGAATACTGGTATAGTTAACAATATCATACATGAAGCTAATATAAATAATATTTCACATTGTGTAGGAAACATGAGATATTCTCTGATGCACTCCCTTTAGACACTCCTACCATTTTTCCACCTCTGCAGAGCCAAGTGACTTCTAAACAGGAACCAGATGAGTGATCAGCAGGAGAAAATGATAATGCCTCACACAATGTACAACATTACTGTGTGTCTTCAAGCACCAGTAGGGACAACAGAGGTAAAAGTACATGGGGTTGGGAAGAGGGAATGTACCATATTAAGGATGGTTGGGTTTTCCCACATAATGGCTTCAATATCTTCACTTGTAG
Organism: Protopterus annectens; assembly: GCF_019279795.1. Taxonomy (NCBI): domain Eukaryota; kingdom Metazoa; phylum Chordata; order Ceratodontiformes; family Protopteridae; genus Protopterus; species Protopterus annectens. Next base: position 149,664,825 of record NC_056728.1, on the reverse strand, counting down.
TGGTACTGAGCTTACTGGCACACATTTTAAATTATTTGAACATGGCTTTTTAATCAACAACAAGATTTGAAATTTCTAACTGACTGCTTGAGCTAAAGATATTTACAAAGGAAAGTAAATTTGCATTTCTTCACTAACATAATACAATATTAAGGACACAAGGACTCTAAGGACACAAGGCTAAATATTCGAGTAAGAAACAAACTCTGGTCCAAATGGAGAAAAAACTAAAAACCCAACTGATCACTTACATTTTAGACAAATTCATAATACCACTAAAAAATCTGTAATCCTTGACAAAAAAAACTACTACCTCAAAATCCAATAGAACCAACAAAACAATCCTCAAAAGTTCTGGTCAGGTATCAACAAATTACTCCACCCAGGACAGTCCAAAACACCTACCCCCTCTAACCTAACCCAAACCTCTCCCATCCAAATTGCCGACACCTTTAACAATTTTTCTCTGAAACAGTCCAATCACTAGCAACTACCTTACCACCTATTACCACCACTAAATTTCCCCTCACTAACCAACTTGCCCCAGTCTTTTAACCTTCAGCCTGTTCCAACATCTTTAATACACTCCTTGCTTTTTAAACTTAAACCATGTACACCATCAGCTGATCTTCTCCCAGCTGAATACCTGCAAATTGCAGCTGGTGTACTTGCCTACCCTATTTATATCCTAATAAACAGAACTATCTCTGAATCTTATGTCCCATCCATCTGGAAAGTCTCCTATATCATCCCTCTGCATAAAGGAGGTGCCTCAAATGAATTATCAAACTTCTGCCCCATAGCCCTTCTCTCTCCCCTTGCAAAAAATATGGAGAGATGTATCCACCGGCAATTACTTCAGTACCTCCTGCAAAACAACCTACTTGTTGACTGCCAACATGGTTTCAGGCCACACCATAGTACTACAACAGCTCTTCTATCCTTTACAGACTGCATTAATAAAAACAGGAATACTAACATTCTATCTTCTGCACTCTTCATAGATCTCTCAAAGGCCTTTGATATGGTTAACCACCAACTATTGATAGGTATACTTGAATCACTCCCTCTTGATCCTCAATTAGTAAAATGGTTCCAATCCTACCTTGAAAACAGAAAACAAGCTGTCCTGTGGGAAAACAATCTATCTTCCCAGCTTCCTATCACCCTTGGTGTCCCTCAAGGATCCATTCTTGGACCTGTCCTTTTCACAATTTTCATTAATGATCTAAAAACCTCCCTTCCCCAAACTACATGCATACAATATGCTGATGATTTGACTCTGATATGTGCCGCATCCTCCCCTACAAAATTACATACTAGCACGCAAACAGTCTTTACTTTAGTTGAAAACTGGTTCCATCAAAGATGTCTCCTCCTGAACCCAAAAAAAACTAAATTACTACTATTTATTCCCACACAGAAGTCCCCCTCTATCAATTTCATAGTGAAATCAAACAATGGCACAGAAATAGCCCCCAAAACTACCACCAAACTCCTTGGTGTAATAATAGACAACCATCTCAACTTTGACACACACATTAACTCAACTATTAAATCAGTAAATAGAAAACTTGGATTCCTCTATAGAATCAGACCATTTCTTACAGAGTCAGCAAAGATCTCTCTTGCCCAAACCCACCTCATTTCCACCCTACTCTATGCCTTCCCTATCTATACGAATTTATCCAAAAGCAATCTAAATAAACTAGCAACCGCCTACAACAACATAGCCAAATTTGCCACCGGCGCCCCTTTCCATACTCACCACTGCCTTAATCATAAACTTCTAGGATGGCTGGAAGTACAAAACCAACTAGTTTTCCAGCAACTCATTTCTATTCACAAGATTTTACATCATCCTACAAATACTCACATACTATGTAGCCTATTAAATTCTTATAAAAACCTTCCTACCGTAACATTTGCTAAAAAGCTACAAGTTGCCACCATTAAATCCATTAACAAATCCGGGGACTGCCTATTCTCAAATGCTGTTGACAATACTTGGAATAAACTTCCAAGTGAAATAACATCCCTTACTTCCACCAACCTTTTCAAGAAACAATTGAAAAACGTCATTAAAACCCAATGGCTTTGTCCCTGCTCCAAGCCTGACTGATACTTTTTCTCCTTTTTTCTGTTTTGACTCCCAAACTGAATTCTTTTTGCTGAGACTTCTCTACCTTCTATATTTGACGTGACTAAACATTTTTTTCTCTTTTATTTTGTACCTCCCTACTGTGCTGTGTGAATCTTATGTACATTAAATATCTTTTTTTTTTTTTTTTATATTATACATATATATATAATTTTTGTTTATTTTCCTATATGGTAGTTAAAAAAAAATTGCTTTGCTATAATATTCCTGCCAATCAGTTGTATACTTATGTAATTATTTTGCATTTCCACTTTTTCTTGTGGACTATTTGTATAATTTTTTTTTTTCTTTTTATTGTCTCGGAGCTTTTCTCCTCGGGCCTCTACTGAAAATGGACATATATCCAGTTAGACTAGCCCGGTCAGCAAATGTAAAAATAAATAAATAAAAATAATACTAGTTATGAAGTTAACACAGTTAACAATAGACGGTTCACTAATTGAAGTAGAGCAAATTCCCCTCTACATCCCTTAATTAATTTGTTTGAAATTACCTGTGAAAAAGACATATATAAAACTGTTTTATATGGTGAACTAAAGAATGACATCCTTAGTTTATGGAAAAGAACTTTGTTAAATATGCTTATGAAGGACACTTCTTTGCACTTTATGAAGCTGGATTAAGGGCAGGGGTGTTGTCATGATGAATTCTATGAATTGTTCTAGTAAGATGTTAAACATGTTGTGTAACACTGACAATTATTTGCCTGCATCCTTGAATGAAATTAATATTGTATACAGAAAAAAATGATCTATATTTGAATGACTTACTCTTACAAGGATTAATTACACCTGCTAATCATCATTTCTTCTATTTGGGTAAACTATTAATTCCTTCTGTGTTTGCTATACCAAAGGTACACAAGAACACTGATGATCCACCCATAAGTCTTACAGTAGCAGCACAGGGATCTAAAACATATCTTAGTGCTTCATATAAAGATCAGAAATTGAAGAAATTCATACATAATCAATCTCACATTTTGAAAGACTCTTGAACCCTTCTTGGTTCTTTTAATTATGACTTACTTATACCATGATAATTTGTGATTTTTGACAGTAGATGTAGTGAATCTTTTTGGTTCTATACCACATAAGGAAGGTCTGCACTTATTTTTCTGACGTGCTTTTGACCTGTGAATACCTTACATCTACAGATATTGATATATTATTAAACTTGATTAATATCGTGCAATACAGACATTTTATCTTTCTTTAGAAGGAGAATATTATAAGCAGGTCAAAGGATTACCAGTGGGTGTAGAATGTTTGGTGATGTTGGCCCGATAGCGAAGACATATTTTAAATTTCCAATTTTGTTACAAGTTGAATGTTATATACCTGCTATCTGCATGATGGCATTATTATTTATACAGCTCACACATCTATGATTTTTTGAATATATTAAAATTACCGCATGGTTGTTGAAATGTACTCAGTGCTTCAGATATACTATGGCGAATGGTTTAGATGTTGCAATATATAGATTAAGGATGGGAAATTTGAGTCTAATATTTACAGAAAACCCACATTTTCCATTAACTGCATTACCAGAGCTGTCACCCCCTGACACAGAAGAAATCCCTAGTAAAATGACAATATATCAGGATAGCGAGAATGGTACCTGAGGATGAGTTTTTCTGTTAGAATGCCAGAAATTATTATACATGTTTTCTGAAAGAGGACACCCTGTTGATTTTATTAAATAAATTCAAGATGAAGCGATCGATAATAGGGAGTATTAAGTATGAAGTATTACTAGGTCAGGGTCTATATTGAAACCCGAATAGTGTGGACATTTCTAATGGGAGTTTAATAGAGCTTTAATAAAATTTCATCCCTTTTCCAGGTTGATTAGAAATATTAGTGTATTTTCAAATTTGAAGAAAACATGTAATAAATGCAGTAGGTGAAAAAAGATTTATATATCCAAAAGTCTGTAATTTAAAAAAAAGGCAACTTTGGAAAGAAAAGACTAATGTTAAATGTTTTGAATGGACCAAAAAATGTGGACATGGTCACCAGTGTCTCTACATTTTTGAGGGGGACATTATGTTTATCAGTGGCCACAAAATGCCAATAGTACTAGCAGATGGGTGTAGTTATGTAATAAATGGTCAAGTATATATATATATATATATATATATATATATATATATATATATGTGTGTGTGTGTGTGTATATCCTGCAGCTCTTATGGATCTTTTTAGGTGGGTAAAATAGAAAGAGATGTAAGTAAAGAATTTATGAACATTATTACATTACATGTGGTTATGACAATGTTGTTGTTGTTATCTTTCGGCTTTTCCCGATTAGGGTTCGCCACAGCGGAACTCCGGTCCACTAATGATTGGCAGTAGATTTTGATGAATGCCGAGGTGCCAGCTTGACATTCAACCTTCAACGAAGGCACGCCCATTTACGCATGTCTTTCGAACGCCCAACCAACCGTGGGGAGGACATGCAGACTCCACACAGAAGGCACTCCCAGCACTCCAGTTGAGAATCGAATGGGAGAATCCCTTGCTGTGAGGCAACAATGCTACCGCTGCACCACCGCGGTATATAAGCACACAATCACTTGTAAGGAGTATAAGAAACTGTTGCTCACAATGCTTGAAAAAGTCCTCAGAAACTCAAAATGTGGTCCCAGGAGAATGTAAAGAGTTGCACTGGCAGTTAAGATTAAATGCAATGACGTACATAGTAAGTCTTAATGATAATATATCAGTTAGCAGTGTTTTAAAAGCTCTGTGCTGTTAATTTTGATATTAAGTAACATCGTTGTTATTATATTCATATTTATTTTTGCATTTTTTGACACTATTATTTCTTAGTGGAAAGGTTTCATAGATTCATAGGAGGTTACTATGCTAATGGCCCTAGGGCCTTTACAAGCCTAGCCATGTTGTACCCTAATTGACCATAGTTAGGTGGTCATTGTTAGATCAATTCTATGTAAGGCGCCTTTGATCACTATATTTGCAGACTCTGGATCTACCCTCGGGTATCATTGAAAAACTCATCAGCCTAAATGTTAACAAGGATTCACATCTAGATCAAGAGAGGTCATAGTCTCCTATATTCATCACGTTCCTCACCAAAGGATTATGGGTCTCAAAATCTGACCTATGCTGCCAGACTGAAAGAACTCCAACTGGCATTATCAAACCCTGACTTGATGTACATGCTTCACCTCAAAAATCTAGATCCATCAGAGCCACAAGCGGAGACAGGGATAGATTCATTACCCAAGACTCCTATGCTGTGGAACAAAATCGGTATATAATCTTGACCAATGGATGGGAGACCCAGATAGCCTAGTATGAACCTATGAACCTATGAACCTATTAGCGCCAACTTCCCTTGTCCATGAGGGATATAGGTGCCACGCCTGGGGGAAGTATGCGGTCTCCCAGCCAATTGTCGAGGTTGCACTTAAATAGGGTCATTAAGGAGCTCTGCTTCACATGAAATGAGAGCTTATTTCAGAGGAGCCTCAATCTCTGGGTGATATATCTGTCTCTCGGACATGTTTTGTTAATGTCACAGGCTAGACGAAGATCCCTGGAGTGAGTGAATCTAGTCCCATTTGATTTGCAGATGTGCAGTATTCCCACTAGGGCAGGGTCAGAGACTGATCTGTAGGCCAGGCACAAGTCACCTCTCAGCAGCTTGTAGGATACAGAGTATAGTAACAAGTCTGTCAGTCTTTTCATGTAAGTCATGCTTTGAAGGCCCTGGAATCTTTTGGTTAGAAACATATATCATCGCTCCACTTGCCGTAGATTTCTGGTGAGGTACATACAGAAGAGAGCATTGTACTCAGTTAGTGGTCTGATAAGGTCAAGTATAGTGGAGTTATAACTTCCTTAGTCTTGGATGCAATGCCCTTATTTAAGAGATGTACAATGTAGAAGGCTTTCCTCCCCACTATAGACACAAGGTGATCAAAGTTTAGATTGCTATTGACCTGTGTTCTCAAGTCTCTCAACACTGGGTTTGAGCTTAGAGGGGTGCTATCTATATTATAATTAGCAGGGGCTACTTCTTTGCCAAAGTGGGTAATGAGGCATTTTTTTGTGTTTAGTTTTAGTGCATGACTTTGGCACCAGTCATTTGCCTGTGTCAGCCCCTTCTGTAATATGTTAACATTGTTGGGGACTCAATGATTGCATCCATTTTACAGTTATCTGCAAATCTGGTAAGCCACAGGCCATCTACTCTTGCCTGTATATCAGAGACATAGATTCCAAACAGTAGAGGGCCAGGAACAGATCCTTGTGGTGCCCCACTCATAACTGGTCTACTAGTGGAGGTGGACTCCCCAACTTTGACAGTGTGCTTTCAGTTAGTGAGCCAGTTCGCCTCCCATCTAGTGATGTATTGGATAATCCCCAGCTGGGAGAGCTTCTCAATGATCCCTGAGTTGGGGATTGTGTCTAAAGCCTTGGCTGAATCAAGGTAGGTGGTGTGTATTGCTTTGCCCTCATACAGGGCTTTGGTGACATTCTGAAAAAGGTCCACCAGGCTTAATAAGCAAGATCTACCCTTATAGGTTCATAGGTGTTTACTAGACTAATGACCACAAGGGCCTTTTTAAGCCTAGCCATGCATCCCAAATCTCTGACAAGTTCTGATACTCTTAATAAGTTTAAGCAAGGGCCTGGAAAAAGAACCATTTACAGTTTGCCTGTGTCCATTAGTGACATAGGTGCCAAACCTGGGATGAATTTCTGATTCCCCATCCAATTGTCCAAGTTGCACTTGAATTTGGTTAGGGAAGAACACTGCTTCACATGGATGGGGAGCCTGTTCCATAGATGGGGTAGTCTCTGGGATATATACCTGTCTCTCCAACAGGTCCTATTTATATGCCAGCCAAGGTTTAAGTCTTTAGAATGGATAATTCTGGTGATGTTTGTTTTGTGGATATGCAGGAGGTCCATCAGAATGGAGTCTGACAATGACATGTATGCCAGGCATATATCTCCCCCTCAAAAGCCTGTAAGAGACAGGTGGTCTGCCTAAGACATTTTTCTTATGGCCTGCATTATTTTAGTGAGGAACCTCTGTGGACATTCCATTTGTTGGATATGCCTGGACAGGTATATACCAAAGGGGCATTGTACTCAATGATAGGTCTGATGAATGTCGAATACAGTGGAACAATGACATCCTTCAACTTAGATGCCATACCTTTGTTTATAAGTTGCGCAACATAGAATGATCTTCACACTACTGTAAACACGTGGTGGTCAAAGGCTAAATTACTATCTATGTGTATCCCTAATTCTATTACTACTGGATCAACTCTAAGGGCTGTGTTGTCAATATGATCATTACCAGGGATGGATGACTTCCCAAAGGATACTATAATGCATTTCTTGGAATTTAGTTTTAGTCCATGGCTCTAATAATCAGTTGTTTGCCTGTGACAGCCCCTTCTGGAGAACATTTGTATTGGTGTGGGATTCAATGACAACTCCTAATTTACAATCATATGCAAATTTATTCAGCCAGAGACCACTGACATTGGCCTTGACTTCTGAGAAGTAAATGCAAAAAAACAGCTGTCCAAGGACTGATCCCTGAGGGACTCCACTTGTGACTAGCCTCTTCATAGAGGTGGACTCCCCAATCCTAACTTCCTGGGTCCTGTCTGAGTATTCTGTCTATATTCAAGTAAGTTCCCTCTTATCCTTAGATTTCATTTTTTTTCTTCTGTTATATAACGTATTTATACTTTCAGTCTGCTAGGGTAGCTTGCTTTTATCTGGAGGATCTAGTGTTGTTCCTGTCAGGTACAGCCCAAGTCAGTACATATGTTTAAGTGGCTATATAGGGCATTTGTGTACTGCTCTGCATAGGAGTCATTGTTGTCTGTATTAGCAGGGGGTTTTGAAACTTTATATACCATAATTTAGTAGGTTATAGATTGCTTTGGACAAATTGTTCAGGTTTTTTTTTCCTCCTGTGCAGGTGTCAAGTCTGATCTTTACTTCAGATGAGACTGATTTATTGTCTAACCTTAACAAGGAGGGCAACACACAGGAAGTAGTGCAGCGGACCCCCTCATGTTGGTTATTACTAGGTCTAGGGCAATTGAGCTCCTTGTGGAGGTGCAGACCATCTGGTCCAGGACATTTGAACTAACAAAGTCCAGGAACCACATAGCAATTATGTTTGTGCTTGTGTAAGTTGCCCAGTTGATGGAAGGATAGTTGAAATCTCCCATGACCAAGGTGTTTGGCTGTATACTGAGCAACTCTAGCAAGTCCAGGAAGACAGAGTGCTTCTCCTGGTTCATGGTGGGGGACCTGTAGCTAGTGATGATGTGGTAGAATATTTACATATAGTTATTTGGACGTGGAGTAGCTCAAGAGAGTAGTACTGTTTTTCCAGTCTCAATGTATATTTGGATTTAATGAAGATAGATACACCTCCACCTTTGTTTCTTTCACACTTGTTTTGGGGTCTGAACATATGGAAGTCATCATAGCATAGGATGGATGGGGTGTTTTCTGTGACCTTGAACCAAATCTCAATGAATGCAAAGATGTCAGCATCTTCCAATGTAAGGAGTGCTTCCAGGGAGTGCAGTTTACTGTTTAGGCTCCTAGCATTAAGTAGCATGACCATGAGTTTATCTTTAGTGGATTTCAATACGTCAGAAGTTTTGTCGTTTTGACATTGCCTAAAACAGGCACTATGGGGGAGGCAACCATCTCTGCCAGTATCTGAAAGCCTTAATGAGAAAGGTGACGGCCATCTGTGGCAAAGCAGAGTGGTCTGATGACCATGTCTTCCCAGGCTGATAGATCCCCTGGAGTGGCACCAGAAGCTAAGCCAGTTATTGAAATCAATCATTTTTAGTCTGTATTATGGCATTAACTTAGGTTAAGGTAGAATGCTGCTTAGGGCTAGAAACATGCAATAATTTGAGAGTTCAGTCATGTCTCTCGTCATATACTCCAGAGAAGTATGTCTCAAGTCATTCACTCCAATATGTATTACGACAGAGTCATAACAGTAATTGTTGCTGAATGACTTGAGTGCTTGTACGGTTTGATGGATCCTGGCACTTGGTAGGCAGCTGGCCATGACCTCCTTCTTATCCAACCTGGTGAGAAGAATATCTGTGTGTCTCACTATTGAGTCACCTATGACCAGAACATTAAGTTTCGAGGTGTTTTGCCTTAGGGGCTTGATTGCTGAGAGACTGTTATATGTATTGTTATGTGTAGAGATGGATTCTGTTTGTGTGCCAGTATGTGAGAGTTGTCTGCATTTGGGAGGTCTCTGGTCTTTTAGTAGTCTCTTGTTGAGTACCTCCTTATATGTGGGTTTATGTCTCTTGACTTTATCTTGTGTAAGAGGAGAGGTGTGTGTGTGCTGACAACCTATATTATGTCTTGCTTATTGTTATGTGAGAGGACTGATATTAGTTTCATGGTATAGTTACATCTCTCACATATTATATTTGCTTGCTCTAGGAGCAAGTGGTTGTCAGTATACATAAGGCAATTGCAACATTGCCTCAGGATACCCATGTCAATCTGGCTCGCTGGAGCAATGTTGGGAAACTGACTGTCCATAGTAGCAGGTAATCCTTGAGTACTAATTTGTGAGAAGGGCAAGTTATGTCAGCTTTTTCTCTGGGATTAACAAGGGCACTTATTCTTTAGAGGATCGGGGATGAAAAGTGTGGTGATACTGCTCAGTGCTCATCTGGGTTGTCTGCACTGCAGAAGTGAGTTGCCTACAGAGCAATGAAGTATACAGCTGAGTTGCCCACTGAGCAGCAGGGAAGCCTGGGAGGGTTTCTCTAACTGGTCTCTAGGGGAAAATTCATTTTTGGCATTTGCATCTATACAGGGCACTGCTAAACCCCAGTGAGTGGTGCTCAGCTATGCAAAAATGCAAGACTTATATATAGGCGAGTTGAAACAGTTTCAAACTAATCTGCCAGTAGGAAATCACACAATGATCCTTCCTCCAGCAATCCCCAGCTCAGACATGGATATATCCACACTCCTCAGCCATAAGGGTGCAGGGGAGCTCACCTTAATGTAAGATGGCTGGATTTGAGCTCAAGTGTATGAAAACCATGCTAGATTCAGCAACTCTGGATCTAGTCTATTTTAAAAGCAATATTTCGGTGCAAGACAAGAGCAGATAATGAAGCAGGCACAAACAGTGAAAACAGTAAAAAAGCCACAAATTAATGCAGTAAAACAGTAAAATATAGTTGAAATGTACAGGTCAAACTCAAAATAAACTGAATTTCTTGTTCTTAGCATTGGATGGCTTGGATTCAAGAAGAAACACTCTGGACCTCTGGCAAATGACTCCAAATGCAGAGCAGCTCCATAATAGTTGATGCATTTTAGAATTGTTGCATTTCATGAAACACTTGATTTATGTATTAATATTAACAAAACCTCTTTGATAGCTTATTAATTTTATAAAGTTACACACTAACCAATTTTTAAAGATATGATTATGTTTAGTATCTTTGATTGTTTATTTAAAGTGACGTTTATCATGTGACTGATTTGTTAGATGTATAAGAATGCTTGAGAGGAAGTGTTTTCTATGTTCTGGTGAAGTCCAAGTTGTTATTGGTAGACAAAAGACCTAAACATTACATTATTTATGCAAGCTGTGAGCCTCATTATTTCTGACAGATGAAACAGTTGTTTCATTTATTTCCACAGTATTAGAGTGGTTTACATCTTACCATTTGTGGATACACTTGGTATTATATATATTTTTTTCTTTAATGTGTTTACTGAGTTATGGCATTCTATTGGCTTTGGTTGTGATTTCTTTATTGCTCACAATGTGCATGTTAATGAATGTTTGTTTAGACTGAGGTATAAAATACCACAGCTGTGCCAGTAATGCTCCGGTTGGTCTCTCTTTTACTCAGAAGCAAATATCAGACTTTTCCATTGCTAAGGTTTCTTGAGTGCCTTCCTAGACTGAATGAACTGTAGCCATGTTATGTTATGTCATTGTCTGAGGCTGTGCCTATAGACATGACTATTAGATCTTTCCAGACCTTTACCTATCTCCCTTCAGTTTTAATGGCGAGGCACCCAGGCTTGCTATTATGTCATATGCAGTTTCACAAGTACAGATAATGGAGAGTTCCTGGTTAATATATAATGAACAGGTATCTCCTGATATCTGAACTTTCATCTCAGGAACCTCTTCAGTTAGAAACATATTTCCTCTGTCTGTTATCATGATAGTCATAGGATCACAGGATCATAGAAATTTACTAGGCTATTTGCCCTGAGGCCCTTATAAACCTAGCCAAGAGTTTAGCCCACATTTAGACAAGTCATTACCTGATGCCCCTGTCCAGCAGGGACATGGGTGGAATCCCAGGGATGTATTTTCTGTTTCCCATCCAGTTACCCAGGCTGTGCTTAAAAAGGGGTAATGAGGTACTCTGCTTGATGTGGAGAGGGAGTCTATTTCACAGACGGGGGAGTCTCTGGGACATACATCTGTCCTGCCAACAAGTCCTATTGATGTCACTGACGAGACTAAGGCCGAGCATGTGAGTCACTCGAATGGAGCTTGACTTGCAGATATGCAGCAGTCCCATCAAGGTGGAGTCCAAGATCACCTTGCAGAGGTCACCTTTGAGGAGTCTGTATAAAACTGAGTAGAGGGATAGGGTTTTTTGCCTATCTGTGTATGGTAGATTTTTGAGGCTCTGGATTCTCCTGGTGAGGAACCTCTGTGGTTTCTCCAGCTGCTGCATGTGCTTTGCGAGGTACATGCCGAACAGAGCATTGTACTCAATAATGAGCCTTATAAGGGAAGAATACAGGGATGAAACCACCAACAAAGCAAAAAAACATAAGAAACAACTAAAAATAAAAAATAATCTGATAAACCATAACCACAGCTACTAACAAACTGTTTTAATAAAATACACTAATTATTGAGTGCTTTTGTCTCAATAAAGAAGAGACTTCATCAGAATACAAATCAAAAATGAAGGATACACTATTTAAATGTTCACTCACTTCCACCTCTACCAATCACATACAAAAACCAAATACAATCAATGAAATAAGCACTGAATTTTTTAAAAAGAAACCACCAACTTTTTTGGAAAACAAAAAAAGCTGGATAAAAACAATTTTCATAAAGAATATTACAATATTCATCATACAATATACAAAATAAACCTAAATGTTTCAAATTATATTTTACTTGCTTTCATGTAAAATGGGTAAAATAGAAATTGTGTCATTTAAACCTGGGGGAAACATTGCAGCTAATCTAAGCTGCCATTCTGTTTCTTTTTTCTTTAAGGTATTTTTCCAGTCTAATTGAATCCAGTCTAGTTGAATGTAAACTAGATTATTCTTATACAAAAGATGCCTGTACTAAACCCTGTGGAGCTTGTAGCCAGTGTCCCTTTATATTCAAGGAAAATACACTCACTTTAAATAACAGAATGCATAGTAAATTTTCATTTAAGAAAGGTAATTGCAGGATGAGTAGGGTGGTCTATCTGGGTATCTGTGTGACATGCTTTAATTTTTGTGTGGGCAAGACTGAGCATCCCCTTAGATGTAGAATATATGAGCATCTCAATGATATAAGGAATGGGAAATTAAATAGTGCTTTATATAAACACTCTCAGGTTTGTTTCAAGTTTGAAAAGTTTGTATTTGGAATTTTGGATATAATTAAACCTAACCCAAGGGGAGGAGACTGGAAAAATACCTTAAAGAATAAAGAAACAGAATGCAACTTAGATTAGCTGCAATGTTTCCCCAGGTTTAAAAGACACAATTTCTATTTTACCCATTTTACACGAAAGAGCAACTAAAATTTAATTTGAAACAGGTATAATTTGTATATTGTATGATGAATATTTAAATATTCTTTATGATAATTGTCTTTATCCAGATTTTTTTGTTTTCCAAAAAAGTTAGTGGTTTCTTTTTAAAAAATTCAGTGGTTATTTAATTGATTGTAATTGTTTTTTGTATGTGATTGGTAGAGGAGGAAGTGAGTGAATATTTAAATAGTGTATCCTTCATTCTTGTCTTGTATTCTGATGAAGTCTCTTCTTTATTGAGACAAACATGCTCAAGAATACAGGGATGTTATGACCTCCTTGTCCCTGGATGAGATACCCTTACTTATGAGGTAGACCATGTAGAAAGCTTTCTGTACAACGGAAGCAACATGGTGGTCAAAAGTCAGGTTGCTATCAACCTCAGTGCCTAAATCCCTCACGACTGATTGCTTGCTTAGGACATTGTTATTAATGTTATCATTTGTAGGAACATCACTCTCCCCAAAGGGGATGATGGTATTCAGTTTGAGGCCATGTTTCTGGCACCAATCATCTGTTTGGGTGCGACCATCTTGGAGGATGTCCACATCACTAGGGGAATTGTTGACAGCACCCAGCTTGCAGTCATCTGCAAACTTGGTCAGCCATAGCCCACTGGTTTTGACCTGAACCTCAGAAAAGTATATCCCAAATAACAGAGGCCCCAAGACTGAACCCTGGGGTATGCATCTCCTTACAGGTCTACTACTTGAGGTAGCTTCCCCTGTTTTGACTAGGTGTATTCTACCAGTGAGCCAGTTAGCCACCCATCTGGTAGCATATGGATTGATGCCTAGTTGAGAGAGTTAATCTATTACACCCAAGTGGGAAATAGTGTCGAAGGCTTTGGCCAGGTCAGTGTAGGAGGTGTGCAACATCTTCGCCTCATTCATGGCTTTGGTGACTGTCTCAAAGAAGTTGATGAAATTTAACAGACATGACCTCTCCTTGACAAAACTAGACTGTGTGGGATTGAGTGTTCAGAGGCTGCCAATATTCTTGTTAATGAGGTCCATGATAATCCGTTCCATGGCCTTGCAGATTAAGCTAGTTAGGCTGATGGGTCTATAATTTCCTGGATTGGTGGACACCTCACCTTTGTGCAAAGGGATGACAGTGGCTGTCCTCCACTCAGCTGGGACAAAGCCGGTACTCAGGATGTGGTTGAATAGGGTGCCTAATGGTGTTGCAAGTTCCTTCCTGAGTTCATGTAGGATGCAAACTGGGATGTTATTGGGTCCCATGGAGACTGTATTTTTTTGCCTTTGAGAGAGCAGTGATTACCTGTTTCCTAGATAGAAGGGGAAGGGGGAAGGTACTGGGAATGTCCTGATTTACTGATTGGAAGTATAGAGCGGTGAAATTTTTGCTGAATCTGTCAGCCAGCAAGTTTGCTATATCTACGGCATTTGTATATGTGGTGTCGTTGATCACCCATTCTGAACATATCTGGGTGGTACCTTTGAGATTATGGACATATGTGAAGAAGGCCTTATGATTGTCTGTAGTAGATGTGGCCAATTTGGACTCAAAGTGTGCTTTGGAGGATTTCACTCATGCTCTTATTTGCTTGTTCAGGCTAAGGAGAGATTGCTTCCAATTGGGCACCTGCTCCTTCTTGGTTCTGGACAGCAAATTTTTCCTTTTGTTATACAGTTTATTTATTGCAGATGTCCACCAGACAAATTTATTCTTCCTTGCAGAGGATGATTTTGTCCTGTTGGGTATTCCTGATTCCACACAACTATATAAATGCTAGTATAGTGCTTTGGTCTAGTTTTGAATACTGGTACCAATTCCTAGAGGGGGGAGGGGGCTGTGTATACCATCCCTCAGGAGGCTGTAGTCAGCTTTGTATAAGTTTCTTTGTTTGACCCTAGCTAGAGGGGGGGGGGTTGGGGGAGATGGTGACTTTGAAAGTAACTGCTTTATGGTGGGATCTTACCAGGGAAGATGATACTGCAGGGATGCTGCAGTGGTTACTCATGTTGGTTAATACCAAGTCCATGATATTATCACTTCCTGTGAGGGTATCGACCAGCTGTTCCAAAGCATTTGCATTGACAAAATCAAGGAATCTCTGGCCATTTGTGTTCTGTCATGATTAGTTCTTCCAGTCTATGTTTGGGTAGTTAAAGTCACCCAGAAATAGGGGTAAAGGGTTGAATCCTGATAGAGTCAAAGAGGTCCAGATATACAGATTGTGCATCTTGAATCAGATTTTGGGGCTGGTAGCTAGCTATGATTTGTATAGGGGTCTTGTCAATGGTTAACTGCACCTGGGGTGTCTCCTGTGTGTCACACTGTTTGACCAGTGTGAAGGTGTGAATGTCTTTAATATATATTGACACTCCACCTCCTTGGCTTTACTGCCCACAGTTTGGGGGTTGAATGTGTTATATGATGAGTTACCAGGTAAGGTTGGGGTGCTCTCCATAGTTTTGAACCAGGTTTCTGTGACTGCGCAGATGTCAGCATTTTCCCAGGTTAGGAATGCTTGCAATGAGTGCAGTTTCATGGTTAGACTCCTAGAGTTTAGCAGCATGACCTTTAATTTGCATTTTGTTGAAATGTTTATGTTGGTAGTTTTAACTTCATCACTTTTCCTAAAAAAGGCACTATGGGGGAGGCAAGAGCCTTTGCCCGAAGCCTGAAGCCCAAGTGAGACAGATGCAGGTCATCTCTGGCAAAGCATCATTGTATGTAGATCATAGCTTTCCAAGCTGTCAGGTACTGGATCCTGTAATAGCACCAGAAACTAAGCCAGTTGTTAAAGTCAATCATTTTCTGTTTGTATTGAGGCATCATTCTGGATGATGGCAGAATGCTGCTTAAGGCTAGGGACATACCCACCTGGGACACATATTCAGTGAGTTCAATCATGTCTCTCTTCATATAGTCCAGGGAGGTACATCTCAAGTCATTCACGCTAACATGACCTATGACAGAGTTATTACGATACCTGTTGCTGAGAGACTTGAGTGAGTATGTGATATGGTGGATTCTGGTCCTTGACAAACAACTAATCGTGACTTTTTCCTTATCCAGCCTGGTGAGAGGCACATCTGTGTGTCTCACAATGGAGTCTCCTATGACTAATATGTTGGGTTTATGGTTAAGCCTTGGTGGCTGTGAGACATGGGTGTGTGGACTATGCATGATATGTGGTTTGGTGGGTTGTGGAGTTTGCATGTGTTTTTGCCTCAGAGGTTTCCTTTGTTTGGGTATGTTTTTGTTGAGAACATCCACATATGTGGGTGCATGTTGTGTAAGTGTCGATGGTGTTTGAGGTGTAGTGATTGTGTTGACAACCTTCTCAGTGCCAGATATACTGTCTTGAGAGGGAGAGAGCATAGACTCTAGGTTCCTAATGTAATTGCATCTCTCAGAAATTGTGTTCCTAGGTGGTAGTAGTAGATGGTTGTCTGTGTATATGAGGCAGTTGCTACACTGTCTCGGGATGCCCATATCAGCCAGACTGGCAGGGGAAACTGTAGGAAATTGTCCATCCATATTTGTCAGAATCTGAGGGAGAAAGGCAAGGGAGTGCTAAGGGGTAGGCCTAAAGCCCAAGTGCTTAAACCAAAACAACATATACAATTTAAACAGACTATAAACGACCAGTAGCAACAGAAAAGATGCAACTGAATACTTTAGAAAACAAGCAGCAGTAAGTAGCAAAAAAAGTAACATGAAGTAATAGAGTAGGAGGATGAAACACAAATACAGTAAAAGCAGCTGAATAAAGTGTGTTTTTTTTATTTGTTTGTTAGTAAAGTGGAAAGGGAGAGAGAGGAGGAGCAGAAGATAATTCAAGGTTAAGGAAGTAAGCGGTTTGGCCTTCCCAAATGATCTCAGTATTAGGTAGAATGAGCTGATGAGATGGGACTGACAGGAGTGTCCCAGATCAAATTTATAGTAGGGGCAGGCAACAGCCAAAGCCGCCAACTTTATAGGTTATTAAGTTCATATGTGTGTACTAGGCTAAAGGTCCTAGAGCCTTTACAAGCCTAGCCCATAGATGTGACCTAGCATCGTGCCGCCCGACATTAGTTCCCAGTGCCTCTATCAAGTAGAGCCACTGGAGTGATCCCCAGGGTGAACTTTCTATTACCATCCATTCATCAAGATTTCTCTTGAAGAGGGTCAGTGAGGTGCTCTGCTTGACATGTATGGGAATTCTGTTCCATAGCATGGGCAGTCTCTGGGTTATGAACCTGTCCTTCCAGCATGTTCTGTCGATTGTGGTAATGAGGTTGAGGTCTCTGGACCATGTGGTGCAGAGGGATTGTGATTTCTTTAGATGTAGCATTTCTAACAGAGCTGGGTCAAACATGGCTTTGTAAGTCAAGCAGAGATTGCCTCTTAGTAGACGATATGAGACAGAGAATAGCTGGAGTTTTTTGAGTCTGTCCATGTAGGACATGTGTTTAAGGCCTAGGATCCGCTTCATGAGGTACATTTGTGCCCTTTCCAGCTGTTGCATGTGTCCAGTGAGGTACTTCTAAATGAGGCATTATACTCGATGTCTGGCCTAATGAGGGAAGAGTAGAGAGAGATGATGACCTCTTTCTTCCTGGATGAAAAACCCTTGATAATGAGATGTGCCACATAAAAGGACTTTCTGACCACATTGGCAATATGGTGGTTGAAGGAGAGGTTGCTATCGACCTATGTCCCCAGATCTCTTATAATGCCTTCAGTGTTCAGTGGGTTCCCATCGATGTGGTAATTAGTACGAACTGAGTTTTTCCCAAAGGGGATGATGATGCATTTTTTGGCATTAAGCTTAAGGCCATGGTTTCAACACCAGTCATTTGTCTCAGTGAGCCCTTTCTGTAGGATGTCTACATCACTTGAGGAGTTAATAATAGCTCCCAGCTTGCAGTCATCTGTAACTTGGTCAGCCAGTGCCCCTCTGTGTTGGCCTGGACTTCTGAGAAGTTAATGCCAAACAGGAGAGGATCCAGGACTGATCCCTGTGGGACTCCATTCATGACTGATTGGCAGTCTGACTTGGAGTCCGCTACTTTCACACTGCGGGTTCTATCTATGAGCCAATTTGCAACCCACCTAGTGATATAGGGGTTGATGCCTAGTTTGGTGAGTTTATCAAAAATTTCTGAGTGGGAAATGGTATCAAAGGCCTTGGCCAGATTGAGGTAGGCAGTATAAACTGCCTTGCCCTCATCCACAGCTCTGATGACTGACTCAAATAAGTCAACCAGGTTGAGCAGGCATGATCTACTTTTCACACAACCAAATTGCGTGGGATCTAGAGTTTGGAGATTCCCTATATCCTTGTTAATTATGTCCATGATGATGTGCTCCATAGCCTTATATATCAGACTCATCAGGCTGTTCAGGCGATAGTTCCCAGGGTCTGCAGTCGCTCCACCTTTATGGAAAGAGATGACTGTAGCAGTGTGCCATTTGGTAGGGACAAAGCCTAAGGTGAGGCTGTGAATGAACTGGGCACACAGAAGTGGTGCCAGTTCATTTTGTACTTCATGTATAACACATCCAGGGATGTTGTTGGGTCCCATGGAAGATGTATTCTTTGACAATGCAGCCTTAACCTGTGCTCTAGTAATGCTAGGTGCCCAGATTTCCTCAGGTATTGTGATTGGTCCTTTGGGGGGGGGGTAAAGTTAGCACTGAATCTGTCGGCCAGTGTGTTGCCAATATCTGTTAGCTCGCTCAGTATAGGAGGTACCATTGTGCAGCAACTCAGAACAAACATGGGTATTGCCATGGAGATTCTTGATATAACTATAGAACGCTTTGTGGTTGTTTTTAGTGTCTGCCACAATTCTGCCTTCATACCTGGCTTTAGAGGTTTTGATGAGGGATCTCAACTTTTTGTTGAGGCTAATAAGGGAGATTTTCCAGTCTTGGGACTTCACCTTTTTCTGCAACAGTTTTTTCCTTCTGTTGTAGAGTTTACTAAAGGCAGGGGACCACCAGATTGGCCTCCTTTTTTTGGAGGGGAGTGTCTTGGTTCTGTTGGGTATGGCTAGTTCCATGCATTTATGTACATGTTCAGTGTATGATTCAGCAGTCATGCATCTGTTTTACATTGACATGGTTGCTATGAAGTTAGCCACCTCTGTTTTTGGGAGCCCAAAGTCAGCTTTGTTTTTATCATGGTGGTTACCTTTGCTGGAGGGTGTGGGGGAGTTGTGGATTTCCATGGTGATTAGTTTGTGGTTGGATCTAATCAGGGAGGAAGTGAATATTGGTTTAGAGCAACGGTTGCCCATGTTAGTAATAACCAGGTCAAGGATGTTGCTTCCTCTAGTGGGGTAAGAATGAGCTGGTCTACGGCATTGGAACTGATGAATTCCAGGAAGCATTGGGCCAGTGTAATGGTGCATGAGTAGTTTTCCCAGTTGATGAAGGGGTAGTTGAAGTCACCTAGTATGAGAGTGTTGGTTTGGACCCTAATAGTTTCCAGGGTGCTTAGGAATGTGGAGTGAAAATCATGAGACATGGCTGGGGATCTATAGCAGGCTACAACCTGAATCATCATCTTACCAATGTTAGTTGTACCTGAAGTATCTCAGAAGTGTTATGCTGGGCTACTAGTCTGTAGGTGTGCATTTCCTTTATGAATATGGAGATACCACCGCCTTTAGAGCTTCGGTCCATATTCAGGGGCCGAAAGGTGTGGAATAAGTTATAGCTTGGTAGCACAGGAGTGCTTTCTGCTGCTTTAAACCAGGTCTCCATTACACCACAAATGTAGATGTTCTCCATTTTGAGGAGTACTTCGAGCAAGTGCATCTTGAGATTTAGACTTCTAGCATTGAGCAGGATGACTCTCAGATTGCATTTATTTATAGCTGTTATGGTGGTAATTTGGTCTTTGGAACATCATCTAAAAAAGGCACTATAGGGGTGGCAAGAGCCTTAGCCAGTATCCAGAACACAACAGCAGTTATATACAATACAATACAGAAAGTCAATCAGAGGTCAGTAAATATATAAATGCAGACACAAAAAGTAAATAATTCAGTCAAGCAAATAAATGAAACCAGTGCAGTACTGTTAAGCAAATAAATAAAACCAGTGCAGTACTGTTAAGCAAATAGATTTAAGCAAATAAATAAAAAACAGTGCAGTACTGATAAGAAACACTGAATAGTTAGATAAAGTGCAAAAAATGTACTTATGTCAGCTCTGTAATTCCAGATTGTTTAAGAAACACTCTCAGTCAGGCACAATGGAGCTTCTAGCAAGGTTAGCAGAAATTCACACAAAGGTAATATTTTTATACCAGCAAGATAAAAAAACCCTTCCAAAGACTCACCTTGAGACAGTCAGATAACACATATGCGGTTTGATTAGTTTTTCAACTCTGGAATGAGATCAGCACAGACTCCCTGCTGCCCCAGAAAGTTGTAAAGGACTCACTATGTGGAACCAGTTAGTCAAACTACAGTGCTGTGCTAAATGCCTTAGAACAGAAATAAAAAATATCAGCAAAGATCAGGAAAGAAAAATTCAACCAGAGGTCAGCAAATATATAAATGCAGACACTGAAAAGTAAATAATTCAGTCAGGCAAATAAATAAAACCAGTGCAGTACTGTTAAGCAAATAAATAAAACCAGTGCAGTGCTGTTAAACAAATAAATAAAAAAACAGTGCAGCTCTGATAAGAAACACTGAATAGTTAGATTAATTCTGTCTTTCGGCTTTTCCTAGTTAGGGGTCGCCACAGCGGAACTCCCATCTGCTAATGATTGGCAGTGGATTTTTACGGTGCCACGTTGCCAGCCCGATGCCCAACCTTCAAAGAAGGCACGCCCATTCATGCACGCACCTACCTGCATGTCTTTAAAGTCACTTGATAATGTTAGATAAAGTGCAAAAAAATATATCAGCTCTGTAATTCCAGATTGTTTAAAAAACAGTCTCATTCAGGCACAATGGAGCACCTAGCAAGATAAGCCTAGCATTAGTGTGCTTTAAACTGGGATATTCCACAACATTGTATCTTGGGTTCAATGATAATGACTTGCTTGACTCCAATGACTGCATAATATTTCCACCTGATCTCGGTTCTGTTATGCAACAGCTTCTATGACAGATAATAATGTGATCTGTTGTATTTCAGCTCCTCATTACCTGCACCTCAGAAGCTGTTAGATGTAATTTACTGATTTTTTTTATTGCAACACTTGTACACAAGCCTGTGCATCCCAAGTCCTCTGTTCCACACACATCAAAACTGCACAATGATCTAACCAGACAATTTAACTTGCTTACTTTAAGATGAACCAGTAAGTAATTTACAAGCTGCCATGCATCTAGGAGGAGAGTACTCATTCAGTATCTGCATTTCTTTCCTGTTGTGTACTGGTCTTTTTCTTTGCACAAAATGTATTTTTCAAAAGCAGAAAATGTAACCTAAAGGAGTAATAGAAAGGGATAAACTGGAACAATAGAGGGAAAAGGGGAAGGGATTCTCAGTCAGTTATGCACAGTTTGACAGAATACAAAATATGACAGAGCTACAAAATAATAATAAAACAAAATAATAAGGCTTTTAGAAGAAACAGGCAAGAAAATCACATGATTGCATGTTCCTCCTCAGCCATGACCATCTATCCAAGGATTTGCAAAAAGCACTTTTCTGGAGGTGAATCACTTATTCCATATTGTAGTATTTCTGGATTAAAGATTTCGATTCCAGTACCTGGGTTGAAAACATGTACTTCTATGGTCTAGTAGCATAGTATAGGGCTACACTGGGGATCCTTGGAGTAGAGCACTAAATATTTTTAGGGATGTTTTCAGGACCATCCATACCCCTGTACACACTGATATTGTTGAGAAACTGGTGAGCTTAAGACAAGTAATAAATGTGTGTAGTCAGTCTCCATGTTTCTCAGCAGAGAACCACTATCACTGACCTGAGTATGTTGTGTTCATTCTAACCATAGGCTCGGAGATTATAAAGGGCAAATGGGCCACTCGCTAAATTAAAATCCTCAGACAAGAAGGATGTGGCTTGAGCCAACATTTATAAATCATAATTTAATGCTGCAATACACCAACATCTTTTACAGCCGCAGTTAGAGTTCACATTCTATCTTCTCACATATTCATAAAAGAAAAATCTCAGTAATTTCACTAACTGGCTTCCAGCACAGCAGCATGAAGACCTACTCCTAATCACACACACACACACACACACACACACACACACACACACACACACACACACACACAAACTCACGTGCACCCACACTCAAAATCCTCAAAAACAACCTACGCATACTTGCATACCTGATACATACCCAATGCACTTTTTCATCCAACCCATCAATATATGCAGTCTATCCTAGGCCCAAGCATGTTGAATCAACTCACCAAAAGTGTTAGAAAATGTCAAGCATATAAAAAGTTATTTTTGTAAAAGAGATGCTTCGACAGAGTTAATGCTCCAACAACCAAAACCAATCCAGTGATAAGAACAAACAGAAAAAGTAGATGCTGGAGCGATGCAAAGCTGCAAAACATGAAACACATCCAATATACAACAGAAAATTAGTTATTCCAATAACAGAGGTAAGCACTTTCACCAGGAAGGGCTTCATCAGACCATAACCATCCTCAGAATTTAAAACATTTAAATAGTACTGGCGGGAAGCATATACCAATTTACTTTTAAAGAGACAGACACTAAAGCACTCAAACTGCATATAAAAAATGTATGTAAAATCCTTAAAAGCAAGCAAACAACTAACCTCTACTCAAAGATATTTTTAAAAATACATTATGCATTTGAAAATATAATACATATAATACATATATCAACAGGCATCTATGCATATTTATAAACATTAAAAAATACTGTGGATATAAAAAATACAAAAAACGCAATATATGCCTTCCCTATCTAACCCTAAGTCCTCTAGTTAGTTGTTTGCTTGCTTTTAAGGATTTGCTCCAACATATAAAAAGTTCTGTTCTTCCTGCAAAAATGTGCTGCATGCTCATATTTTAGACAACCAGCTGTTCCATAATTCACTACAACTTTATTTCATTCAATAACCATTATTACATACACCACTGTCAGTATAAGCCTTATTAGTAATTTTTTGTGTCTTCTACATAAATATTTGGTAATGCAATGGTGCATTAACATAAATGTGGTAATATATTGAATGTTTCATTACAATTTCATCTCTGTGTCATATGTACTTATATGCAAATGCACTTAATTTTCAGTCTATGCATATTGCTTTTTTTGTATGCAATCGCTGTCTATCTAGGCTATGACAGAAGTGGGGCCTTTTGGATTAGTCCTTTACCCTAGTTTATAGATGCAATAAAAATAATTACTAAGCCTCACATGACAAAGAACAGTAACCAAAGTTGTTAGTAATGATATAGACTTCCTATTTTTCCCAGAAAAATAAATGAAAATGCCAAAGCTGGTCTGTCTCAGTAGTGAATAACATGACATATTCATGACATTTTGAAATTTTAGGCCAGAACATTCAGTAAGTATAACTTGCACTTCTTTTTTAATCTCATAAAGACTGACATTTAATTTTAAAAATCTAAATTTAACAGATTGTCGTTTTTCTAAGCACAATAATGTTCTCCAGAGTTGTTGTATTGTGTAGAGAATGCCTTTCCAGTGGTATAGAACAGCCCTTGTTGTGCGATATTTACTCAGTAACACATACCTTGTCTGGCATTATTGCTTGCTTATTTGATGGTGCCATCAGCTAGTTGTGCTGTAATGTTTGATGGTGTCTCAGGCTAATAATCTGCATTGCTTGATGGTGAATCAGCCTAATATTCTGCATTGTTTAACAGTGGCTTCAGCATGATGTTGCATAATGTTTGATGGCACATCAGTATGATATTATATGGTGTTTGTTGGTACATCAGCCTGATATTGTGTAGTGTGATGGTGCGATCAAGATGATGTGGATTGCTGGGTGGTGCATCAGAATGATATTGTGCATTGGCTGATGTCATCGGTATGATCTTGTGTAACATTTGATGGTGCATCAGTCTATTCTTGTGGAACGTTTGATGGTGTATCAGTTTAATATTGTGTAGTTTGATAGTATTATTAAGATAATGTGGATTGTTGAATGGTGCATGAGCCTAATATTGTGTATTGTGTAATACTACCATCAGCATGATGTTATATATTGTTTGATGGTGCATCAGCCTGATGTTGTCCATTGTTTGGTGCCATCAACATGATATTATGCATTGTCTGATGGTGGTTCAGGCCCATGTTGTATATTATTTGATGTCGTACATTGTTTAATTGTATAAAAATAACCCCAAAAATCAAAAACACACAAGCAAACTCCCAAATAAATGAGAAACATATGAGGTAGGTGCTAAAACTCTAAAAGAACTTTTATCATTAGGTGCTAGAATTCTAAAAGAACTTTTATCATTTAGCTCTTTCACTAAATTCTGAAAAAGTCTCACTGTAGACAAAAGTGCTAAATAATAAATGTTTTAGTAGCAGTTTTTCGTTTTACATAGCAACAAGAAATTACGCTGATCTTTGTGAACATTTCTGAATTAAACTGGGTAAACCACACCACCTGTCACAAAGATAAGGTAGAAGACAGGATAGGTGGTGGTATGCTCCTAATGCAGAGTGTGACATCAACTCCAACCAGTTCCTTTGTATCCCAGGAAGGGAAAAGATTTACAGTAACACTCTAAGCAGCATACTAATGTTTAAATTATCATGTTGAAGTGAAATATATATAAAGGGCTCAAGTAATTTTTTCAAGGGATGTCTTATCTAGATGCTCTTTGTTGAGTTTTTCTTGTCTGCATCACGCTTGTTGACACAGTGAATGTGTTGAGTCCTGTTTTAGTGAGTGATGTAAAATAAGGGGAACAGTTTACATATATAGAGATCATAGATGTCTGTATAGGGAGAAAATTTTACCCTTTCTCCATGAGATCTTAGAATTAGTATGTGTTTTGGGGCTAGAAGTTAATTACATGTATTATCCTTGGACAACAATATCCTGGCTTACTGCCTATTCAACTAGTTGACTCAGTACATGTATTAAATTCATTGAGTTTGCTGTAAGCATAATGGACCAGATCTAATGAATAACTGCTTGGTTAAAGTTATCTATTCAGTGTTGTACCTGTCATTTCTGTAATATAGCATCAGAGCCTACAAACTTTCATAGCCAAAGAGCCAAACAGAAATGTCATATACTATTCCTGCCACTACTTTGGAATTGTACTGGAAACATCTAAATTCAGATATCTCTCTGCCTGTTTTAATCTAAAACTTAAAACATTTTCAGTTATAAAAATATGTACTGCAGGAACTTAGTCGCTCATCTGCTCAAATGTTAAGGGACAGAAGGTTGAAGAGCAGATTGCCTACATCTAGTATGTAACTGGTGCTTGTAAATCAGTACAAAGTAAATTATATGTTTGACTGAAATTAGCAGAGAGGGAAAAGTACTTTTATGATAGAAACTGCAGAAGATTACCCGATTCACAAGGCAGAGACACAATAAAGGTAAAAGACATAACAACTGTCTCATCTTGAAGCTGAAATAGTTTAATAAACAACCAAACCAAGACCCTTTGTTTTTTGTATATAATTTGGAGAAATTTTTATCAGGAAGCTCAAATACTTTCATACAACAAAGTACAATGATACTGAATGAAGAAAGGCAACAGAACTTTCACAGTTTGTGCTGTAACAAGAAAGTACAGACAAGTGGAAATTATTAAAGGAAATCATTACAGAGCAAGAATTCTCCAGCTTTGCCTCCAGGTAAAGCTGTAATGAAGCTAGCAGTGTCTCAAAATAAAGACAATGTGATCAGGATAATTAATCCTCTCAAATATTCTAGATTTGAAACACCTTTGAAGAAATCCAATAAAATTGATCTTATTTTGTTTTAAAGCACATGAGTGTATAGCAAGGGAATATGGTATATGGGTTTCATGGCTTTAAGTATCTACTGCAACTACAGTTAACTGCATTTCTTATAGTGTACAAGATATTGTCCTTCTACAGGGAAGACAGAATAAGCACCTCATGGAGACTAGCTAATTTACAGCTACAGCTTTTGTGTTGTTAACAGAACAAGTATTCTGACAAATATTATACATTACATATAATCACTTTCCTGATGGTAAAGCACTTCTACCTCTACCATTTTGCTTGAAACCTGGGGAAAAACTGACATTCAGTGACAAAAGTAAAGCTCTTGGCCTAGCAACTGCATATCACCTCCTAATTTGCTGCTAGCCATGATCACGATCCTTATCAACAACTTATCGGATGAGTAAAAATATTTATACATGTCTCCACTTATTGATAGTTCCTTTAAGAACATGTGCAGCTAAGGCCACAAATAAATATATGTATCTTTTACTTTATTTCATTTTTTTATTTATTTTTCATCACGTAGCAAATTAAGTCATATCTCTTTGACAGGACAACATGGTAGTATTGTCTGGTTATGATAATTGTTCTAATTTCCACAGTAGTGAAAGGAAGCTTTAACCTTTACTGGCAATATTATGCTGAATGTTGCATGCCACTTCAACCTACTCATTATCAAAGAGTCATAGAGTCTCACTTCAGAAAGTGCTCTCCCAGACTGAGGACAGGACGTGTAATGAATTCCCTACCCAATTCTTTTACATGAGTTAGCTTAACCAGTATTCTCAACCATTGAACAGTGGTTGCATTATACTCAATTACCAGGCATTTGAGCATTCATTTTAAGTAAATCTTGTGTCCACAATTTAAAAGTCACAATAACATATCAGTAAATAGTTGCATTCTGGTTGTCCAGAAGTGTGATTTAATCATTAATGACACTAGATTATGCAAAACTGAATTTGCATAACACTTAAAAGTCTTTAAGAGACATAAGCAAGGCAGTAGTCTCTGTCTGTTGGATGCAAATGGTGTGCCACATTTCATTCAGCTTATGCTGTAGCCCTGTAATTAGTCGAAAAAGTAACTAGCCCATGATGGATAAAAATTGCATTGAACTGAACTAGGAACCATAGACCAATGCAGAAACACATGATCAGACAGGGATGAGGACATGTGTTCCATGGTGGAGTAAGCCATTATAAGTTCTTGTACAAAACATTCTTCAGTGACGTGAAACCAGGAGTTATACAATGGCAAGTAATGAGTGTAAGCTGAGCATTTCAGCTATCTCCTGGGACCTAGGTCAATCAAACATGAACTACAAGTGTAGTTATCTGGCACAAACATGAAAGTATAATAATGTTACTCCAGTCTGTACTAGCATACATGCAGTGAAGTCTATAATGGACATCAGATAAAAAGACAAAAATACTGGTTAAAGTAAATACATTATGGACAAAGTGCATAAATCATTTCTGAGGCAACTAGAGAAGAATAAATAGTGATAATATTGAAGCATCTCTCTCACTCTCTCTCTCTCTCTGCTTATTCATGACATGGAGATCAATCACAGTATGGCAGTAAACAACAAAACAGCATACTGAGTAGATTAAAAATAAAGCAGGCACCTGCAATAAATAAATTCAAGTAAACAGAAAGAGGCTGAAAACAGTAAAACAGATATAAATAATTGAGGAGAAGGTTGAGGATACTGAAAAAAAATCAACACTGTAGTATCTACAATCCTCAGAAAATGGTAGAACAAAACATTTTGGGACATACTGCCATATACTTTTTTGCATATGTTGAAGAAGAACTTCTGATATCCTTAACAATTAATGGGTTTTGTAGATCACAAATGAAGAAATCAGAGGAAATAAAGATTTGTTTTGTAGAAACATTTTGTAACAGGAACTTGGTATAAAGTTTTATGTCTGTTAAATGTGTCATTAGAACATTGGTATGTTATTGGACAGAGTATTAAATGTTCAACTTAGATGAGCAAAGCAGAAGTAAGAGGTAACTGGGAAATCAAATAATAGTATAAGGTGATGCTAATTGGCACTGAAGAAGTTTTGTTTTGCTTGCCTTAAAAGCACTACTATAAGATTTTATTTCACCAGGTATAGGCTTCATAACCATGTAGAACAGGCTCAGACCAAGTAGAGGGAGGAAGACATAACAGGTCTGGGGCAATGGAGAGGAGGAGGAAGATAATCATGATTTGCATCCAGCTAAGGAAAGAAAACGGCAAAATCAAGGGAGACAGAACATAGTAGTTAGAACTTTGTCATGGTATATCAGTAGGTGCTCTCATCAATTAAAAGAACAATTATATTTTCTCTGAATAAATCTGACACAAGCACAAGTAGTTATAGTACAGGAAACACCAAATAAGAGTTGCACAGAAATTAGAAAATATAGAATTTCAGGCAAAAGTTACAGATCATAGATTAACAGCTGGCATTTAAATTGGAACCTGTGCACTGAGAGAGAGCCTTACAAGACTATCTGCAAATATATAGAGCTGAGTATATTTTTCTGTATTATTCTGTATTATAGAGCTAAATTGTTGCTTAGATATCTGTTGTCTTACTGTTCTGCAAATATACAGAGATCGGTATATATTTTTCTGGTTTTATAATTTGCACTGTGATTCCTTACATCTTTGTTGAAAATTTGGTGGCTTTTGCAGTGCCCGCCCCACTGTAGATTTGATCTAGGACACTCCCCGAGTCCCATCTCTTTACTGCATTCTACCTAATAAACCCTTTCTGCACTTGCTTTTAGTCCTTTTTAATTTAATTACATTTTTTCAAACTGTGTGTGGACTAATATTGCTACATACTCAAGTGTGCCAGCTTGCACTGCATGTGAATTGTTTTTGCTACTTTTCTGAAAAAAAAAAATTGTAAGCCTGTTTCCTACCTTTCCTGTAATTAGTGTTCCAGATACAGATTTGCTGTATCCAGGACTGTTTGTAAGCTTCTGAGCCCCCCCCCAAGCCTTTCTGTGTTGGAGGGAAGCCTTCTAGCTTATCAGTGGGAGTGGTAAGCATTAGGTAACCTGTCTACCACATAAGGAGTGGTTCTGGCCCAGAATTTGTAGTTATTGGCCATTTGGGCAGTCTTCCATCTCTCTCAACTTTCTGATATGAAGGCCTGCATTTGCACTTGTTTCTGTCCTGTAACTCATGGGCCCATCTCATTTGCTCACTCAAAAAAAAAAAAAAAAATGTATCTGCTTTTACTGTATTTGTGTTTCTTCCTACTTTATTTTGCTTTTGCGTCATCTTAATAGTACTCAATTGTATTTATTACTGCTTGGTGTAACTCATTCTAAGCCTTTTAGTTTAAGCACTTGGGCTTCAAACCAGTTGTTTTACATTAAGAAGGTTTGTGGTCTGCACTCTTGTGGGGGGAGAGACTGGACTCTGCCCTTCTGAGCTGGGAATTTCTGGTTAAAGGCTTATAGTGTCTGCATATTTGAAGTGCTTCTTACTGAAATTGGTACACCTTCTTTGCTGTAGCATAGACTCGATCCAGGCCTGCTGAATCTAGCTTTGTTAATATAACTTGAGCACTAATCCAGGCATTCTTTAAATTATTCAATTGTATTTATTACTGCTTGGTAGTAACTTGACTAAAGTGTAGCTATCATTCTAAGTCTTTTGGATTAAGCACTTGGGCTTCAGACCAGTTGTTTTACATTCCGAAGGTTTGTGGCCTGCACTGTGGTGGCAGGACAGGTAGCTTACATCCTTCTAAGTTGGGAACTGCTGATTGAGGGCTCAGTGTCTGTTATTCTAAAAGTGTATTAGTTCTGGTTTAAGCACTTGGGCTTCAGGCCAGTTATTTTACATTAAGAAGGTTCGTGGTCTGCACTCTTGTGGGAGGAGAGGCTGGACTCTGCCCTTCTGAACTGGAAATTTCTGGCTAAAGGCTTATAGTGCTTGCATATTTGAACTGTTTCTTACTGAAATTGGTACACCTTGTTTGCTGTAGCATAGACTAGCTCCAGGCCTGCTGAATCTAGCTTTGTTTGTATGCTTGTTGTTTGTTTGCTTGTTATTTCCCTGAAACACTAATTCTGCCTAAAACGCGGCTTTTCAGCAGTTCTGTGGATCCCTAGTGATATCTGCATTGCTTACTGTACTTATTTCCTAGTTTCACTTGAAAGAAAGTTACTGTTTATCATTTTTGCATTTAAGTTACCTGTAACACATTGCATTTAATTTACCTGGCACTTGCTCACTAAAGCAATTATATAAGTCAGCACTAAAAAATTAAAAGCACTACACCCTCACAAACTCCCCTTGAGTACCTTGTTCCCCATTGGCCCTTTTTTCAATTATAAAGGAATTCCCAATACTATTCTAGCATGTCCAAAGGTCAGTTGTCAATCTCCTCTCTGGTCCAGCTGGTGAATCTGGGAATCTTGAGGCAATGTTACAACTGCCTCATGTACACAGACAACCCTCTCCTCCTCCCAACAAACTCCAACACATCTGAGAGATGCAACCATATAGCCAAACTGGAGGCTAAGCTCTCTCAACTCAGTACTGGCATAACCAGTCAGGAGGAGAAGGAAACCACACTCACTACGATTCCAGTCTCACATAGACCTTCCACGACAGCAAACCAAACACATAAACACACAAAAACATACTCGGAGGCTCTAAATAAAAATCTGCCTAAGCAGCAGAGACCTCCAAAGCAGACACCCAAGCAACCGCTACCCCAAAACAAAACACGTACAACACATAGCTCACAAAGCCAGTGTGCTGAACAGTCACAGCCCTTAAGGCTAAACAACACACCTGATACACTTGTAATAGGTGACTCTATCGTCAGGCACACTGACGTCCCGCTCACCAGGCTGAACAAGGAGAAGGTCACAGTGAGCTGTCTGTCGGGCGCTAGGATCCGCCACATAACACAAGCACTCAGGTCACTCCAAGGCAAGTACAAATATGACTCGGTCATTGTCCATGCTGGTGTGAATGACCTGAGATGTACCTCCCTGGACTACATGAAAAGAGACATAGAGGAGCTTTCTGGGCATGTAGCCCAGGCCGGTATGACCCTGACCTTGAGTAGCATCTTACCCTCACCAAGAATGATGCCACAATATGAAGACAAGATGATCAATTTCAACAATTGGCTTAAGTACTGGTGTCATTCAAAGGGTATCCAATGCCTGTCAGCCTGGGATGACATGCTCGACAAGCCACGATGCTTCGCTAGGGATGGCTTGCACCTGTCACCCCTGGGCTTTTGGATATTGGCAAAGGTTCTTGCTTCCCCCATAGTGCCTTTTTTAGGCAAGGCTCAAAAGACAAACCCACCTCCATAGGTATCACAAGGGATAAGAAACTAAGAGTAATGCTACTCAACGCCAGAAGTCTAAACCTCAAGATGCACGCACTCGAAACTCTCCTTAGCATGGAGAACATCGATATCTGTGCAGTAACAGAAACCTGGTTCAAGGCTCCTGAGAGCACCCCAGCACTACCAGATTATACCTGATACCATGCTTTTCAGCCCAAAAACTTGGACCGAACCACAAAAAGAGGGGGATTACCAATATTCGTCAAAGATACCCACACCTCCAGGTTGGTGGCACAGCACAAAGCATCAGAAACTATCCATGTGCAACTAACAGTGGGTAAAACTGCCTTCCAGTTTATAGCCTGCTACAGACCACCCTCCCAAACCCAGAAACCCCACTCGGCCTTCCTGAGAACACTGGAAAATATGAAGGTCTCTCCAAACACCATTATATTGGGCGACTTCAACTACCCAAACATAGACTGGGAGCATTACTCTAGCTCCAACACCCTAGCCCAAAGGTTCCTAGAATTTATAAACTCAAATGCTATGGAACAACTTGTTACCATTCCCACAAGAGGGGAAAACATACTGGACCTGATCATCACCAACATGGGGACTCTATGCTCCAGACCAGAAGTGTATCCCTCACTGGTAAGATCAGTCCATAAACTAATCTCACTGGATATTCACATCCCAACCCACCCCCTGCCCAGAAAACCACAGTGAAAAACCTCTCTAAAGCAAATTGCACACCCCTCAAAACTGAGGAGGAATCCTTCAAAGCTCCCGAGCCTGTGGAAAATACGGCCCAGACCGCAGAATCCTTTATAAACGCATTCTATGAACACCTTCAGGAATGCATGGATCATGCAATCCCAAATAAAACCAAGACCCAATCCTCCAAAGGCAGATGTCCTGTCTGGTGGACCCCAGCCATAAACAAACTATACAATAGAAGGAGGAAGCTACTACATGATAGAGCAAAATCCCAAAAAGGGAAGGCATCTCTGATCAGTATTAGCAAAAAACTACGGGCACTCATAAAATCATCTAAGGCCAGCTTCAAGAGAAAAATTGCACAGGACACTAAGGATAATCACAAGGCTTTCTTTAGTTATGTTAGGAACCTGGGTGGGAATTCCCAGATATGCTCAGAATTAGTCCAAAATGACAAAAAATACATCAAACCCACAGACATTGCCAACATCCTAGCTGACAGGTTCAGTGCAAACACCCCCCCCCTCCCCACCAAAAGGGCAAATATCTATCCCATCAGAGTGCTGCCCCCCTGACATCTCAGATGATCAGGTAAGAGCTGCCCTCTCCAAAGCAAAAAATACAGCATCAATGGGACCAGACGGTGTCCCGGGCTGCATCCTACATGAACTCCAAGAAGAGCTAAACCCAAACATAAAACTACTGTTCAATCTCAGCCTTACTACAGGATATGCACCCAAAGAGTGGCGTACAGCAACAGTGGTCCCTCTCCACAAAGGTGGTGCCTCAACGGATCCTGGAAACTATCGCTCCATAAGCCTGACTAGCTTGGTCTGCAAAGCTATGGAAAGGATCATCATGGACCACATAAATAAAGATATTGGGGACCTACAGACACTGGATCCTACCCAGTTCGGCTTTGTGAAGGGCAGATCCTGCCTCTTAAACCTGGTCGATTTCTTTGAAACAGTCACCAAAGCCATTGACAAGGAGAAGGTGGTCCACACAGCCTACCTGGACCTCGCAAAAGCCTTCGATACAATACCCCACTTGGGCATTATAGATAAGCTCACCAGCTTAAATATAAACCCCTATGTCACTAGATGGGTTGCAAACTGGCTCAAGGACAGAACCCACATTGTTAAAATTGCTGGAGCCATGTCAGACTCCAAACCAGTTACACGTGGCATCCCACAAGGCTCAGTCCTGGGACCTCTCTTGTTCGGTATATATTTCTCGGAGGCACAGGCCAACACGGAAGGACTGTGGCTGACCAAGTTCACAGATGACTGGAAACTGGGTGCCATAATCGACTCTCCAGCTGACACAAAATTCCTCCAAAAGGGCCTCATAGAAAAAGACAACTGGTGCCAGAGTCATGGCCTCAAGCTAAATGCCAAAAAGTGTATAGTCATCCCCTTTGGCAAAAACAAAGTGCCCACAAATTACCACATAGGTGGTAATCCATTAAGTACAGAAGAAGTAATTAGGGACCTGGGGACCCAAGTTGATAGCAATCTCTCATTTGACAACCACATGGCCAAAGTGGTTAGAAAAGCATTTTATATAGCCTACCTAATTAATCATGAAGGGATTCACATCTAGATCAGCGGAGGTCATCATGCCTCTTTACTCATCCCTCATCAGGCCCATAATTGAATACAATGCCCCTTTCGGGATGTACCTTACCAGACACCTGCAGCAACTGGAAAGACCCCAAAAGTACCTCACCAAGAGGATCAAAGGGTTCAAACAGATGCCATATGCTGCCCGGTTAAAGAAACTACAGCTCTACTCAGTGGCATACCGCCTGCTCAGAGGCGATCTGTGCCTGACGTATAAAGCTATGTCCAACCCGGATTTAATGGACATGCTGCACCTCAGAAAATCCAAATCCCATCGAGCTACGCGCTTGAGAGACTTGAACCTCACCACTGAAATAAATAGGACATGCTGGAGGGACAGATTCATAACCCAGAGGCTCCCTTCACTCTGGAATAAAATCCCAGTCCAGGTTAGGCAGAGTCCCTCATTGACTCTCTTCAAGAGGAATCTTGATGAGTGGATGGGAGATCATAGGTTTACCCCGGGTATCACTTCTGTGTCACTGTTAGACAGAGGCACAGTATACTAACCTCGAAAAAGGGCATAGCAAAATTAATTTAAAATGGGTGGCGAAAGCCAAACACACTCTGGCTAGGCTTATAAATGCCCTAGGGCAGATAGCCTAGTATGAACCTATGAACCTATAAAAAGGACAGCAAGAGTCAACATTGTATTCAATAAAAACATAAAGGTTGTTCGAAAAGAAATAATTTGTAACCAGTGATATGGGTGTTCTGGAAGCGACATACTGAGGATAAGAGACTGGCAAAAGGAAATATAGCCAAAGAATGAAGACCAGCTGACATACAGTTTCAGTAGCATAATGGGTAGCATATTTGCCGTTTGTGTGGAAGACTGTGGATTCTATTCCCACACCAGGTACATTGATTACTGACACTGCAGTGCAGCATAAGGGGGAACTGCACTCCTGAATGCTTCATCCTATAGATGAGGTGTTAAACCAAGGCCCCATCGGCTTGAGTTGGTTGTAGCTCAAATGGATGTAAAAGATCCCACAGCACCTATCAAAAATAGTAGAGGTTCTTTATTTATATACTTGTTTATATAAATGTATCCATATTTACAAATGTCTATAATTATTTTAGTCATTTTCATTTTCATATTTTACAAATCAAACTTGTTTTATATATATATACTTATTCTTTATATCAACCCCCACTCCTTTTTCCATAATCTAATATTTTTCAAAATTAATGACAATATCCAATTTCCATTAAATATAATTTCATTGATTTGTTCATTCCATAACACTCACACTACATTAAACACTTTTTGTCCAAAGCTACTTTTGATTTTATTATTTGCATTCTCATTTAGTCATATTCATATTTATCCTCATTTTTCTTGAAAGTTTCCAAAAACAGTTCTACACATAATTTATTCCATAGTTTGCTTTTGTAAACTTTTCTCACACTTTCAAAACCATGTTCTGTTGTTTGTTCTTCACTAAAATACAAATATATTCTTTCACTTATCTTATAAGGCATATATGCCTTTACGGGCAATTTTTTTATTCCAAATCTCCATAAAAAAATGTTGACATTCAGCATTATGGCTATATCATTTTTTCTTTTTTCTTTAATTGCTTTAATCTTTACTTCTGGGATATTTTCTCATGGATTGATACAATATTTCCTCAAAATATTTTTATAGTATGCTTTTCTATCTTCTGCTCCATCAGTGTTTATTTTTGGCACTCTTGTCTTTTGTTGATGATTCTCTACTTCTTCATTAAAATGTTTTGTTCTTTTCTACTTCTTATTCTTTCTCAGAATTCCTAATATTTGTATGTGAATTTCCATTTTTGTCATTTAACCATTTCAGTATCTTCAACAAATTTAATGATGCAGCACATACTATTGTATTTATCATACCTAATCCTCATCCTCCTTTATTCATGTATAATACACTTCTTTTAACAGGATTTAATCTTGATCTACAAATAAAGGTGAAGAATTTTTCTAATAAAAGTTTTTCATACATTCTAGGAATCATAAAAACACTGGATATATCTGCTGTTTTACCCATTAATGCTGAATTAATCCATTTTTTTTCTTGTATGCTATCTGTACATTTTCTGTAATACAGAATATTCCCTCTTATCCAGTCTCACTGGGACCGGACCTTAGGCTGGATAAACAAATGGCTGGTTAATCAGAAAAAGCATACAAAATAGCATTCATAGGTTATAAATCAGTTAGAATAACAGGATATGTGTTAATATGCATTTTTCTAATGAATATGAAGTCTATTAGGACGTTTAGTAACTTACCAACTTTTATTGTGTAAAGTAGAAGTATTATCAACTATACACATATTTACTTAATTAAAATGACCAAGTTGAAGCAATAGCACGCCCAGCAGGAATATTGGAAACTACATCTACCTATACTACGCTTTAATATGATCTACAATAAATACATAGCTAATTACTTATTTAAGCGGCTGGGTAATGCCTTTAGCATCTTGCTAACCACAAGGAAGCTTATGTCATAGTTCAAAGCCTAGTTCAAAGCCTAGTGTAAATTATGAGCCTGCTACCAGCCCTAACTCTCACCAAGTGATAAAATATAGCAATCCTGATATTTTCTATGCATTGTTCCTGATTTTGGCTGTACTGCTTTTTACATACATTTTTGGCTGAGTATGTCCTTAAGCTCATGAGTTGTATGTTGCCCTACTGAGCCTTCAGAATACAGCCTGCTTGTAAATTGATATAACAGAATTATAAGCTCTCTTAGGATACTAGTAACATAGTACATAAAAGTTAATGTACATTGTCTAACTGTTTTTTCTCTCAACTTTGTACTAACTAAAGTACTTATGCTAATGCTAGCTTCTTGCTACTCACCACCACTGTTGTCTCTCTCTCTCTCCCACAAGTACCCTGCTCTACACTGTGCTGTTCCAGCCTATATTTTTCTGAGAACCTACCTTCCAGCCAATATTTTCCGAGAACTTACCTACCTGGAGACAAAGGGCCCTTTCAACAATAAACCGTGGTGTCATCTCTCAGCCTCTACTCCCTGCTCCCTCTCTCAAGGAAAATAAAATAAAAGTATGTTACCTATGTCCTGCCTGTAAAATTTACTACCATCCGCTGTTATTTCAGGGGTTCTAAAGCTCGCCCTGAGCCCGGTTAGCCAGCAGCCTCTTACCCCCCCAAACTAGCTACCTTAGTAAACAAATCTCCTACACCACCTCTCAGTACCCCTCTTACTAATTTTTCTCACTTCCCTAAATGATCAAGAGCCTACCCTCCCCACTATAGTTAATTGTAATACCAGCTTTGCCCAGTAGGTGGCACCCCTATCCCATCTAAACTTTTCTCCTGTTTATCTATTTCACATTCTGCCATTATTACTCTATACTTCTATTAAACTGAACTACTTTAACACTTCACACTGTACCCTTTTTCTTACTTATTACACTCTCCTGTCCTATAACAGCCTCCCTACCTATCTGTGTTCCTTCCCACTTTAGACTTGCTTACCTTTCCTTCAGTAATCAGCTCTGCTGACTGATTGTCTCTCCTCCAGTTGCTCCATTGCCAATTTCTACCCGCTCAGTTCGCCCTGCGGGCGCACTCCGCTCCCCTACCCTACCCCCAAATCTCACCCACCCCCAGTGCATCTACACTTATACTTACCAGACCAATCCTACTTCCTGTCTACCGTTTACACCCCAACCCTTTCTCCACCTTCTTCCTCTCTACCTATCACACTCCTCCCCTTTCACCATCATCTTCCCCCTCCCCCTATAATCCATCTACTCATACCACCCTTCATACTGAACACAAAATCTATTCCTAAGCCTCCTACCTAAACTACATATTCTAATTTATCAGCCTCAACATGCTTGCTAAACTAACATCATTCTCAATCCATCTACTACTAATACTAAACCTTACTTATATCCATCACCTCACCCAGCCCAACTCCATAAGTCACATACCACTACTTCACTCAACCAGCTCACTCCCTTCAACTCACTCAAACTCATTTGTCTCAATCTCCCCTGCACTGCATCCCATAAAGACCCATCTATTTTTTAACTACAAACTAAGCTCTACTTATAAACCCTTTAGCCCCTCTCTAACCTCCAATATCCACATAAACCCAACAACATACAAGATACAAACAAGACAATCCAAACACCCCACCAACATTATCTAACTCCTATCAACCATACTTCTATCAGGAGATATACACCCTAACCCAGGCCCAAACACCACTTACCCTACATCTAAATCCATCCTATTAGCTTCTCTAAATGCCCGAAGTATAGCTAACAAAATCCCCAATCTTCATGCTTGGCTTCACCACAACAAGCCTGACATCCTAGCTATTTCGGAAACCTGGTTAAAACCTCATATAAAAGATGATGAAATAGTACCATCAAACTACTCTATCATCAGAAAAGACCGAGAACAAAAAAAGGGTGGGGGAGTAGCCCTACTTTACTCATCCTCCCTATCCATTACTCCCTATAACAAACCCATTCCTCAATTCTCCAATGCAGAATTAGTTCTAGCTCTATTTTCTTTAAATAAACACAAACACATTTGCATAGTGTCACTTTACATCCCCCCTGGAGACAATATCTCAGTACTTGAAGATATCCTATCCTGGCTTTCTACCAATATCAGTAATGAAACTATTATCATGGGAGACACAAATATTAATTGGTCTTCCATTCATTCACCTACACACCACCTAAACATCAACCTTTATAAGTACTCTCAGCTCATCAACCTCCCTACTAGGCCCTCTAAAGACTTCTCCAGTGGAAGTACCCTAGACTGGATCTTAGTCTCTCACCCTCACAACTACAATGATAGTGAAACTCTTCCTAATTCCCTCAGTGACCACCTTCCCATTTACACCAGACGTCTTACATCTCCATTACAAGTAACCCATAATTACATCAGCACTCGCTATCTAAAAAATTTCAACCCAATAGCCTTCTCTGACTCCCTAAAATCAATAAACTGGAACCCCCTAAAAACTCTACCCCTAGATAATGCTGTTGAACACTTCAATACAACTTTCCTAAAACTGCTGGATAGTTTTGCCCCCATAAAGACCAAAAGAATAAGAAACAAAACCACCCCCTGGCTAACAAAAAACACAAAAACCGCTATGCGACTCAGAGACAAAACATGGGCACGTTACCAAAGAAACAAAACTCCAACCACCCTTAATGAATTCAAAACACTTCGCAATAGAGTTAAAAAGCTTATCACAATTGATAAACAGAATTATTTCTCCTTACTCCAAAACAACCACAAAACCAATCCACAAAAATTTTGGAAAGGCATCACTACCCTCCTAAAACCTGGCTCAACAGAAAACCCAAGCCCAGACCCAAATGCACAAGATATAGATCTGGCTACCCAATTCAACTCATTTTCTATAGACTCTATTTCCAAACTAACCTCATCCTTCTCTAATAACACCTCACCCCCTACTTCTGCATCTTCCCTATCGTCAACCCCTTCATATACAGCCTCCCAACTCCCATCATTCTCCCTAAAACCTATTCCTACTTCTACCATAAGAAAACTCCTTCAAAAGCTAAAACCATGCTCCAATGCCCCCAATAACATTCCATCATCCTTCCTCAGCATAGCTGCCGAAGCCATTGCCTTCCCCATCAGCATCCTAATCAATCGCTCTATCCAAGAAGGTCTTGTACCAAAACTCTGGAAAAGGGCTTTCATCATTCCCCTGCACAAAGGAGGTAATAATAACAATATTACTAACTTTCGTCCCATCACCATCCTCTGTCCTATATCAAAACTCCTAGAGAAATGTATCCATCTTCAACTCCTTCCCTATCTCTTAGACAATAACTTACTAACTTCCACACAACACAGATTCAGACCAGGTCACAGCACCATGACTGCCCTCCTGGAAACTGTAAATAAAGACAGAGATTCTGGCTCCACTGTATCTACCCTCTTTCTTGACCTCTCTAAGGCCTTTGATACTATCTCTCACAACCTTCTCCTTACTAAACTATCTAACCTAAACCTATCCCC
The DNA here is from genome assembly GCF_019279795.1 of Protopterus annectens. Lineage (NCBI taxonomy): Eukaryota > Metazoa > Chordata > Ceratodontiformes > Protopteridae > Protopterus > Protopterus annectens. Next base: position 149,625,145 of record NC_056728.1, on the reverse strand, counting down.
TTCCTCTCTCAATTGGTTCACCAGCTATCTCTCTAACAGACAACAAGCTGTCAAGTGGAAAAAAGCCATCTCCTCTTTCCTTAACACACCCACTGGTGTCCCCCAAGGATCCATATTGGGCCCTCTCCTTTTCAATATATTCATAAACGATTTCTTCCATTCAATTCCGCATGCTAAACTTATTCAATATGCAGATGATTCTACAATTATCTGTGCAGCCAGATCCATCCCCACTCTTTTAAATCTAACTCAAGACGCCTTCTCTACCACAGAACAGTGGATGAAGGACAATCATCTAGCACTCAATGCATCAAAAACCAAACTTATGGTATTTACCCCCTCAAAACTCACAACCTTTGATAGTAGACTATTCTCCATCACTAGCCAGAAAAATACACCTCTCGAACTAGTTTCTGAAAACAAACTACTAGGAGTCCAGATTGATGACCAGCTTAAATTCAAAAGCCACCTACTACTAAACATAAAAAAACCCACCAAAAACTAGGTATGCTGTACCGTAACAATCAATTCCTCACTACATCTACAAAGATCACTCTTGCTACTACATTTCTCATCCCCTCTCTCCTGTATGGTGCCCCTCTCCTAACAAACCTACAATCATCTCTCAAAACTAAACTGTCCTCCTGTTATAATAAAATTGCCAAATTTGCCACCAGCCACAAATCATCTACCCATCACTGTACATCTCTGCACAAACTCAATTGGCTAGAGCTTCCTCACTATCTCTCATATACTCAGCTCACTTTTGCTCACAAACTAATTTTTCAACCCTCCCTCTGTCCCTCTCTCAACTCTACCTTTATAATGCACATGCCACAAAGACTCCTAAGATCTAATAACCAAAACCTAATAGAGCTGTACAAACCCCTTCATTCTCCAGGACAAAACCTCCTATCCTATGCCCTGGCACGCATATGGAACTCACTTCCTCCCTCTATACGTATCACCACCAACCTCCCTGCCTTTAAAAAATCACTGCACTCACATTTAACATCCTCATGGGAATGCTCCTGCTCCCACCCCACATAGCCTATTCCCCACCTCCTACAAACAACTATATCATATATTACTAGACACCAAATTAAGCCAACTGTAGCAACATCTTATCATTTGACAATCCCTACAATTCCACTCAAGGAACTATATATTTACACAACAGCAATGCTTGCTCTTATACAGAACTTAACCTAAGAATCTTTATTTCATCTGCTCATATCTTAGTTTTCCTACAAAATAAAACCCATACATTATCACTGTAACTGCTTAACCTTTGTTTTGTTTTTTTCTGTAACCCACAAATGACTGAAATTTTAAACTGCTGTAATCTTTTTGTTACCATTGTTTAAAGATTTGTCTCTAATCTACAAATGATTGAAATTGTAAACTAATGTAATCTTTTTGTAATCTTTGTTTTGGAGCTTTTCTCCCCAGGACTCCATTGAAAATGGGTTCTTTTTGGCCCAATAGAATATCCTGGTAAACCAACTGCAAATAAAATAAAATAATAAAATAAATTGTTTGTCTTTATTTAGCCCAGAGAGGTAGAAGTGTTGTTCTTCTCTATTGTCTTTTGCTAAGGCTATGTCAAAAATTTGATGGCTGGTAAAGAGGAGGCCGGTTAAAGAGATGCTGGTTAAGTGGGAATCTACTCTATTCAAATAACTTTAATTTTCTTTATTTTTTTATCCCATCCCTTTTTATTGCATTGTTTTTCAAAATGTATCCCTAGAACAGATACTTCTTTCATAGAAAACTGTATACCTGCTATTTTTATTATGTCACCCATTCCTTCACTTTTTTAAGAGTCATACCTGTTTCCATAAATATTCACCTAAATAGATAACTTTTATCATCCATTCTATATTTTAGTTGCTATAATATCTTCTGCATATGGCATCATAACTAGAATTTCAGATTCCATTTGAATTCTTCATTTTCTGATTAACCTCTCTAACTATTGTATTTGTGACTAAAGCAAATAAAATACTACTCATATGAAACCCTTGCTTTATACCATTGTTCATATTATTTTAGTTACTTAAATAATCATTGACTAAGATTCTTACTTTATTATTAATACATGCTGTTCTGCATATGTGCTTGATTTTATTGCTAACATTGTACATATCCATTATTTCCCACAATATATCATGCTGTATTGAATCAAATGGTTTGTTAACATTGCCTACCATAAGTTTCGTATTTTCTATCTTTCTAACTATATCATCAATTATTTATCTCAGGATCATTAATAACACTTAACATCCTTTTCTATTCATACCATCTACACATTCCCCACTACATTTTGCATCTTGTTCTCAAATCATTTTTGTATTATTTTCATAAATATCTTATAGTCTTTATTACTTAAAGTTACTGGCCTCTGTTTTTATAGCTTCTTTTTCTCATTTTTCCAGATAAATGTTAATATCCCACTACATAATTTCTTATACTTTAATCCTTTATTTAACCTTTCATTAAATACACATAATACGGAAATTTCCTGCAATTCTTCTACATTCTTATACATTTTAAAACCCAGTACCATCCAGAATAGATGTTGATTCTACATTTAACTGTTTAAATACTTTGTTTCTAATTGATATAGTATAATCTCTCTTTGAAATACTCTATTAATTTGTTTAGAATTTTTTTTTGCTTCTCTTTATATTACCTTCTTTAGCTTTCATTTCTTATTACACTACTGTCTTCCTTCACTTTCTTAGTTAAAAAAAGGTGAAACTTCCTCCTTTCTTCCTTATAAAAATATGTGTTTATGCAATAATTATTTAATTTTCTCATGCTTTTTCTTATTAATCTCTTTTTCTTTTTTATAATTTTCTCTGTTATTACTTTTTTTCCAAACTATCCATCACATCTATATGTGTTTTAAAACATTGCTATGTTTCTTTCTTTCTTACTTTATTCTGCCAAAATAAATAGCTATCTTTATATTTTCTTTTAAATATAATCCAACAATCTGACCAATTAACATAAAATGCTTTCAATGTAATGTGGTCTTTACACAACTAATTAATTTATTTCTTTTCTCATTCCAATCCTTTTATACCTTCTGCTATTTTTATATGTTCTTTATTATGATATATTTCCAACTGGGTCCCCTTCATATGATCGAACTTTCAAAAGTTCAACTTTCATATGGCTGAAACCTTATGATCAAACTTTTAAAAGTTTGAACGTTCTTAATGGAGATCTCCATACAACACAGAATGGGAAGATTTCCCTTTTCTGCACTGTAGTACGATTTTGGAGTTGGTATATTTAAATAGCAGGGGGTGTGGGGGGTGCAGCCCCCTCGTGAAAAGCATTCAGTTAATTCTTTTGCTTTGTCTTAATTTTTTTATTAGATGTATGAACTTTTAAATGTTCAATCATATTGTCTCAGCCATATGAAAGTCGAACATTTGTAAGTTCGATCATCTGAAGTAGACCCTTCCAACCATATTGCCAAATGTTCTGAGAACCCTGTTACAATAGTTTCTTTTTCCATTATACATATTCCTTCTGATACTAAAAAAATAATATTGTTGTGTCTTTCAGCTTTTCCCGGTTAGGGGTCACCACAGCGGAACTCTGGTCCGCTAATGATTGGCAGTAGATTTTTACATGCCGAGTTGCCAGCTCTGATGCACAACCTTCAACAAAGGTACGCCCATTCACGCATGTCTCCACACAGAAGACACTTTAGCTGAGAATCGAACAGGACAATGTCTTACTGTGAGGTGACAACGCTACCACAGCACCACCACCGCAGTTTTTTTAAAGTACTTCTCCTATAAGTCAGTTTTTATTCCATATGACCAGTTTTCCACATTTAATTACTTCCATAATAATTTTTACATGTTTTCCTCTTTTTTTCTATTCCTTCTTAAATTGCCATTGAAATCTCCTGTAACTATTATATGCATATTTACTCCTACATAATCCAATATTTTCTGAAATAAATTTTCCATTTCTTTACTAATTACATAAGTATAGCCACAGTGGTGCAGCGGTTAGTGTTGTCACCTCACAGCAAGAGGTTCTCCAGTTCGATTCTCGGCTGGGTTGCCTTCTGTGTGGAGTCTGCATGTCCTCCCTGTGGTTGCGTGGGTTTCCTCCGGGTGCTCCGGTTTCCTCCCACATCGCAAAGACATGCTGTAGGTGGATTGGAAACTCTAAATTGGCCCTAGGTGTGAGTGTGTGCCTTCTGTGGAAGGTTGGGCGCTGGGCTGGCAACTCGACACCATAAAACTCCACTGCCAATCATGAGCGGGCAGGTGATCCACTGTGGTGACCCCTAACCGGGAAAAGCCGAAAGAAGAAGATATAGCAATAATTCTATAAACTTGTTCTTGCCATCTTATAGCTATATTTTCTTAATCTTCCCATTTTTAACTAATATAACATTCAAAAGCTTCACTACTCTTCTGCATAGAACTGCTAATCCTGAGCACTGCTCATTCCTTATGCTCAATATTATTTCCCTATCCTGTATTTTTGCATCTGCAATCATTCATCTTATGTCAAAAATATATCCTCCAGAATAGTAATATTGAAATCACAGTTGTTACACTATGCTTAAATCGTTATTATTCTTGTAATAGTTTTCATACTTTTAATTTTTACTGAAAGAATTCCTTTCCTTGTTTTTTAATTTAAGAGATATCTTCCTATTCTTACTCTTTATTTTTTTCTTTTTCTACCTTCTACTCTCATACCAATATAATTATTTTTCATCTTACCATTTCTAATTCCTCCTCTTCATTATTTTTTTTCAGTATCTCCCTTTTTACTTCTAAAGTGTGATCTATTTCTATCTCATCTCTAGTCCTGTTTTGTTCTTTATCCTTGCTCTGATTTACAGTGCTTAACCCACTTTCTTTTTCTTTATAGTCTGCACATAAATGTCCTGTGCTTTTTTCTTTTATAAAAACATTTAAATTCACATTTGTTTGCTTCATGTCCTGTTTTATTACATATTTAACATTTATTAGACATGCGTCTGGAGAGTTTCTCCCTGGGCCTCCTCTGAAAATTGTCTTTTTTCCAAGTCAGACTTTCCCGGTAAACAAATGTCAAATAAATAAAGTAAAAACTATTTGTATAACAATTAATGACTAAATGTACTTCTTTTCAGCAAAAAATTTATTTGGTTGTCCCCAATATTTTATGACACCTCTGCTACCATCAGCATAGGTTCATAGGTTCATAGGTAGGTACTAGGCTATTGCAGAACCACAGAAGTGATCCCCAGGGTGAATTTCCTATTACCCATCCAATCATCAAGATTTTTCTTGAAGAGTGTCAATGAGGAGCTCTGTTTGACATAGATAGGTAGTCTGTTCCAGAGTATGGGAAGTCTCTGAGACAGGAATCTATCCCTCCAGCATGTTTTGTTTATTGTGGTGACAAGGTTTAGGTCCCTAGAGCGTGTAGCTCAGTGGGATTGGGATTTCTTTAAGTGGAGCATGTCCAACAGCTCTGGTTTTGACATAGCTTTGTATGTTAGGCAGAGATCGCCTCTGAGTAGACGATGTGCGACGGAGTAAAGCTGGAGTTTTTTTGAGACAGTCTTCATAAGGCATCTGTTTGAGGCCAGTAATCCTCTTTGTGAGGTATTTTTGTGGCCTTTCCAGTTGTTGTAAGGGGCATTGTACTCTATAATGGGTCTAATGAGTGATGAGTAGAGGGGAACAATGACCTTTTTTTTTTCTGGATGAGAAACCTTTTGTGATGAGGTGTGCCACATAGAAGGATTTCCTGACCACTGTGGCGAGGTGATTATCAAAGGAGAGATTACTGTCCACCTGTGTCCCAAGGTGTCTTATCAAACTTTTGGTGTTAAGTAGACTATCTCCTATGTGGTAGTTCATGGGTACAGAGTTTTTACCAAAGGGGATGACAATGCACTTTTTGGCATTGAGCTTGAGACCATGTCTTTGACACCAGGCATCTGTCTCAATGAGGCCCTTTTGTAGGATGTCCACATCATTAGGAGTTTCGATTGTGGCTCCTAGTTTGCAGTCATCTGTGAATTTAGTTAGCCAAAGTCCTTCTGTGTTAGCCTGTACTTCAGAGAATTAAATACCAAACAGGAGAGGACCCAGGACTGAACCCTGTGGTATTCCACTTGTCACTGGTCTGAATTCTGATTTGGAATTTGCTACTTTCACAGCGTGGGTTCTGTCAGTAAACCAGTTGGCAACCCATCTTGTGACATAGGGATTTATTCCTAGTTTGAGTTTATCTATAATTCCAGAGTGGGGGATGGTGTTGAAAGCCTTGGCAAGATCTAGATGGGCTGTGTGAACCACCTTACCCTTATCTATGGCTTTGGTGACTACTTCAAAGAAGTCTATCAGTGTTAGGAGACATGATCTGCCTTTTACAAACCCAAACTGTGTGGGGTCCAGCATTTATAATACTCAGAATATGGGCATGTTTTTTCATTTCCATTTTTAAAATAACATTGCAATTCATGTCCCAGTCCATAAACCCATATTACCACAAACATTTGAAATGTCTGTTATTAACATACATATATTTTTTAAATGCTCTTTTAAAGTCTGTTTTTCCACATTGGTTTGAAAATTTATATAGATTTTCTTTTTAGTTTTCTGAAAATATGCTGTTACTACATAGTCATTCCAAAGATTATTATTGTAATTTTTCGTATTCGTGTAGAAATGTCTCCATACCTTGTACAGTCTCAAAAAAAATCACAAAATGTCTCTTTATTAATCAAAATAAATGCTCTAAACTCGTCTGTTTTCACACCCAAAGGTAAAATTATATTGTCCCATACCTCATATCTGTTCAACTCCATATCTCTTTTACTTTGTATTCTTACTACAAATTTGCATTTTACACTGTCCTCTTTTTTCTCTCATTCTGTTTTATGTGGCTCCTACTATCTCTACACATATTTTCTTTGCTTTTTCACTACCTCTTTCTGACATCAGTTCTACATTTCCCTTATTTATTTCTTCCAAGACCCCCCCCCCCACCATGATACCCTATTCTCTGGTTCACTTTAATGAATTAATTTCTATAGTAAATCATCTCACGTTTTCTTTTTTCTTTTTTGTGCTGGTATTTGCATCTGCTCCCCTTTGTTGATCTCCCATCTCACACACCATCCTCCCAGCCACTTTTGCACTGGGAATGAGATGTGCACATGAACTTTGGTATACCAATAGGGGAAGTTCCCCGATACCATGGGCAAATTTCCTCTAATAGTATAAATGCCACCTTGGGTCTCCCCTGAAAAGAGGAAACTAGCCTATTGAAACTAACCTGGTCAACAAAGAATAAATAAATAAACATACTTTAAAATGTGTTTTTGAGAAATAATAATGTATTACCTCAGGGTATGTAGAACTAATAAAATTAATAGAAGGCAATATTAATCTTAATAATGCTGAGAAATGTATGCAGGCTGTCAGGGGTAGAGTATAGTAAAGCTAGATGATAATCAGTAGAAGATATGATAGAAAAATCCGTAATCATTTGAAGACACAACAAAGGCAAACTAGGATATCTGTTTCACAGTAAGTATAATGTCCAAGGGCAGAAATTAAATGTTAGTTTTTTTCTGACACTGACCCCAGATTTAAATACATTACAGGATATTTCTTTGAAGAAAATATGTAGTTTAGATTATGCTATAATCTGAATTGGTAGGGATGGAAGAAAGCAAGGCAGATGATAATGAACACAGTACGAATAAAGAATATTAAAAACAGGAAAAATTATATAATATAGTCCAAATAGTGATACAGGAAAATCAGGTGGAAAACAACTAAAATGGGATTGGCTGATATGGTAGGATGAAGTGAAGGCAGTGCTAACAGCAAGTCTCATGGTTTGAGATGTTTAATATGGTAAGAATAGATATAGGGGTCAAAAAGAGATAATAAACAAGAGAGTAGAATACATTTATCATGACATATGGTAATGGTTCCAAGGAAGGATAAGAATTAGGTGAAAAGGGAACTAAATATTCTTAAGTATGAATTAGATATGCTGACCACCAGCCAAGCAGAGGTTGAATATATAAGAAAGTTTAACTGTTGATGGTTAAGGGGAGAGAGAAATGATAAACAACACAGACTGGGAATTTAAGAAATGGAAAAAAAGAGCAGTATATAACAGAAATAGCAGAAAAGAACATTAAAACTAAAGTTTTAGAATTTTAGTAGAGCCTACATGGAAAGTACCCATGTACACAGCCACGGTTCCCCCTCAGTAGCATCCCATGCATATTAATCATGGTGCACTGCCAAGGAAGAGCATAGTAATAGCGGTATTGAATCCATGTAGGCAGAAGTGTTGAGGCTGATCAGATGTTATGTATATGGTGACACTCACTGTAATGTTCCCTGCTGCAGTTGAAATGTGCTGTGAATTAATAGTTTGTGTTTGAAATGTCTAATATTTATTGAATTATTATTATTTTTTTTTATTTAATGTCCATTGGTGAGGCATGGTGTGGACTGCAGCAATGCTAAGTGGCGCTTGCACATAGACAGCTGACACCTGACAGACATCTAAAAATATAGGTAAAAAACTCTAAAAAAGGTGGACACACAGAGTGTTAAACCAGATAATCTACAATTTAATTCAAAATCTACAAAACTTCATCTAAAAATAGAAACTGGGTGTAATTAATTATGATTTTTTATTTTATTTTTTTTAATGTCTGTTTGCACAGCATGGCATGGAGCACAGCAATACCAAGCCCTGTTTACACATAGACAGCAGACACCTGCCAGACATCTAAAAATAGAAACTGGATGCTTTTGTTTAAGCCCATTTAACCCCGTTTGCACAGTGCACTGCTGTAGCTTAGTTTACATGCTAGCCAAGTAGCCAAATGGGTAGCATGATGGCCTAAAGCATTGTAGGTCCTGGGTTCAAGTCCCTAGCAGACATACCATTTGTTTAATGTAATCTAAATACTTGTTTAATTTAAAAACATAACTTTTAAATTTGGAAGACCTGCGCAGTACTAAGCACCACTTAAAAACAATTAATGGTCACTTTTGTTTCCGCATTGCTAAGCTTCACTAAAACCTTGGTTGTGCGAGTTTTCACAATGCTCAGCTCTGTTTAGTTGGTTTGCGCGATGTTAAGTGGCATTTCACTTTTTTGAATGCTACTGAATGACATGTAAGGGTGGGAAAATAGCCTACAGTATATTAAATGCAATAGGCAGGAATTCTGCAGCATTCATTGAAGTCCATCTAACTGACAGTATGTCAGGCTGTGTTGGACAGGGTGTGCACTTTTGGGTGCAGAGATTGGATGTGCAGGATTCCAGAGTTTTTGTTGGGCTCCTGATATGCATTTGTGAACCTAGGCAGCTGCAGGGTGGTTGCCAGGCTTCAGAATGTAAGGCTGAGGCCTGGGATCAGTTGGCCAGGGAACTTACCAGTGCTACTGGTATTCCCCATGCTAGTGAGCAGTGTTATCACCACTACGATGACCTGAAGCATAGAATGAGGGGAACTTTGGACCCCTGGGTTCAAGAGGCAAGGGCCAAGCATACCCTAGACATATGTAAGTATTTCTTCCAGTATAATGCTAAAATGCAAGATGAATCTGTGCAAAATGGTGTACTTTTCTCCCAACAGCTGCAAGTGAGAGGGCTCGCTATGTCCAGTCGCATGCTGGACACCTGGCCAGGTTGGGCCATATACAGATATATTATGTTAACTGTGGTGCAATAAACAATAGAGAATGAAAAACTGTACTGCAATAAAGAATAAAGATTACTAACTGCAGGGCAATAAATGGGAAAATAGAAGTGCAGTGCAATAAATGAACAATAACAACTATATTGCAATTGACACTAATCAATGGTAATAACAGTAAGAAAAAGGTGTACAGCAGGACTGTGGTGTCATAACATAATTATACTAGAGCTCTATGCATTATATGTGCACAGTAAGGTTGACGCAGTCAAGTGTAAAACTATAATAGCTGTAGAATGTAAAAGTAATAGCCTGAATAATGTATTGCTCAACTCATACTATGGTTTAAGGCTGTCTCCAGGCCAGTGCCAGTTACATAATGCTCTCTTTTCCTCCCACTCCAGGAACAAAAGGTATATGGGTGAGGTAGCCCACTTTATGGGCGGATAGTATATGTAGACTTCACAGATAATAAACAGCAGTGCCAATAAAATGTTAAGCAGCACTGTGTTTTCTTAAATAAATCTGTCTTAATATTTGCATTAGGGCTGTATTCATTACATGTCTGTTCTAAGTTGCTGCAGTCAATTGTTACATTATTTGCAGATGTCCCTGCAGTCATAGTTTTTGGGTTCTAGTTCTATGCCCACCAACTAAGGCATGACAGCTGTCTAGTTTACTTAATGTACACAAACATACCTCCTAACTGCCATGATTTTTCATAATGCAGTTACAATTGCCAAATCTATTTTTTCCATGATTACCACATAAATGATTACCTGGAATGCAATATATTTTCAAACCTATGTATAGAACACCTTGCCAGTTATGTAAGTCCACATTATGTGAAACTGTTCTTTATTGTTGTGTACTTGCATTTGTTACTGCTTGGCCCATACTGTCCCATGCTGACAGCTTGAGAGGTATGTACGTGCTACATCAGTTATAGAAGAATTGTAGTCACTGCACACCTGTATGTAAGCATGCAGTAGTACTCTCTGTAGTAAGATTACCTGCGAGGTAATAAATGGTATGTTTTTCTCTCTCCCCACCCCTTATCTTCTTTAATTTATTATTGTTATTTATTGTTATGTTTAATATTAATATATTTTGTTAAACTACCTGTTTTATTGGCCTTATGGTTTAATTCATACTGGCTTGCTGTTAACATACTTACTGTTATGTTACTTAATGTTGTGTTACACATAATATACCTAAATATGTATTTGGATTAATAAATATTACGTTCTATTCTGTTAATACTAACATTTATTTGGTTATTACTAACCTTAATTTATTGCTATAACTAATGTACTACAGCATGTCAAGGTCGGTCAGTTCCTCGTGATCTGCCTACCTTGTCTCCTCTGGCCATGGCACTGGGTTGCAGCACATCTGGTACCCAGCCTGCTGCTGCTACCTTTGCTGCCCCTGCACTACTTGCAGCGTCAGGTAGTACCATCCCACTGGATGGGGAAGGGCCCGCCTCTGGAGCAGTAGTGGAGGCGGAGTTGTCACCCATGATGAACTGCTGCGTTTGGTGCACAGGATCATCTACCATGGGTTTGGAACATGTCTGCATGCTGGCCACTCTGGTGGGGCAGTGATCGAGCAGTGCCAAAAGTTCCATGGGTGGGGATGTGAATCACGCTGCTACCTTGTGGAGCCACATTGGACTGGGATTCCACAAGACCCTCCCCATCTGAGGTGTTTGCTCCCCTCTTGTGCACACAGCACTGTCTTGTCTGCCTTGTCTATCTGCAAAAGCTTCCTCACCTACCCAACTTACCTCCCCCATCATGTACCTATGTCCCTTCCCGCAACATTTCATTCTTACTTTAAAAAAAAAGGGGCACCTGCCCCCCCAAAAAAAATATCGTCCCATCCATAGCTCTCTATTTTGTACACATGTCCACTGGACACACATAAGCCTGCTGCTGCTACCTTTGCTGCCCCTGCACTACTTGCAGCGTCAGGTAGTACCATCCCACTGGATGGGGAAGGGCCCGCCTCTGGAGCAGTAGTGGAGGCGGAGTTGTCGCCCATGATGAACTGCTGCGTTTGGTGCACAGGATCATCTACCATGGGTTTGGAACATGTCTGCATGCTGGCCACTCTGGTGGGGCAGTGATCGAGCAGTGCCAAAAGTTCCATGGGTGGGGATGTGAGTCATGCTGCTACCTTGTGGAGCCACATTGGACTGGGATTCCACAAGACCCTCCCCATCTGAGGTGTTTGCTCCCCTCTTGTGCACACAGCACTGTCTTGTCTGCCTTGTCTATCTGCAAAAGCTTCCTCACCTACCCAACTTACCTCCCCCATCATGTACCTATGTCCCTTCCCCCAACATTTCATTCTTACTTTAAAAAAAAAGGGGCACCTGCCCCCCCCAAAAAATATCGTCCCATACATAGCTCTCTATTTTGTACACATGTCCACTGGACACACATAAGCCTGTATATGTGTACTTATATCTTGCAAATGCACCTGCTGTAACAGTGACTCAATAACTCAGTCTGTTAAATGCCTTGTAAACAGTACATTTTGACACACACACAGTCCTAGGTTCAAATCTAGTGGTGTGTGGCATTTAAATTACATTATTGACTGGCCTATGTGCTTTTTATCCAGACAATGCATTTCAAATGAAATGTCTGCTTCTCACTGATGGAAGTCACAGACCTGCAGATAGAAACACACTTCACATATCCCTAGAACAAAACTATAAATGCATTAAGGTTGCAGATAGAAACATACTTCACATATCCCTATAGCAAACTATAAGAGATAAAGTGTCACCTCATGCATTAATATGCATTCACATAGGATTTTAACTCGGGTAATGCAAATGAGGCCCACTACTATCACAGTGCAGTACACAATCCTTTCAAACTCGCAGTGCAGATTAGTACAGCTGCACAATTAACATACACATATGAACTCCTGCTTGTAACAAGGACTGCCAGTGTACACATTCCAGAAGAGTACCAGACACATGGCCTGACAGTTGCTCAAATGATGAACATAATGTTATATTTATCCCCTATGTTGCTCAAGGACAGAAAAAGCATGTTAAGGATACTGTTGCCTAACATGCTTACCTTAACACATGCCTTAATTGGTGTGGAATGAGTACCTTCACTCTGGCTCTGCCTCTACTACAAGGCTGACACAGCTCACAAAGTTACTCCTACAGCTTTTTGTTCTCCAAAGTATTCACACTCTCTGCCTAAGCCTATTACATGCAGCAGCTGCTGCAGCCTGTAGCACACACATCTCTATGTAACAGTAGCTGCTACAGATCTGCCCTCTATGATGACGTACTCTCCTCTCCCCAGTAATGTCCAGCAGAACATATCAGAAAGGACTTCTAATCTACATGAAGGCCTTATATCTTGTACAGTGGTTGCATTTCATTGGCTGATGATAATGCAAATCAGGTGTGTTGGTTGCAATTTAGCATTTCAGAACCGCAGATTTGTTAAGAGGCAATCACCTGCTAATGAGAAGCATGTCAAAAGGCAAACAAGCTGGCTATAGGGAACAATTCTGTATGAGTCTTCTGCACACAGAACATGTGTTTGCAAAAACTTAAATATCATCACATATCAACATAGGAGCTTTGCATTCCTGCAGGTATGTAACCTTTTTGTTTACAACAGCATGCAGATGTGTGAATATACTTACAGGGAATAGGGATTACAGTATTAAGCCTGTCTTAGGACTGTGATAATGACATGACATTGATCTTCAGATTTGTTACACCTACAGAGGACATACAGTACATCAAGGGTGGGATGCTTTTTGTCAATGTAGCACACTGGTCTCATGGGACTGTCCCTTTATAGTGGTTGTAATAGCACACTGCTATTTCGCACTGTTTTGACATATTATCGGGGGGTAGCCCTTAGGGGGACACACTACAATAGACTCCAGTATTGAGTGTATGATTATACAGCAGTATCGGTCACAGCACACGTGGGAATAGTTGACTATCACTAGTATCTTATTTGTATCCACATGCTTAGTATGTTTGCACACTGTGGAATATGACATGTGTGATCAAGCAGTGGATACTGCCTGCCATTCTGTTCTTGCTGTATCTCTACATAGTGTACTTACATGTATATGATCCTGACATGTGTTCCCATTCTGTTCTCTTTCAGGAAACATGTACCAAAAATGAAGAGCACCTTTCAGAGATGTGGAGAATTATATTATACTTCAAGGCCTCTGGTAACACCATGAACTCCTATTGTCCAGAGGGAGGCAAAACAGTGAACAGCAGTCAGCAATGTGGGCTGACCTTGTCCGTGACATGAATGGCCCAGGTCATCAGAACAGGACATATGAGCAGGTTTGACACCAGGCAGCGGTCATGATCAGTGCTGCATGCAGAAGAGCACAGATGTAGCCAGGAATTGTGTCATCACCAGTGGAGGGCCTGCAGTGGAACAACCACTCTCAGCCAGTGAGGAATTCCTGGTGAACCCAGGCACACACACCATACATATGGATGTTTGTGCCACAGTTTCCATGGCAGAGGAGAATGCAGGTAAGCTTAGTTTGATCATTATTGCAATACTGTAACATTCATTGTGTCAGGGCGTACATATTCTTACGTGGGTGTCAGGTCTGTGTTCTTTGGGGGGGAGGGTTTAACTGCAGTTTGACTCTCATGCTCAGATGTTGACTGATACAACAATTAACACAGTATCTAATGTAAATGTGAGATATATGGACATATTACCTTGCTGTGGTGCAACATGCAGTGGTACTGACATTACCTCTCCTTCAACTTTTCACAGGTCTGTCAGGTATCGGACAATGCAGTGGTCCTGCTGCTGGTAAGCATGACACTGTTTTATTATAGATGCAGGTTTACAGCAATGTAATTCCTAAAGTGTCATCCCAGGCCTGCTGCCTGGATAGGTGTACTGTTGGTATGACTGCCAACTGCACAGATATTTTTTGACTGTACACATATTAGCGTCATAAGTATGCTTTGTAGGTGTCAGGACATTGCAGATTGCCATATGTGTCAGCTGTGCAGAGTCTTCACAAATGTCAGCAGTGTATCTCATTGTTGCTGATTAGATTGCTGTGTAAATAGCTTTTATTTAAAAGTAACAGCAGCTGTTTGTGGGAAACGTAATGCCCTCTTGTTTTACTATATAAAGTTGGGGTTTCAACAGGTCTGTATAGTGCCAACAGTATATAGAACTGTACATACATTGCAACATAGTACTGCAGAGCATAATTGTCTAGGTATTAATGTATTGCTTTTTCCTTTCTTATCACAGGTGACCGGGGGGTTGGTCTCTGTTCCATACAAAACCTGATGTCAGTGTCTCTTCAGACTAGCCACAATGACGCACAGGTGGGGGTTCCAGGGGCTGAATTTGTCCCAGAGGTTGACATCACTCTTCCTCCCTCATTGTCACCACACACAGTTAGTATGCCTACACATACCCATTCCCCAGAGGCCAGAGATATTAGACAGTCAGAGGTTGGGGACATTGAACAGGAAAGTATGGCAGCTATGGCTCCAGTGAGTGTAGAAAATGGCCATAGCCAGGGAGCTGGTGAGGTTCCACAGAGGCGGATTGATAGGGGTGGTCATAGTAGGCCTTCTGTCCTTCCACTACCTGTTGTAGGTGTCACATCACAGTTCATTTCTTGCATGTTTCAGGTCATCATGGTGGCCCAGGCACATTCTGAAAGGAACTCCAGACATATGCTTAGGGTTATACATGCAGCACAGTCTGACATCTGTGACTGCATCCACTGCATTGGTGACAGCCTGCATTGCTTCACTGATGCAGTGGAAAGAAGGTGGGCTGAGACAATGTCTATCTTGGAATGCACAGTATCTGTGCTGGAATGTGTAGTTGGAGTTGAGCATTGGCCTCGTGGACATAGGTCAGCAACCCTAACTGCTGAGAGTCCATGTGGCTGTGCACAATCATACTCCCTTAGTGACAGTACATCCAGTGCTACAGAGGGGTGTGTGCTGTCCACACCAAGATGTAGCAAGCTATGGGCTCAGGGTGAATATATAAATGAACTTGTACTTGTGTAATGCATTGTTGTTTTGCCATTCCACTTGTAGTGGTTACTGACAGATACTGTATGCTGGCATTTGTAATGAGTAAGCCACATAATTTTGTGTACCTTATGTTGTATCATGTTGTAATGGCTCTACACTTATACAATGAAATGTGTGTCATGGACCTGTTTCTGTTTCTGTTTCAGGATTCTGTTGGGTACACCTATGGATACACAGTGACAATAAAGCCATAGACAGCACAGCATAGTATAGAATGTCAGCACAGAAGAAATATGTCTTCAGCAAAGCACAGCACTATAGGTGCATGACTCCATAAGTCCATATGTGTATAACAGGCTAACAAGGACAATGGCGCCATTCAGCATACTCATGCATCACTAATCTGTGAAAAGGTCTGATACCATTGATAAGTGCCACTAGGTTTTGGAAGCTAACACATCTACAAGCTGTGGTGATGGAGATGAGCTGTTTACAAATTCCCCTGTGTCCAGTACAGACATTTGTCCGACAACAGCTATGATTGCCTTGTTCTGCATCCCATGGTGTAACCTGAACATGATGTGTGTCACAGCAAATGCATGCTTTACATGCATGGGGGGGAGCTGTTACATATAGAGTGTACTGTCTGTGTTACATACCTGTCTCTCCAGCATGTACTATTTATACCACAGTGATGGTGTAGGTGTGTAGGACAGGTAAAACATGTGTTAGTCTTGTAACGGATATGTGGAAGGTACACAGTGGGATCTGACACTTCCCTGTATGGCAGCCATACACATCCCCTCCAAAGTATTTATGAGACAGACTAAACATGTACAGTCTTGACACAGACTCCATAGGACATGTTATCTGCAATGTCTCTTGCTGTATCATGAAACCTATGTGGCTGCTACAGTTTTAAGATATGCCTGTGTAATGACATAGCAAGGGTGCCATTGTACACAATGATGTGTGATGAGTGCCACATTCAGTATAGCAATGAAATAACAGTCTGACAGTTACATCACAGAGTTTTCTGTTTAGGTTGTGCAACACTGAATGCATCCCTACATCTTACCGACTAGTGACAGTCAAAGGCTACAATACTCTCTGTGTCCATAAGTCCATGAGAAAGGGTCCAACTGTGAGTGGTGTGCAGACACTACTTTATTTCCCATTGGTGAATGACTTTCCAAAGGATAGTATTGTGCAGTCGTTGGCATTTAGTATTTGTTAGTGGCTCAGACAACAACCAAATGTGTGTCTCAGGCCATCCTGGATAACTGTTGGTTCTGTGTGGGATTCAGTGACAGGTCGCAATATGCAATCACCTGCTAATGTAGTCAGTCAGAGGGCACTGACAGTGGCTGTGACTGCAGAGAGGGAATGGCTAGAAGGGGTACACCATCAAGGATGGCTGGGGAAATTCACTGGTAACTGGTATCATTGCAGCATAGGTCTCCCAATGCTATCTTCCCAGATTATGAGTGTCAGACACTTGCCTATTCACCAGCTGACATAACACTCTGTAGATTACCTGTACAGTTTCTAGCAAGGCCTGCTAGCCTAATATTGTCAAACACCTTCTCAGGCCATGTTAGGTAGAGTGAGTAATATTCCTGTCATCCATTGCATAGTGTAACACTAAATGGGGTCCACCAGTTAGAATCAATAGGCATGATTTTGCCTTGAGCAAAACAGACAGTGTGTGGTCCAGTGTCAGTAGGTGTATGACAGTGTTACTGCTCATATCCATGCTAACTCCTTTCATGGCATTTCATGTCACATGAGTCAGAGATCTGGGGACACTGTTTGGTACTACATGCTAGCTGTTTTTTGTGCAACTAAGTATTGCAGTTGTTTTAAGCATGTTCCAAGAAGGGAGTCATCCAAGGTGTCTGCACAGAGCACAGACAAATATGTTAAGGGAGTGTAATATGTATACCCTTTGAAGGTAAGGTGGGGGGTTTACACCCAAGTAGTGTGTACTGGAAAGACACAATTACCTTGTGAAGACTGTGTTAAGCCTGGGAGTCCACAGAATTGCTGGTGGCTGGCAACTACTACTGATGGTCTCACCGACACCACTCTCAAATAGGATACCATGCTCCAATACGTTTTCTATCATCACATGCAAGATGTTACTATAAAGCTCATGATGTTTCTTCATCTACATAGTTGTCTCACATCATGAAACGCACTGTAGGCTTCACATACCCTTTTCCTTGCACGACATGGCTGTGAGGCCTACTGCAGTGGATCTGCCACCATTGGACAATGTATGTTTATATGTCACATGTCCTAAGCATGTCATACTGTACAGTTAAGTACCCAAAATAAATGTCTGTGTTCCCTCATCATGTCACACAAGAACCAGTGTGCTGTCTAGTTGCTTGATAGGCATCATACACTTGCAAGGGCAAAGAATGTCAGCATAGTTGAACAAGTCCTCTGTGCAGCATGGACATCCACATCTTCACTGCAAGGTGTGCCTACAAACACTGTATATCAGGCTGTCAACCCCAAGAGTGTGGCAGCATGACACGACCCTTGCAAGACCGGGCGCTGAGATGTTGGGAGTATCTCCACCCCTCTACTCCTATGGCACACAAACACAACGTGTGACAGATGTGACTGGATTTCATACCTTGCTGGTATGGTATGTCCAAGAGCAGTCATTGCATTTGGCAAGTAGCATCATACCAACATGCACAGCTCACATCCTGCACCACCTACACCCACATCACACACACCTGCTTTTGTGCAGCTCCTTGCCAGACACATTGCCAAACAGACACCTGAGAAAATACTGCCTCTGGAGGGCACAGTACACATAATACTGCATGATGTCTGTGTCAGGTGGCTACATATGGGAAAGATAGCTGTCTGTGGGTTGACACAATAGGCCTTACCACACATTGCTATAAATCAAGGGATATCAGTTAATATAATGTTGACATCATAGTTCCTGTGGGTGTGTAAGACTAGGGATATATGTCACTGGCCTACATGCAGACACATGATTGTGCTTAGCCAGTCTGGGTTTCTCATGGGTATATGCATAGCTTTTGGCTGCAGTTGACCCTCACCTAGGATGATGGCTTCATACACAAGGAAATTGATGGAAGTCAATAACTGCCTTAGAGTGTGGTGTCATTGTCATGGGATCTACTACATGTCTGCCTGGGATTCTTTGCTCAGCAGACATCAGTACTTCACCAGTGAAGATGTTCATCTCTCACCCTTGAGATTTGAAGTACCAGCCATGGCTATTGATGCCCACAATACATCTTAGATGCACTGTTCAGGGAAAAGTTGTCAGTGATTATGCTGCTACACGGTGGGTATGGCAACACTGAATCCTACTCTTTGGGAATTGTCCCCCACCCTGGATTATGCAGATGTGTGCACTCAAGGACATCTGGTTCAAGGCTGTGGACAGCACCACAGCCATACCAGACTATACGTCCATCCACATCTTCACACCTCAAAATGACAGTGTTCAAGGTAATGCATGTGGTGTATACAGGTTTACTATCAAAATGTTGATGATGGGTTTAGCAAACATGGACATGATGAACTTCAGATGGCCAAGGTCTGTGTTGCCAAACATTGGGAGAGAGAGAGTACATATCAGCAAATGCAGCTGTGCATTCCCTGATATGTACTTGATGTTATGCATAGAGATTTCGGTACAGTGCAGATTGGGAAATGTATCCCTTTCCTGACTGTAGTACGATCTCAGAGTTGGATTATATAGTTTGTAGAGTGTGCAAAGGGGCTTGCTTCCCTGCTAAAAAGTGAATGCCAATGTAAGAGTTTAACATATGTTTGCACCTACACTGACTACATATTCGATATTCTGCATAAATGTCGAATCTGCTGAATTCGTTCAACAGATTCAGCATTTATGCTTAATTAATATTCAGAGAATTCATGGTTTCTGTTCGATGTTACAGACTATTTTTTTGGGTCTATATTAGATGAACGAAAGTTCATCTTAGCGAACTCTCAAATGAGCGAATATCCAGATACTTAAAACTGCAATTGTGGGGGGCTGTGCCTCCCACCACCCCCAAATATATATTCCAACTCTGAGATCACAGTACAGTGAGGAAGGGCAAATATTCCCATCTTCACTGTACCGTGATCTCGCAATTGCGGTTTTGAGTACCGCAATATTTGCTCATGTGAGCGTTCACTAAGATGAACTTTCGTTCATCTAATATAGACCCTTTTTTTGGTGTGTGTATTTCAGGTTTTTGACAGGAAACCGGTGTATACAAACTCATTACGTATAGATACACATCCAGATTTTGTGAAACACTGTGATTTCCTGGAGACACTGCAGGTGCCATTCACTACTGGAAGGGCATATAATCAAACAATAGCTGGCTACAGGAGCAGCTCCATGAATCCAGACACCCATTGTGTGTATTTGTATGTACATGTGTCTATCAAGATATATCATTACACCATGGTCTGGGGGCATTAAGTGATTACCAGCTGTGTTACTTAGTCGTGCTGCAGCTCACTTGTCCAAAGGTTAGTCTACGTCCTTAAGTACAATGCCCTGGAGCAGTGCCCTGACATCCCCCCAAGGGGAACCAACTCATTGCATCATGTGTTCACCATTATGGGTGACCACTGCAGCCCCACAAAGTGAGGTCCTCCCTAGTAGGATCTGACCACAGATCAGTGTCATTAAAAGTACCACCACTACCCCCCCCCCTTGCAAACAATACAGACATATATTTCAACAAAGCCATTTATTACCTCCTGAGGGATGGTTTACATAGCTTTACTGCACTACCCCCATCTGATGGCACAGGCAAGCATGCAGAGCTCTACACCCATGCATTATGCCAGCAGCATTACAACTGCATGAACTTGGCTGTACCTGATAGGCAGAACACAGGCTGCTCATGGCACAGCAAACCTGTCTGGTAGACAAGTGCTATTATCAAGCTGTACAATATGAGGCTGACATTGCTGTGTGACAGTTGAGGTGAGGTTGCACCCCCCCAAAATGGAGGCACAACCTCCTCAGCTAAAACAAGCACATAGTGTTGTTGTGATTTTGTGTAGACACAGTAAGTGACAAAATTAGTCACCCACACAAAGCAGAACCACAACGAACAGTGTAGTTACATGTGTAACCTCAAAGGACAGGCCTAGATTGTTGGTGATCTCATACATAATGATGCCGCATAGAATGGGTTTGTACTCATAGCTAACCTGTAGTCCCACATGTTTGTATCAACTTCACTTCCCTGTCCCCACCACATGACACATGATATTCCTACAACATAGTCCATAACTTCCATATCTACAGAGCAGATTCTAAATGGCCTGTCTATGGAGGATACACAGCAACTATTGCACATGCTAACATCACAGGCTGCATCCTACATGGGATCTATCATGGATTATTAACACCATTGGGAACACCTTGCAATCATACTGAAACCACTGACTCGACCCCAGCTGAATGGACAACGGCAACTGTTATACCCTTGCACAGAGGAGGCGCATGCACTGACCACCAGAACTATAGACCTCTTTGCCTGAGTATCCATATCTGTATGGCCATGGGCAATTATCACAGAGCTGATCAGCACACATATATGTGATCTACACACAGTTGACTGTACACAGTTTGGATGTCTGACAGGGGGATAATTACTGTTAAACATGGTGGACATTTCTGAGGCAGTCATGACAGACCTGGGTGAGGGGACATCAGAGCATACAACCACCTGGACTGAGCTAAGTTGTCTGACTATATCCCCCGCTCAGTCATCATTTACAAATCACCCACTTAGGCATCCATGATACTATCACTTTAGAGGTCACTTAGTGGCCTATTGATGGCGCATATACTCAACATAGGGACATCTACCCCTCCAATAGCTGATCTGTAAGCATCAGTGTTCAACAGGCTTAGTCCTGGATCCTCTACTGCTTGGAATCCCTTTAACCATGATACAAGTGAATACTGAATGTCTGTGGCTAACTATGTTGGCTGATGCCTGCAAACTGTGAGCACTCATCAAGTCTGTGAGTTATGTCAATATCCTACAAGAGGATGAACAAATGCCAGTTGACATAATAATGGCCATAAACTCCATGCAAATATATATATGTGTATATATATATATATATATATATATATATATATGTGTGTGTGTGTGTGTGTGTGTGTGTGTTGTGTGTGTAGTATCATTTCCATCACTAGCACCTATGTACTTGGTAAGTAGCACATCAGTTGCAAGATGTGATGTACATACGCAGGGGTGAAAGAACTGGGCACACAGATCTGGCCACCCAGGTTTACACCTAATGTGCCTGAGATCACCATGTCTCCCCAGTGGTATGACAGGACTCATATGTCATAGCTGAGGGCACAATCACTTACAATTAACAAATTCATAACTTCCATGTACTCTTCCCTCAGCATGCCAATATTGGAGTGCAATGGCCATTTGGTAATGGACCTTTCCATGCAGTACTGGCACTTACACACAGCAGTATGGTCCCTCACAAGAGAATGCCATGTCTTCAGCATGTGTTCAATGGGGATCATCTGAAATGAGTGCCATTGTAGCCTGTGGCATATAGACTACTCAGAGGTGGTCTCTGCCTTACATACCGGGCAATGCGTGACTGTGATTGACTGCAAATGCTGCATATCTGTAGGGGGCATAGTACATGGATCAATCACTCTAAGGACATTAACCTAGTATGCAGTGTTATTAACACATGCTGGTGGGAGAGATTTGTCTAGCAGACTTGAATCCACCTTTGAAACAGAACCTTGGCTAATGGCAGCAGAGCACCTCAGTGCATCTCAGCACATGCCAACTTTATGACTGGCATGCCAACTGTATGACTGGCTGGGTGACCATCATTTCACCACAAGGCTTCTGCCTGTATCTGTCTTGGATTGCCAATATGTGCTGATCAGGTAAATAAGAGTAAGCAGTTATCTATGATTGTGATGGCTGTATGGCCATTATGCTAGTGAAGTTCAAACATCCTATGGTTCCATAAACTGATGTAAATTGCTCTAACAGCCACACACACAAACATTGCTACATTGAGGATCTCACCACTTCCAATTACTGCTTACAGGACACGGCATGGGACGCACATAGTGCAAGTTGGCTGCATGTAGATTAGAACGCTTACCTATGTAATGGTACACAATACAGATCACAGTATGTAATGCACACAACACACCTCATGTCTGATAATATTGTCAGTTTAGGACATATTATGCTTGATGACATCAACAGGCCTTGTTGGGGTCAGGCATTCGGAGGGCCACATCACCTGCTACAAATAAAATTCTGCAAAAAACTACGTCTTTCTAAGTTACCAAGGTAATCATATTTAAGCCATATGGACATAAACATATGCACCAAGTGGCTTGGAACCCCTATTTATCTAATCTTACACCCTATAGATCACAATACTCACCACATGCTCCATGGCTTCATTTTGATGCTCCCATGGAAGCTGGTAGTCTTAAGGTAGATGGCATCATCAGGCCTTGTAGAAGAGGGCAGCTTGGAAGCCAGCAGCAAGTAACAGGGCCAAAAAGTGCATAGTTTGATAGCCAATGAGGATTTTTCACTTGTTTGGCAGGGGGATCCACACACGTGTCCTGCAGTGAGATTAGAACCCCTAACTATCTAGTATTACACACTATACATCACAGTACTTATCGCATGTCTGACACTAATGTCTGCTTTATATGTGATTGCAGGTAAACTACTTGTGGATTACACAAACTAGGCTTGTGTTGAACAGCATCTGTGGCCTGCAGAGTGATATTGCTTTGTACTGTTATCTGCATCTAGTATCCTAGAAGTGAGATAACTGTTATCCTAGCTATGTTTCTACAGTTACCAGTACGGCCATATGTGACTGTTTGCACTTGGATGGGAAGCCTGTGGACAGGAACAATATGCCCTGTCCATGCAGGCATAGACAACATTATACATTGCACCACCTGCTAACTTGTTGCTATGTTGTGTCATCCAGCAGACACAGGGGTCTGTAGGTAAGAGCATTATGTACTATCGAGCCCTTAATTCTATGTTACTGCCTTGAGTTTGCTTGGATTGCTGATATACCATTGATGACCTACTGTTAAAGTGGTTATATGAGAAAACTGCTGTGTTGGGTATGGGGGAACGACATCACATGTTCTGCTGGGATACACAGTAGTCCAACTATCATGTGACCCCACTGTTTAACATCTCTCTTGACTGATGTAGTGCATATTCCAACCATGAGGTCTAGTGAATATTAAGGAACACATACTAGTGGAATGGGTAACTGTAGTCCATTGTGGATGTTACGTGTCCAAATAGTCCACTATATTTCCTTGCGTAAATGCAGCAGATCCATACATACAATACCAAATTATAGTAATCCTTGCAAGTATCTTTTGGTTATGGACTTACCTTGTGAATGTAGCAATTGACAGAACTGTAGTTCAGGGCTAACTTTGTCTGTTGCAAGCAGTACACAGCCAGTACATGGATAGGTGCAGGTTATGTGGGTTGCTTGGCATCAATTTTATTATATGTATGTGAGTAGGAATAAGGTGTCAGGCCTAGCGCCAAAGGTTGTCAGTAAATGTGCTATGCATTGTTCTTAGCCAAAGCCAGGGCATACTGAGCATGCCTACGTCTGCCTACAGCTACATCATCAAGGGGTTCCTCCTCTGAGTCCTCCTGTGACTGTGGCTATGGTGACCTAGGCACTGCTGGGGGCTGTATATGCCTTCCCTTGATGATCCTGCTGTAGTAGTTTCCACAGGATTATATTGTGTAGCAAAACCCATAATGTGTACATATGTCCACATATGGCTGGAGAGTACTGTGTGAGATGTCCCCCCAGCAAATATCTGGTACAGCTGTGATGCATGCCAGATATGGGAGTCATGATAACTGCCAGGGCTGCCAGCGCACACATTCATGATAATCCCCTTGGCATTGCATATAACTAGGCAGCTGATGGAGTGGTACCCCTTGTGGTTGATATGGATTCTACCCTTCTCACCAGGTGGTGCCTTGATGTGTACTTAAGTGAAATCTATGGTACCCAGTACTTCAGGTTAGTGTACTACATGGTAGAAGTGTTGCATAGTGCTAGGCCTTGCCTCAGGGGTGAGGGGAAAATAAATGTGCTCACTGGCATGTGGTAGCATGGCATCCAGGAGCTGGTGGAGTATCCTGGATGCTGATGCCTAGGATACACCCATCATGTCCCTAGCTGGTCTTTGGAAGGTAGCTAGTATCCTAAGGGCTACCTCTGTTTCCGTTGGATGTGTTCCCCTCTGCTGGTTCTGGGTCTGAGCTGAGGGCGGCAGAGCTCAGTGAGTTCTTGTAGTATGTCACTGCCCACCCTGTAGCGCTCTACAAACTCCAGCTCATGTAGCCCCTGGAAGGTTACCCTGGGCCTGAACAGTCTTCTCCTTCTCTGTCTTGGCCTTTTGTCAACAGCAGCAGCATTGACTTCAGCATCTAGCACATACAGGTGTAGCAGACCTACAGCAGCCCCTAGCATTCTCTCAGTTAAAATTCTGTAAGTCTGTACTCCAATGATCTAGAGTACTGGGGAAAAATCAGAATGTAGGGTGTATGCATACTTTATAGAGCTCTGCTGTAGGTGCAGAATGTGTGATTGGCTAACTATGATGCATTCCACCTACCTACGATATAAATAACATAATTTATTGGCCCTATTTTAGGTTACACAAGGGTCAACACTAATTAACTCATTACATCCGTGTGACACCTCCTATTGACGCCTCTAGATATCAAATATTGCCTGTTCACATTTGCATCAGTAATTCCAAAACCATGCTATGTACAAGGTTTTAAAAAAGTCATCTTAAAGCTTACACAATTGCAAGCTCAATTGCATTAATATTTGACCTCTGTCTAGTGCAGGTAAATAGACATTAACTGTTCTTTTATGATATTAATTTATATAGAAATAATGTTCACATTTTTCTAAATATCTCAACAACCAAGTACTACAGATAGAACTCCTTAGCCTCATATGAAAGCTCTCATCTAGATGAATAATATGCTGCTGACAGTGTCTGTGTAACTTGAGTGGCTGCTGAGATATTGTAAGTTGTTTACAAAATATTACAAATGTAATAGTTACTCTGTTTACTGTGACTTATAACATTTGGTTTAAGACCTAGAACCTAAAGAATACTACCACTATAAAAATAGTTTATGCTGAAGAGTTTGACATTTATACTTCTTTCATAGCCCCTATGGTTCCAGAGATATGAACATTTGTTTGAAATGTGAGGACATAATCTGATTCTGTCAAACGGCTTAGGCTCCACCCATTGAAAGTTACACTGCAAACTTCCTGAGCTCCATTGGAGTGAATGAGTTAAATACATTTTTTCTGACACTCTGAGCACAGTGGTGTACCACTCAAACATGCGCACAGAAGATAAACAAAGTTTAGAAGTTAGTGGACACCCTCCCCGGAAGGCCAAGCTTAGCCAGGTGGCGTACCATGTAAGCAAGCGCATCTAAGGTGAAATTAGCTTAGAAGTCAGTGAACAACCCCCCCCCCCCGGTTTCAGCTACATCCTGTGTAAACAGCAACATGGGTCTAATCCTACATAAAGTGGATATGCAGATACAATTACTCCTTTCTGTTATTCAGTAACTCCACCTCATTTGCACTGGTATCAGTGGTCACAACCCATAATCTACACACTTCATAGTCCAACCATGTTAGCAACAGCACCAATGCACCATTGTAGGGACTCCACGCACAGTCCAGTAATACATTTCTATCACATAATATTATTTTTTTTTTCCAATTTTTTTTTTCTATAAAGTATGTTTGTGCACTGTGGTGCGCTATGCAAACATGTCCAGAAAATTAAAAAAAAAATTTAAGTTATTTCCTTTAAATTTTCTGACATACAGGATAATAGCTTCACTCATATGTGTATGTGGTATGACATTTCTGTCCATATATTTTCATTTTTACAACCCCTTTTGTCTGTCTACATTCCTGTACACGGCATTTTTTCATGTACACTACAGACACTGACATGGGGTCTAAACAGAAGCCTTTCTGTTTGCTGGATCACTCTGCCTGCCTCAATTGCATGACATTCACCTGCTTATGATGTGATTTGCATGCCACAGAAGTTTCTATGTTAGAGGGTGTTTGCGTGCCGCTCAGCAACACTTACTGAATCTAAAAATGTTCGCACCCATGTAAGCAGCATGGCATGATGCCTATACGGAAAAAAAAGTGTAGGCTTTATTAAATTCCCCCATAGTAAATAATTTTAGGTCATTCTGTATCCTAGTTGGAGACTAATTTAACATTGTTTGACTTATATTTTATTATGCTATAGTAAATAACCCTCTTCACCAAACTCAATTCTGTTTTATTAGATGTTAAATCCTAGTTGGAGATTAATTTCACAGTGGTTTTCTTAGATTTTATTATGTCATAATAACCCATTCTTTCAGTCAAACTCTGCCCTACACCCACACCCTATAACCTTTGCATCATTCTCAGTATTTAATAACTGTACAATTTTTCAGAATTTCAGTGTATCATATCTTATCATAGTTTCTTTCTGATAGTCCAAAAGTTATGGAAGGTACTCCCATCCTACCTAAAAGACCTATCATCTTACACTTAATTCAGACCCCATGCCTACCTAGGTTGACAAGGCTACTGGAAATGCATCAGCTAAACTGAGGCCAAAATCATTTAACTGCATGCAGTCTTCATCTATACATTTTAACGCTGCTTGCCACATACAGATTGATTGCATGACTGTAAATATTTACATGTACTTAATATAAATTGTATAGATAGTTTATATCAACATACTTTTACTCTTTTTCTTATGTTAGCATTACCTACTGCTTGGACTCACTTACTACTCATATCATCCGTTAATAATTTCTTCTTGCCTACTTGCAACTCAGGATTCGCCTGGAATGTGTCCTTTATGATTAGCACCTTTCATCACTAAACAACAATGTAAGTAAATTAGTAAGGGTCATTACTTCACATTACACAACCTTACTTACTCACATCTTGGTCATCCACCTCGAAGTATGTACACATATGTACAAAGACTTCAGTAACTGTTGCTATTTTCTCATATATACACTTTATATGTTTTGTCAGTGTATTCCTTAGTTCATTGCAATGCACAATTTTATATTACACGTCATTCTCTTGTATGCCATTTTACTTTATATTACATTTCAACTTGTTTGTGTCATTTGTTTTTGTTGTCTCAATGCACCCTGAGCTGGGTCTGAAATATGCCACTATTGATCAGCATCCTACCACAGTAAGCTAACATGCATAAATAAACAGATAAATAAATAATATTTGGAGGTACGTTTTAGCATTGATTTATTTAGATTTCATTATTTCATTTGTTTTTATACAACTTTGTAGGTTCATATTATAGAAGTATTAACATGACTCATTAAATGCCTGCTCTGCTTCCATATTTTAGCTTTATTTGTTTTCAACTGTGTAGTGCTTAGCACTATAAGCATTTAGATAAATGTTATATCTTAAATTACATTGCAGGGCTTGGGCTAGGCAAAGTATATGGAGAAAAGAAAATACAGGTGGGTTACAAAAACTACAGAATGGGAGCTGGAGGGAGAGGATGGCTACTATAGTAATGATCTGTTAGAACATCTACTGTTATGTTAAGTTTACTTAAACAACTGTAATGTGTTCAACATTAGATTATTATTGTTGTCGCTTAGAAAAAATAGGAGGAAGAAGGAGTTAGAAAATCAAGGAGGCCATGGAAAATCATCCTAAGAAGGTTCATTCTAGACACAGAAAGGCAATCCAGTTGGTAATGTTTTGTAAAAGTATGTAGAGAGGACCTAGTTGCTACCACTAGAATAATTCTGGAGTCCACCCCTTCCACAATGCCATTGAAGAAAGCCCTGATGGAATGGATCCTAACCTTGCCTGGAAGCAGTTTGCTATGGTGCAAATAACAAAAAGAAATAGTATGAGACAACCATCTCAAAACTGTCTGCTTTGGTACTGCCTACCTTTTCTCTTGCCTTCATAGATGACAGACAGCTGGTAGCTTTCCTGAAGGACAGAGTTTTGTCTAGATAGTATCTGAGCTGCCTACAGATATCCAGGGTATGAAAAATTCCTTCTCCCTTGTTTCTGGGTTTTAGAAGAAAAGCAAAATTAATAAACTGGCTCAGGGTAAAATTTTGTGACTACTTTAGGCATAGAGTAAGTATTAGTTCTCAAAGAAACCCTAGCCTTGTGGAAAAAAAAGTAGTGTTTAGCTCCCTAAGCATACCTCTCAACCTGTTAGAGCAAGAAATATGGGCAAAGCCATAAAAAATGGGGGGGGGGGGGGCAAAGGCCCTAAAATAGGAGCAATTTTTAAATATTGCTCTTACAAACTTAGAAAGTTGATAGAATAACACATTTTGCATTAGTATGAGTTTTCTGAAGGATATGAAGTCTGAAACTCAAATGGCTGTCATTATTTTCTGACCTCAGTTTTTAATGATTTGCCTCTAATTTGCCAGAAACGACAATTTTATGAGAAATGGATAAAAAATTATGAGTCAAAAATCTGAACATTCTGCAAAATCTGTACATTTGAGAAGTATGCCCCTAAGAGCTTGTAACTTAGATACTCTTCTAGACGTTAGAGCAAAGAGTAAGCAATATTCCATGTTAAAAATGTCAAATGAGTCTGGTGAGCTGATTCACATGAAAAAAAAGAGTAAACTTTTCTACCGCAAATGTCAGATCTCAAGGAAGACATTACTGTTAGCTAAGTGGACAGATAAGTAAACCCCCTTTCAAAAACTACTTGACTTGAGCACAGGTAGAAAAGGGAGAATCCAAGGGCAAACAAGTTGAACAAATGGTTATCCAATCATTGATAGTTGCGGTCAGAAAATTGCAACAGAATCTGACTGTCACATGTCCAACCCCTCAGAAATCACTTCTGCTACAGTAATATCTATTAATCTATTCATATTCTTACTTTGTAAGGCCAGTATGTATACTCTATCACTGAGTGTGGGCCTTTATCCCCCATTTATTATGGCTTTGTCCTGATGTCTTACTGTAAGAGGTTGAGAGGTATGTTTGGCATAGCTCTCAACCACACAGGGACAAATGTCTATGAAACAGAAACTTAGCCACAGTACATCGATGACATTCAGTGACACTTTTACAATGTTAGACACATTTATGTGTGATGTTGACAGACTGAGAGGAGGTGAATTACAGTACATCATTTGATTTTATGGAGTGTACACCCTTAGTTATTATCACTGTATGTCTTACATGTAATCCACTATCTTTAAAACAACAGCCAATCATTCTAGGAGAGATTGACAGGGACAGAGCAGAGATGTGATTCAAAGCAGGGACAGCTGAGAAGCATGCCTGTAGGTGTTGGACAGCTGAGTATCACTGACATGTCAATATCATGGATCTACTACAAGCCTACTGTTGTTATCCCTATTCCCCATACCTCCATTCTGCCATCTGCATCTTGTTTTATGGGGAAATCTAGTACATACCTGGTAGAATGATGTATTCCTTTTTTTGAAGCGTTACTCTGCAAATGCTTTACACGTATGCTATCTGTGTGAGTAAAACCACATACAGATCTGTACCCCATAAGCAGTTGCTTGCCTTTTGTAGGTAATGTTCATTAACAGGTAATTGCCTCTGCACCCAACTGTGGCTCAGAATTGCTAATTGCATCAAAAACAGCTGAAATGCACTATCATTAGCCAATGGCATGGCACCACAGTGCAATATATAAAACCTTCATGCAGGCCTTGGCCCCTTTCTTAGGTTTTGAGATGGACATTACTGAGGTGTGGAGACTACAACATCACAGAGGGTAAGTACAAATACTGTCCACTGTAGAGATGTATGAAGTATGTCCACAGTTTTGCCTTATATGTTTGTTCAGTGTCTTATGACATTGTGGTCATCTGGCAGTTCACTGGCAAACATTGTGGGTTGAGGTCAGTAAGGGGGAGAGAGACATGTGATTGTCACACTTCATACCCATCAAAATATGGATGCTAATGTGGTAACTGCTATTCTATCTATTTACTATCTTTGCATGGGCAAGCTGTGAAACATGTCCCTATCTCTGTGCCTTTGCCCCCCCCCCCATATGTATGGCTGTGTCCAAATCACCTGTTATAGGGAGTTGGGAGGTATGCTCAGTCTGTAGCAGCTACCTTAACATACAGTTGTGTATGCTCCAGGTTGGAGCTGCTGCTGCAGCCTAGGACACATGGGGGGAGTGTAAACACTTTGAGGGTCAGCAAGCTGTAAGTGTAACTGTGACAGCAGTGGCAGCCCTGTTATTACAGCAGAGCCAGGGTGAGGGTACCCTTTACAGTCCAATTGAGGCATGTGCTTAAGGCACATCTAGGTTCATAAATAGATTAGTACTAAGCTAACTGCCTTTGCGAGCCATTTAAGCCAAGCCAATTATCCCTTGTGAGACTCAATCCCTGCACCTTGTGTTTGAAAGGCAAACACTGTAACCATTAGGCCACCCTCCCTACCCAATCTGTTATGCAACAGTGCAATTGCAGAGTACTAGGTGACGTATAGGTAGGATATAAGAATATGTGAAATATATCCCGACCTGCAGGCCTTTGGCTTGCAAAACTGTGTAGCAGATAAGTCAGTAGCATTAATCTATGGGGAATAAAATTATATGACTCAGTCATTACTTGCTGTCTTCCCAACAATGAATTGAAGTGCAACACACTGGATTCGAACATAGGACTGAGTATGGAAAAATGTACTACAGCAGTGCAGCATGTGTGTTTGACAGATATATGTGCAGACATAAAGGCTATGAAACATGTTGTCTGCATCCATCAGTATGTGCATGGCTTTCAAAGACAGTTGTTCTGCAACAAGATCCCAGCTGAACATATGTACTGTGCCATTGATGTCTTAGCAGGTGTGTTTAAAGATGTTGCAGGTAAAAGGGAACATTTACCTACTATCCCAGCCCTCATGTACTGCCATTATAATTTACTTAACTGTCTACTGGTGTATTTTTGCATGAGTCCCAGGTACACTCCCATTTTTCACATTAGGTTTTATTTCAGTCTGTCAGTGGCAATCAGTATGTATTGCTGGAAACACCTCTTCTAATTAAGATCTGTGTGGCCTAGTGAGTTAGTGCAGTAGGCTGCAGTTGACAAGGGCCTGGGCTTGAACCATGGAAGGGGTGATTGTTTTGTACATGTGTCTAACACTGTGAGAATCACATAAGATCATTAAGGCATATTAAAGCTCATTTAAGCAGAAGTACATTGTGCGGTGCTGCTCTCCACTTAGCTCCACACAAACCTGTGCTAACAAATTATAAAGAAAAGAAAAAGGGGTAATGGGACAGTGGTGAAATGTGGGCAAGCAGGGGGAAAGCAGAGTGAAAGGTAGGTAGGGATGTGTAGGAAGGGTGTAGGGAGAACATCATAACTTTCCATTTCTTGTACAGCAACAGCTGTACATTTTGACAGATTTTGTCGTTGAATTTGTACTCTCAAACCCAAGACAGAGGTGTGAGGACAACATAAATGTGTTGACATTCCAATTGGACCAAATTAGTTGTGTCCAGTAGACATGTGCGGCAAATGGAGAGCTATGTATGGGGCAATATTTTTTGTGGGACAGATGCCTAATTTCTTTTTTTAAGGAGAGACTGGAATGTTGGTGTAGGGATATAGGTATGTGTGGGAGGTAAGTTGGGTAGAAGAGGATGCAATTGCAGACAGACAAGACTGACAAGACAGCAGACAGGGGCAGTGTGTGACACATGATGGTGTAAACACCTTGGATGGGGATGATGTTCTGGAATCCGAGATGCGTGTGCCTCCAGATGGCAGCAGCATGAATGATATCCTCACCCATTCGCAGTCGACACTGTTCCTTCACTGCCCAAAGGTGGCTGTGCTGGAAACTGAGTGCCAAGGCCAACCAACCCACCAGGTTGTCCAGTCTGCCCTCAATCTGGCACAGGCAATGTTCATAGCTCCTATGAACAATCCTGTGCACCATAGCCAGTAAGTTCATACTGGGTGACTCCCGCCCCTCTGCCTCTGCTCCCAGGGGGATACGGGCCCCATCACCTGAGGCAGTTCCACCCAAAGGTGGTAGAGGTCAGCAGAAGGTCACCACTGGCTTGGGACTGAGATGAGCTAGGACCTGGTGCCATAGCCAGCTGAGGGAGGGTCGGCAGATCAGCAGGAACTGGCCTACCCTGACATGCTGTGGTTATGAAGGTAAAGCAATACATATAGGTTAGTTATGAACAAAACCATTGTTAGTAATAACAGCATGTCAGAACATTGGAAATAACCCCATACATTACATTTCAATGCACATTATGTGAAACACAACAATAAATAACAGAACGGTCAATATTAACAACATGCCAGTAACAGTTATGGCATAAGGCCAAAAGAATAGGTAATTCAACAAGATATGCTAATATTCAACCATTTTAATACATGACAATAATAAAACACATGCCCCAAAATAAAGGTCATGGAACAACATATGTTAATAATAAACCATAACCAATGAATAGCAACAATAAATATATGAAGATAATTGGTGGGAGCGAGAGAAATACAGTCCATTAATACCATTACAGGCTATATAGTTGACAACAGTACTGTTATATACTCTACAGTTCTGTCCTTTCTTTATGTGTAAAAGTGCCCTACAGCTGCTGTAGCATGAACATACCTCTCAAGCTATCCACATAGGACAGTATGGGCCAAGCAGTAACAACTGCAGGTACATAACTAAACAGAACATTTGCACATCAGGTGTACCTATATAACTACCAAGGTATACTGTGGGCTGATGTAGTGTTACTTTTTTATTTACATAATCATGTCGATGATACATCTATGACAGAGGGATTATGCACTGTTAATTACATTCTGTGACAGCATGACACTTGAGAGACATATATGTGTACAGTACAGAGAGTAAACAACTACCATGCCTTGCTTAGCAGGCATGGGGATAGAACCCAATAGCAGTGTCTGCAGAGGACATCTGCATCAAATGTATTAAATGACTGCAGCAACCTTTAACAGACACTCCAGGCATGCAGCCATGCTAATGTTTACACATTTTATTAGTTTTATTTTATTTTATTATTATTACATTTATTTCCATTATTTTATGTTGTATTGTCCCATTCTTGGTAATGACTGTAATAGTCTGTGACATCTAAACACACAATACTTTACTCATAATATATGCTACCTTGCCCACTTACCTGTAGTTCCTGTGGAGAGAATATCTGTAAACATTACATGACTGATACTGTACTATTTAGTGCTACATTGCACTGGATTGAACCCTGGTCTGTGTATGACAAAAATGTGCTTCATACAGAAGACTTAGTAAACTGAGCTACTGAGTCAGTGCTGATTATTGACTGACTGATATTTGTCTAGAGCTCAACTGGCACCACAATATGACCTGGTAATAATAGTGCAGTTTTATACTAGACTGCAGTGACAGTTGAACACACATGCATGACATTCAAGGATGACAGAGATACTTGGTAACCTATACATTACTACATAGAATGCAGGTGTATACAATATATTGTCAGTGTGTTGAAATATCTGTAAAGTCAACAAACAATATCTGATTATAAGTTATTATTTGCAGTCTACAACTATTATACCTGACTGCAGCACTGTACCTCACAGCTTGAATGCATATAGCTGACATGCAATGATGAAAACAAGACAATCCTGCTGTACACAATTTACCTTGGTGTTATTGCTATTGGTTCATGTATTGTTGCAGACCAGTTGTCATAATCCATGTGTTACAAAACAGCTCTGAATATACACTTATTGCACAACAGACTTTATTTGATATACCTTTATGCAGGTACTGAGATAATTTTGTGTTTTTTATTGCAGAACAGTTTTAATAATTGATTTCTTGTAAAACAGCCCTACTTCCACACTTATTGCACGACATACTTTATTAGAGATACCTTCATGCAGTTTCTGGTATAGTTTTGTGTTTTTATTGCACAACAGTTGTCATTATGCAGGTGTTGTAATACAGCTGTAATTCCACAATTATTCCACTACAAACTTTATTGCATATACTTTATTATGGTTAATGCTTTACTCTTCCCTGTTTATGGCACTACAATTGGCAGTATGCACTTATTGCAGTACAGCTGTAAGTCCACATTCATTGCAATACAATCTTTACTGTATATACCTAATCACAGTTAATGCTTTACTCTTTCTTGCTTATTTGACTATAGATAGCAAAATACATCTGTACTCACCACACTCACAGTGCAACCTGGCCAAGTGCCTGACATGTGCCTAGAGGTTGTGAGCCCTCTCCTCTGCAGCTGTTGGGAGAGAAGAACACCTTTATGTATACCAGTTTAGCAGACATTCTGATTAGATACTGGTGGTATAGAGATGACAATATTTACTTACATGTGGGACATCCCCTGCCCAAAATTCTTGGACCCAGGTAGCCAGGAGATCCCCCTTACATCTCTTCAAGTCATTGTTGTGGTGATGACACTGTTCACCTGTGTGGGTGATGCTAGTGGCACTGGTGAGGTTCCTTGCCAGCCAGTTTCAGGCCTCTGCCTTGCACTCTGAGCCCTGGTAACCTCCCTGAATCAGCCAGTCTTCATGATTTTTTACAAGGAGTCCAACCATAACCCTAGATTCCAGGATGCCCCAATGCTGCAGCCGAAAGAGCGAACTCTCATGAATGCCTGCCATAGTATCCTTCAGAGACAGAACTCCAATGGATTATGCTGTATTCCCACCTAGTGAGCTTAATATAGCCTGTTTTTCTGCCCTTAAATACCATTGGAAAACATTTAAAAATGTGGCACATCACTTAGCACTGTGCTAACCAGCTCAGCTCAGCCAAGCAGTGCTTTGTGGTGGGCAAACCAGCCTAGCAGTGCCAAGCAGTGCATAAACATTATCAGCCATTATTTTGTTTATGCTGTGCATAGCAGGTCTTAGCAGAGCCTAGCCGAGTGCAGCAAGCCAGTATTTAAAAATGATTTGCATAATTTCTATTTCAAACAAAAATACTAACTTGCCCTTTCATGTATTCAAACCCTGCACCTACTACACATGAGGCTGTAACTCTACCCATTTAGCTAAATGGATATGTGGAATTTTGCTATACTTTTACATATATCGCTGAGTTACCTTTAAGCAGTGCTTAGTACTGCACAGTGCCATGCAAATCCACTCAGCTACACTCAAATTTGACCTTTAAGTAAATTATTAAATACATCTGCTTTCTATTTTTAGATGTCTGGCAGGTGTCTCGGCAGTACTTACCACTGCTGCTCTTCGAGCCATGCTGCACAAACAGGCTTTCTAAATAAAATTAAAAGAATTAAGTTACATTGATATCATTCAATTGGACAGTGCAGGTAGTGTGTTACTCATCTGCAGACACAGTTAGCATAACATGCCCTACACTGCTTCATTAACCATGTTCCATGACTCTCCCTCAGCAATGCACCATGAATAATATGCATGGCTCACTGCTGAGAGGGAATCATGTATACCAACATGGTAAAATTCCATGTAGGCTCTCCATTATGCCTACACTGAGTTTATTAATTCTAGGGGAATGTCACTTTTCTCACAAAGGAAATATACCTAGACTGTTTAGATTATTTACTTGCTGTATTACAAAAATTCATCCTAAACAGATATATTTCACAGTTTTATCTTCTTCCCCAAATACTGATTTATTGACAGAAACTAATGCAGTTATTTCCAAAAGGGTAAAACCGTTCCTTTCCAGAATAACATATTATGCATATAAGCATACATGCTGGTTCCATTCCTTATACAGCCTTTTTTTAAGTCCCCACTTCAATGGTGCTTACACTGCAAATGATGTTACTTCAGTATCTACACGTGGAGTGTATCTCACATTCTCACCTATCGAATAATTAGAAAGACCCAAAAGGTTCCCAGTCACAAAGATCACAGCTCTAAAGTCCCATACCTACCAAAAGAGCCTGGAAGCTCTATCCCTTTATTAAAAGTCTTGTAGACTTTTGAGGAGGTATCTCCATCTCCCTTAACATGCCATTAGAGACACAATTGTTTCTGGACCTTGTTTCTCTGCATGAACAATATTTCTACCAATACTAGAATCAAAAATCTAAATGTTCATCAATAAATAAATAAATAAAACATGATGGAAGGACAATTATATAACCTAACATCTCACAGCACCTTCCAAACCTCTGGAATAACCTTCCACTGCATATTAAGTAATGCAACTCACTATCTTCCTTTAAACATAAGCTAGATAATTTGCTAAGTACCCATGAGCTTACTCTAGGATTGACTAGTATGACCCTCAGGCAGAACAGTGGTGAAGCATTAGTACTGTCCCTCACAAGAGGTTTTCTGGTTCAATTCTCAGTTGGGTGCCTTCTTTGCAGAGTCTGCATGTCCTCCCTGTGTTCATGCAGGTTTCCTCCTAGTGCTCAGGTTTATTCCCACATTCCCAAGACATGTAGCAGGTGGATTGGACATTGTAAATTGGCCCTAGGTGTCGGTGTGTGCTTTCTGAGGAAGGTTGGGTGTTGGGCTGGTAACTTGACACCGTAAAACTTTACTGCCACTCATTCTGCGGACCAATGATCCACTGTGGTGATGCCTAATGGGAGCAGCTGAAAGGAGAAGAAGAAGATTGACCAGTATGACCCTCCTGGACAAAGGAGGTACTGCCTGAGGAAGGGTACTGGCAAGGTGAGAATGGTCATGAGGCTTGGTGGCCTTGGAATATCTATGAGTCTGGATCATGGTAAAAGCTCGCAATGATCAGAACAAGAGATATTTAAGCACTATATACAGACTAATTGTGTTAAGAGAAATACAAAATTAGCTTTCTAAAGAAAAAAAATATATATAGATAAACATGGATATTTCTGAGTAGCATGGAGACATATCAACTCATTAAACCAATCTGAGCATTTTTATGGCAGTAGCAGTTTTTGCAAGGTCTAGGACATATTCTAAGACACTGATGTGAGCAGGTAAATACTGTGGAGCTATGGAACTATGACAGATCTCCTGCAAAAATGCATTTGCCATAAAGCATTTCATTATTTCTCAACAAATTAGTAGGGCTCAACCTTAAACCTCCTGTTGACCAATATCAAGTGTTGTAACTTTCAATGAGGAATGCATCACTTACAGGGGAAAAAGATTAGATGTTGCAAAATATTAAAGAATACAGTTGGCATTTCCTTAGTAAATGATTTCATTGTCATGCAGTTCAAATTTATGTATTTCTTTTCATTTTACCAATAATTCTATTAGTCTGTGTAAATGTTTTGGTTGAAGAATCATTAAACCAACTGCATGGAGTTGTGCAAATTACAAAGAAAAGGGAAGATGGCGCCACAGTAGTATGACCGGGTATCAGGAATCATATCTCCTCAGCCTGTAACTCTTTTGTAGAACAAGAACACTCATCCATCTAATTACTTAACTGAATAGACTACTGGAAACATCAACAAGGCATCTTTATTCTTTCCACAGGGAGGGTATCAGAGAGAGAGAGAGAGAGAGAGAGAGAGTCTCCCTGATCTGCTAGCTAAAGTGATTTTCTCTGAACTAATCCTTCATACTGTTTCTTGTTATTCCTGTCACCCTCTAGGTCACAGGTGAGATACCAGACTTCACTCGAGCCCCCTGGATTACTTGTGAGTTTATATTTTATGGTAGATTTGGAGGGGGAAACAGAAACATGGTTTCTTGATATCAGGTATGATTTTTGAGAGAACAGGCAGCACAGTGGCACAGCAGATAGCATTGTCACCTCACAGCAAGAGGTTCCCTGTTCAGTTCTTGCCTGTTGTGCTTTCTGTGCAGAGTCTGCATGCCCTCCCTGTGTCTGCATGAGTTTCTTCTGGATGCTCTGGTATCCTCCCACACTCCAAAGACATGCAGTAAGTGGATTGGACACTCTAATCTGGCCATAGGTGTGAATATGCATGCAAGTGTGTGGTGTGGAAGAATTGCCACTGCAGGTCCAGCCACTTGGTGGTGTAAACCTTGGCTCTAGATGATTGGTGTGGCTGAAGTGACACCCCAATCCCATGTGCAAAAATGAGAAAAAGGGGTTGTAGATGGATGTTAATCCACTCAGTATCATTTTCAGTTTGCTTGATTCACTGGGGCAGACAGTATAGTGAATGTAAAGGTAAGATTCAAACTAAGCCTCTTTCGGAAAAAAAAGACTATGAAATAAATAAACAAAGAGTTAGCTCCAATATGATCAGGTGGTAGGTGTTATTAGTGGGTTAGCTCCTAGTATGCTTCAGGCATTGGCAAGTAACCATAACCAGGTTGAGTCAGTGGTACACATTCTCTAGTCAGGGTTTCTTTTAGCAGCTAGTGAAGATGTTTTTTCTTTGTGCACAGTGTAAAGTTGTATTAAAACAGAGGCAATGTCCTGTTAAATTACAACTCATTGTGACAGCAATAGCATGATTAATGGACTTGGTGGTGTTCATTTGCTTTTGGAGTGATCCAGAGTGTGTGTTTGAAAGTATTTGATTTACTGAAACAATAAAATGCTTTTGAGCATTCCTGCCAAGCCAATGAACTGCACTGGAGTAACAGTTTTTTGTGGTGTCTACATGGTTTACAGAGGATTTTGCTAAATTATGTCAGTAAAACTAAAATCACAGTTGCAGATGTTAGCTAATCCCAGTCAGTTTGTCTTTCATTCAGTCATTTGGCAGAAACAAGAGACACATGCCGAGTTTGAATGATCCATTGATTTTGCTACTGAATAAACAGTAGTATGGAAGCTCTATTCCCATAGACCTTTCAAGGTTCAGAGGTTCTATCCTACTTACCAGATTAATCAGTGAGACGTAAATAATCTACCCATAAGTGCATTCCATACTATAACAAAAAAATACAAATCTTCTACTGGTAAGTAACCTTCCTGACTGTTTGCTGTGTTCTATATAGCTTTCTAATAATGCAAACAACAGTGCAACTCAAAAATCACTTAAAAGTAGTTAACAATAATCACAACTAATTAATATTCATAATAATAGCCTAAACCTGTGAAATAAATAGTTGCTATATTATTCTCATAGGAGTACAAATATGACATATTGTAAAGGACAATACATTTTAAAAGTATTAGACTGTCAAAAAAAGTAATCTTGCTACTATATGATTATATTTTGGATCAGACAAGTTAATACCTGATATTTTATGTACCTTTTACATTGCTATTATTGAATGTATATTAGAATTGTTGATTGGAGGCCAATAAATGTGATAAATTATTTGCTATGCAGAGGATGGCAATACAATAAATTACAGAAGATTTTTTTATACATTACCACAACTATTAAGACAATCTTAATAAACAAATAAACTTGCACATAACATATAGAAATAAAATAAAAAAAGAATAGATATGATATAATTGGCTGGATATTTTCTTAAATGAGATTAGATGATGTTCAAATGTGATATAGAACTGACACTATTGAAAAAGTAAGGCAACACAATTGCTATCTGTACACTAAGGAGGCATGCAAGAATAAGCCAAGATAAGGAATACTACAGTACCAACAAGGACTTCCAGAAGTAAACATCAGCAGTACTTTCCTAATATATGCCAGAAACTACCAGAAAGTGACCCGTCATGTACATTATTCAATTAAGAGAGTCTGATGTGCTCCTTTTAAGTCATAGCGTATCTCTGTCGCAGACAAATGTTGCAGGGAATGAAAGCTCACGCACCACCAGACATCTCATCTGTTCCTAGTTTTGAAGAACACTCCTAGTTTAGGCCTGGTTTACCCCTGCATATGATGATGCTCTTATTTTGAAGGTATACCCCTACTTGAGGCTTAACTTACCCCTTCATCCAATTTCTGATTCCTCCTCATCACACATGATTTTTGAAGCTTTCTAGTATGCAAAATACCATACTACATGACCAACATATTAGTGGCACTAATATTTTAAAGAAATAGGGCACACATCTGACATCTACCTTTTTCTAAAGCAAAAACTAAATGACCTAGTTCGGTAAAATCTTGCAATACAGTTCATTAAAGTATACAGACTTTACACAGTTTCTTTGATACATAATTCCATCATCTTGTCACTGCCTTTTAAACATGCGTTTCTGAATAGTATCCCACATTCCTACTAAAAGCAGGAAGACTTATGCTCTATTTGTTACTCACTCATCTCGCCATCTATCCATCCATTTAAAACCCCTTTTTCCTATTTTTCCATGTAGTGTCTCGGTGTTATTTCAACAGTGACAATTATCTACAGCCAAGGTTTACATCACTAGGTAATAACATTTTATGAAAAATTAGATCTCTTGATTTTTAGCTGGATGTTCCATCTTTTCAAGGGACTTTGTTGCCATAATGTCTACAGGGTTAGAGTTGCGTGCACCTCATCTGTGCACCCATTGGGCCGGATTCACGAAGGCTTGCATGGAGTCTAAGAGTAGAGTAAGAATCCAGCAAGCCAACATGTCCGCCGAGCGATCCAGGAACAGCCGTCAGGGGCGTGCAACTGAGCTCTCTAAACTAGTCCTACACGGACAGGGCTGGGATATGCAAATTACCTCAATTGCAGGTGAAAGCCATGCAAATGAGGTAAATTTGCGATACAGGAAACCCAAACCTGTCCGAGTAGGAGTAGTGTTATCTGCAGAAATGTACTCAGTTGATAACTGAGTATGGTTCTGCAAATAGCAAAATGGAGCCGTGTCAGCAGTAAAAAAAGCATGCATTCACAGGAGGAAGCATGCCAATGGCCAAATAAAAGGCCATTGCCAATGGGAAGTGATGCAAAATAAAAATAAAAATATATATTTTTTAATCCCGATGTCCGGGGTTTACCCGTAGCGCAGCACCGCACAAACACGCTGCGCCCTAAAAAGCAGAAAATTAATAATTACGATCCACAAATGTGGATTTCATAGCTAAAATGAATTTACAATGCAAGGGAATGGCAGGCTGAAGACATCAAGGCCACCGAGTAGAGGTTGCTAAGGGGGGAAGCTCAGTTTAAGAGATGTAACTAAGCATTAGTAGACAATCCTATGCAAATGAGAGTTATGATAGTGAATCGCAAGTTCACATAGCAAATGAGCAAAGTCAGTGGAGTGTAGGAGTAGGATAAGGGGAGTAACAGAGTAGAAGATAGGTGACATCACGAGGAGGGTATGTATGAAAGGAGTGCAGCTCATTGGAACAGAGTGACATGTGTCAGCTTACATTTACATAATAGTGAAAGAGGTGTGTCAACAGGTAGGCCAGGTAAAGTAAAGAAATCAAAGGAGTATGCTGTGGATAACACCAAAGTTTCTTGCTGAGCATGCATGCGTGCGTGTGCACACCAGTAAACCCGAGTAAGACAGTGCATGTGTGTGTAAGCATGTGTGCACACGTGTAGGCTTGAGTAAGCATATGTAAGGCTGTGTAAACAGTTGTAAGCACGTTTGCACTGATGCGTGTGTGTTTTAACAAGAATAAGCAAGTTTTAGTCTGTGTAAGCATGTGTGCGTGCATGTGAGCTGGTGTGCGCGTGTTTGCACTTTTTTGTGCAGCGCTGCCCCTGAGGAAACAGAAAGGTAAAAGGAAGCACAACAAATAGTAGGAAGTTAACCAGGGAGTACTAGCAGAGCTAGCAGGTGAAAACTATCAGAATCAGCCAATTACACAGGCATTACACTAGCCCAGCCCAGCACTTAAAACTCAGCAAAAAAACATTCCAGTATGTTTTCTCAGACACACTGCAACACTGCAGTAAGCTAATAAAAGTGAAAACTGAAAAAGCTTTACTGAGACAAAGAAATGTTAGGGGCTGCCATTGCTGTCATAAGGCAACATATGCAACATGCTGAGGGTGGTGACAATGCAAATGCTGCTGAACAACCCACAGTAAGGAGATGGAGAAGAGAGTACATGCCCAGGGTAACCTACCAGGGGCTACATGAGCTGAAGATAGTGGAGTGCTACAGAGTGGACAGAGACCTCATGCAGCAAATTGTTGAGCTGTGCAGGCCATGCCTCACACACAGAACCAACAGAGGGGAACCCATCCCAGTGGAAACCAAGGTATGTGTTGGCCTAAGAATATTAGCAACAGGTACCGTCCAGAGACCAACTGGCGATATGATGGGGATTTCACAGGCATCAGCATCCAGGGTACTGCACCAGTTCCCACATGCCATGGCAGCACATGTAGGTGATCATGTATATTTCCCCAATTCCCGTGAGGTACTGGCCAGCAATATGCGTCTCTTCCAGCAAATATCGGAATACCCTGAGGTAGTGGGTGCAGTAGACTGCACGCACATTCACATTAAAGCACCAGCCGGTGAGTGGGGTAGGGTCTACTATAACCACAAGGGTTACCCCTCCATCAACTGCCAGGTCATGTGTGATGCCCAGGGCATAATAATGAATGTGTGTGCTGGCTGCCCTGGAAGCTACCATGACTCCCATATTTGGCATCTGACACAGCTGTACCAGACATTTGCCAATGGGGACATCCCTTATGGTCACCTAGTAGGGGATGCTGGATATGCACTTGAGCCGTGGCTGGTGACACCCATCAGAAATGCACACACACCTGAACAGGAACGCCATAATGAGGCACACGCACAAACACGAAATGTAATTGAGCGTGTGTTTGGGCTGCTTAAGTCACAGTTCCGGTGCCTGGACACATCCGGTGGAGCCTTGCAGTACTCACCAACTACATGTAACCAAATAGTCATGGTATGTGCTATGTTACACAATATGATCCTGTGAAAACAGCTGCAGCAGGAGCAGCATAGGGCCGGGCACAACAGCCCCCCACCATTGCCAAGGCCATCACAGGCAGAGTGTGACCCGGAGGAGGAACAACCTGAGCCTGCCCCAGTAGGCAGAAGGAGGCATGGCCAGTATGCTTTGGCCTTGGCAAAGAGGCAATGCATAGCATATACACTGGCTCAGGAGGAACCCTGGAAATGATACCTCTCTCCGACTTGCACATATAGTAAAAGCAATGCCTAACTTGACACTACCTGTTAACAAACATGTATAGGGAGTGTAAAATGTGCATCTGACATAGGCAGCCCTGCAACACCACCTGAGGCATGATTGCTATGTGTTAAGCAATATAAAGCACTGCTAAACAGCTCCCACCACTATTTAGTATATGTGAACAAAATTGCACACACTAAGTAGCACAACTACAGGCAATGTTCAGCAATATTGTGCACTGTCCAGCAATGTTGGGCAACATTGAGCAATGTTGTGCAAGTCTGCTCAAATGTGGGTATAGTTCATCAAAAGCAGGTTAACAATTTCATACTTGCTTCACTATTCTTGAAGCAGTCTGTTCTGCCATGTATGAAAATATGAAGCGGTGACAGTCCTCGAACCCAGGATACAGTGCACTATAGTCAGAAAACATAACCACTAAACCATGACAGTATGTCAATGATCAGCTTGCATGAAAAAATGTTGATAAGTCAATGCTAAATATCGAATGGAAACCTTGCATGCATAGCATAATCCCTGTTGAGTCAAGACACAAAGGTGAGGCCTGAAGTAATAATAGAACCTGATATTCAACACACATATAGTATAAATGTTAATATTGGTAATGTTCACACACATCAACAAACGTAGTAGACCTCAGACAGCAACATACTGCAAGGTCACACTGGGCATGCTCACACACTTGAAACTATGAGACGAATGTCAGGCAACAAAACACTGAAAGTCTGAACTGGGCATGCTCACACACTTGGGTAAAGTTTGAGTACAGCAGTCGGCCACACATATCCCACAGTTGCAAGTGTCAACCCAGGAACCTCGCACTATTCACCA
The DNA here is from genome assembly GCF_019279795.1 of Protopterus annectens. Lineage (NCBI taxonomy): Eukaryota > Metazoa > Chordata > Ceratodontiformes > Protopteridae > Protopterus > Protopterus annectens. The sequence goes on along the minus strand of NC_056728.1, from coordinate 149,580,336 downwards.
ATCCATCATGTGCACACAGTGATATGACAACAGACACAATATAAAATAGTGAAATACTGTCACAATCACATATGTAATGCAGAAACCTAGGTTGTTCATAAGAAGTGGTAAAGCAAAGAAGAAACAAAACCTGCAATCAGTACCATCACTGAACAATGTGCATCCTGAACATTAGCATAGGTTCAAAGGTTGACACTAGGCTATCTGCCCTAGGGTAAGTAGAAGCCTAGCCACAGTGTGTCTGTAGTCTGCAATCACGCTACGTCAGTAGACTGGCCTGTCAATAGTAGGTCACAAAGATATCCCACATATGTTCATGTCATTCTGCCTCTGTCTAGCAAGGACCCATAACATATCCCAGGGCTAAACATATGATCACCCGTCCACCTAGGAAGATGTCAACTGTAGGTGTTCAACGTGGGTCTGTGCATATGTGGTACTGTGATCACATTCCTGAGTGAGTGGAGCCTCTGTGATGGTAATATGCCCCTCCAGCATGTCCTATTAACATCATTGCTCATGTACCTGTCCCTGGAGCATGTAGCTGTAAGGGACTTTGATATCCTCACGTGGAGCCTGTCCATCAATGCTGTGATGGACATGGCATCAAAGAAAAGGCACAGACTGCATCCAAGTAGGCAGTAAGCAACTGAGGAGAGCTGGGGTTACCATAGCCAAACTGTGCATACCATCTGTGTGAGTCCCCAGATCCACTTGGTATGTAAATCAGTGTACATTTCAGTTGCTGCAGGGTACTTGGGTAAGGTACATCTGAAATGGGCCATTGTATCCAAGCACGTGCCAGATAACTACAGGGTCACAATGACCCCACCTGATCTGGATGTAAAACTGTATGGGATAAGGTTGCCTAAATAGAAAGTGTGTCCAACAACATTGGCAACGTGAATGTCAAAATCAAGAGTACTAAGTATTCATGTCCACAAATCACAAACCACACACACTGTATGTGATGTATTATCACCTATGTGGTAATGTGTGTGCACAATGTTACTACCAAAGGTGATGACTATGCATCTAAAGTAAGGTAGCTGTAGGCCATGGCTCTGGCACCAGTCAGCCATCTCTGTGAGACCCTTTCTGCGGAGGCCTGTGCCTGCTGTGGAGTTGAATATGGCACACAGTTTGCAGCCATCTGCAAACATGGTAATCCATATTCCTCCTGTGTTAGCCAGTATGTATCAGAAATATATACAGAACAAGAGAGGTCCCAGGACTGAGCCCTGTGTGATGCCACATGTAACTGGTGTATAGTCAGACATGGCACCTGCAATACTGACCATGTGTGTGCTATCCATGATCCAGTTAGCAATCCAGATTGTGACATATGTGTAGATATTGAATCTGGTGATCTAATGTGTAAAGGTCAAGTGGGGTATTGTGTAGAAGTGGTGTGCGAGCTCCAGGTAGGCTGTGTGGACAACCCTGTGCATGTCTATGGACCTGTTAACTGTTTAAAGACATCAAACATCTGCAAGAGGCAAGATATGCCCACAACAACACCAAATTGTGTAGGATCTAGTGTCTGTAGATTCACAGTGTGTATGTGTATGTGTTCCATGATGATACACTTCATAGCATAGCAGACCAGGATAGTTAGGCATATATGGTGATAATGTCCAGGGTCCTTTGTGGTACCAGCACTGTGTAGTGGGTACACCATAGCTGTACTCCATTCCATGGGTACACATCCTGTAGTAACTGTGATATTGAACAGTGACATAATGTGAGTGTGAAGTTTGTCATGAATCTCGTGTATGCCACAGTCTGGGACACTATCTGTTCCCACTCATGCTGTGTTGTCTGCTATGGAGAGGGCAGCACACACATGTTCATCTGTGATGTCAGGGAGGCTACACCCTGTTGTGATGGACATGTGCACTGCAGGGAGGATGTGGGGAAACATTCCCACTGAACCTGTTGTCCAGGATGTTAGCAATGTCAGTGGGTTCACTGTATCATTTGTAATTATGCAGTAACTCACAGCATATCTGTGAGTTCCCACACAGGTCCCTGACATAACTAAATAAGGCCTTGTGATTGTTCACAATGTCTGTTGCAAGTGTCTGTTAGAAGTGGGCCTTAGATTAATCAACAACTGATCGTAGCTATACCAAAGTACTGATCAGAGATGCCTTCCAGATTGTGATTGTGCTCCATAATGTAGTGGCCTCCTCCTGTCCATGTACAGCTCAGTAATGGCCGTGGTCCAGTAGACAGGTACCCTGCCTTTGGAGGAGTGAGTCTTGTAGTCATCTGGGATAGCATGATCCATGAATTCCAGTAGTTGTCCATAGAATGTGCTTGTAAAATATGTAGTTGTCTGAGCCGTAATTAACACTGTCTCAGGGTCATTGAGGGATACCACCTCAGTTTGTACAAGTGTGATGTTTGCTCATGAGAAGTATGTCACTGAGATCACATAGGATGTGTGTGTGTGTATGGCATATGTATGTCTAGTGAGATGAATGTATGTTCCGACCTTAACACTTACAGGTATACCTCTGTTGTGGAACATAGAGTCCCCATGTGTGTGATGATCAGGTACCACATGTATAACCCCCTGTGGGTGTGGTGACCAGGTCTGCCCTAGCATTTGAGTGTAACAATCTTAGCAACTGTTGTGCGAGGGTGTCATTGCATGAGTAGTATACACAGTCAATGTTTGTGTATTTGAAGTCACACAATATAATGGTGTTTGTTGAGACCTTCACATTCCCCAGTGTTCCCAGGAATAATGACTGTTGTGCCCATGTTTGGGAGTGTGGTCTGTAACAGTCTACAAACTGAAATGCAGTTTTGACCACTCTCAATTGCACATGTACGTCCCCCAATGCTTTGTGTACTGCTACCAACCTGGAGGTGTGTGTATGAATGATGTATATGGAATCCCCCCTATTGTTGTTGTCCAGACGGATTCCTGCGTCTGAAAACCATGGTATGACGTAAAACATGTTAGTGCTGCTGTGCTTTTGTGAGCCTGAACCAGATGTTTGTTACTGCACATATATCGACAAATGCCATACTGATGTGAGTCCTGAGTGCATGCATTCTGAGGGTTAGACATCAGTTGTTGAGCACCATCACTGTCCGTTTCCTGTACCCTGTAACATCTATGGCTGTGGTTATGTCATCTGACCCTCACTTCAAACAGCCACTATGTGTGTGTCAAGAGCCTAAGGCAGTCTGTGAAAGCCTAGGGGTGACAGCTGCATGGTGTCCATAGCGAATGTACATGGCATGTTGAGCATGTAATCCCAGGCTGACAGACACTGGATCCCCTGTGAATGACAACAATATGTTAGGCAACTGTTAAAACTGATCATGTAATCTGTATACCGTGACATAGTACTTGGTGAGGGTAAGATGCTACACAAGGTCAGGGTCATACTGTCCTGGCCTACATGATCAGAGAGCCCCTCTATGTCTCTTGTCATGTAATCCAGGGAGGAACGTCTAAGGGTTTACACACCGGAATGCTCAGTAATGGAGCCATAGTTGTACTTGCAGTGGACTGACAACAGTGCATGTGTCATGTGGCATATCCTGGCACCTGACACACATCACAAAGTGACCTTCACCTTGTTCAGCCTGGTGAGTGGGATGTCAGTGTGACCGACAATTACACTCACCTAATACAGTTGTATGAGGTGTGTTGTGTAGGCCTATGGGCAGGGACTGTGTGGCACAATGACTTTGTGAACTATGTGATGATATGTGTGTATGTTTGTGTGTTAGCAGTCATTTGTGTGTCTGCTTTGGATGTCTCAGCTGCTTAGGCAGAGTACAATTAGATGCTTCAAGTATGTCATTGTGTGTCAATGTATATGGTTTGCTGTTGTCATAGGTGCATGTGTGACTGTATTTGTGGTGTGTGTGGTTACCTTCACCACCCGATAGACTGTGCCAGTCATGGCTTGTGAGAGCTCAGCCTCCTGTCCATCTATACAGTTGCACCTCTCACAGATATCTGAATTTGTTGGTAGGAGGACAGTGTTACCTGTGTACAAAAGGCAGTTGTAACAATGCATCAGAATTCCAATATGCACCAGCTGTACTGGAGAGTACACACAAAACCGACCTTTGGACATGCCAGGATATGATGATGACATACACTGTCGACTGATCACAAAGGATCAGTAGTGTGTCAAGTGTGTAAAAGAGTATAACAGGGTTTTAGTGTTCAGGTTTGTTGTTGCTGTGGAAAGGTAATCCGCAAAGGACTACAGACAGAAACATTGCACCTCCTTTAGCTAGGTGAGAAATATCGATGTACAGTCATATATGTCCTCAGTCAGGGTCAACTGTACCTGACTGACAATGTCAACATCCTGTCAGACAGGCCCATACATACATACCCACCTCCCAGTGACAAAAGGCCATAACATCATACCAGGAGATATCACATGTAGAATATGTAAACTGGTCCCCACAATGCCAAATTAATCTCATCACGTGGATAACAATGTTTCCCCATATGTATCATAAGTGAATGACAAGACATACAGACACTGCACCCGAACAGTCTGTTGAGCCTCACACTCTCTACAGGATCTTACCCCGTTGTATGTGTTACAGCAACATGTGGCACACCCCACAAGTGTTGATGCACAACACACCATGGGAACTATATTCCTATAAGCCTACAAAGTCCGAAATGCTAGTCCATGGAGTCCATCATGATTGCAGTCAGGAACAGAGATATTGTAAACCGACAAACACACAACACAAATGTCTGTGGTATGTTAATGAGCACATTATGTTCCCCAAACCTGCTAGATATCTTGCAAGGCAGCCACCCAGGACAAACATCACTGACAGGAGAAACACAGGTCCCACATAGACCTTGAATAGCCCTTTACCAACATCACAGACACATGTGGTATCCACAAAACCTACAATCCATGCATGAATATGTATTGTCATATGAAGGAATGGCAATATGCCTACAGATAGATCACACCAGGTATGAATTGTGTATTCCTGTTCAAGATGTTCACACCAGCTGACCCACAAGGTTCATTTGTGGAATTGCATAACACTACGTGCACACACATAACCATGTCCAGTCTGATGTCAGCAACCCACAAACATAGCATGTGAATAAAAACCACACAGAAAAGCAAGTAGTGCATCGTGTTAATGCGTATCTCACTAGTATCATAACATAGTTAGGTAGGGGTTTGAATCCTGCAGTTGCGGAGTGTGTGGGGGTGTATGTGTGTGATTTCACTTGAGAGAAGTAGCCTTTTTGGAGACTGTGGAAACACATTAGGAGTGGTGAATACCTCTATGCCAAGTGTGATGATGTCAGCATCCTACAAATAGAGCTTTTGAAATAACTGCACCCAGTAAAGCAAATAATGTGGCATGTTAATGCGTATCTCACTAATATCATAACATAGTTAGGTAGGGGTTTGAATCCTACAATTGCTGAGTGCATGGGGGGTGTGTATGTGTGTGATTTCCTTTAAAAGGAGTGGCCTTTTGGAGACTGGAAATACATTAGGAGTGGGGAATCCCTCTTTGCCAAGTGTGATGATGTCAGCATCCTACAAATAGAGCTTTGGAAAAGAATGCTCTAAGTAAAGCAAGTAGCGCATTGTGTTAATGCATATCTCACTAGTGTCATAACATAGTTAAGTAGGAGTTTGAGTCCTGCAAGCGCAAAGTGTGTGTGTGTGGGGGTGGGGTGTGTATAAGAGTGGCCTTTTTGGAGACTGTGGAAATACATTAGGAGTGGTGAATTCCTCTTTGCCAAGTGTGATGATGTCAGCATCCTACAAATAGAGCTTTGGAAAGGAATGTGCCCAGTAAAGCAAAAAGCGCGTTGGGTTAATGCATATCTCACTAGTGTCATAACATAGTTAGGTAGGGGTTTGAGTCCTCCAAACACAAAGTGTGTTTGTGTGTGTATGTGTGTGATTTCCTTTGTGAAGAGTGGCCTTTTTGGAGACTGTGGAAACACATTTTAAAAGAGGTACAGCCCTGTTTGGTAAGTCTGATGATGTCAGCATCCTACAAATATTCAAGGAGAACAGAAAACATCCAGCAATGCATATAGTGTGCTGTGTTAATGCGTATCTCTCCAGCAACATAACATAGTTAGGTAGGGGTTTGAATCCTGTAAATGCTGAGTGTTTGTGTGTGTGTGTGTGTGTGTGCCAGAGATGGTCAATGCAGTGTGTGTTTTGCTTTTACTATGGTATGACATATGTTTCAAACAGTATGTGCATTGCACACATCGGGTATCTGTGGGTCAAATAGATTTGTGTACATGAGACGTCAATAAGTACATAGGTGTGAAGCCTGCATAGTACATGAATACATTTGTAACCTTCGACAGATTGTGCCGCTGCTTCTCAGATCATAGGCCACATAAGTATGTCTGTGTCAAGACCGAACAATGTAGTGACCCATGGCCAAGGACATCTTTGCCACACACATCCATGACACGTACTGTAGAGTACTGTGAGTGAGGGTAATTGCTGGGGTATATGTCAGGCATGTTCATAGACAACAACGACTGGCAATAATGGACAGTCATGATAGATGTGCACCAGCCCTGTGGATATGAATGCAGGCCCGTAATGTGTTATGTGAAACACAGAGGGACCCCACAATACCTATGGATATGTGGATACCAAGAGACAGATGACATAACATGTGTCTGTCTGTACACATTGGTACCCAACATACGTATACAGGGCTACCACCTATGTGGTACTGTCGGGATAGTATGTATAGTAAATGTGGATGACCATGCCATAGACATGGTACTACTATACAGCATGTGTTGGACAACAGGTATCTGTCTGTATGATACCCTTGTGTAGGATATGCATCCCGTCCAGGGTATGCAGTGTAGGCCAATGCATGCATTACCAGATGTGGATGGACATATCCCTAGTATATTCACATGTACCAAAGAGGGCTTTATGCCACACAGGTGCGGTCCCAGGAACGTGTGGCGGTCAATACCACTGGTTACTGTCATAGTATAGTACTGGAAGGATCCAACTGTTACTGAGTTCCCTAAAACTGTGAGTCATTTGTCAGGATATCATCTAATGATTGATTATAGTCATGCTGTGGAGGTGGTGTATAATGCCAGACTGCAGATCAGGGACAGATATCAATGGTATCACCCACAGCATAGTGCCAACCCATGTCATACACACATGTGTACCCATGTTAGTACATATCTGTAGTAGAATGCATACTGGCCATCGAAAGATACCATGAGATGTTCACAATGTGTAGAATAGGGTATGTCACACATCCCACGTGTCCAGTATGCACGTACATGCAGACAGTGCGCACACACCATGTTCACAGATGTAACCTGCTAATTTGTAATGCACACATCACACACGTACTGTCCACTCACTGACAAATGCTGTCAACACTGTACACTTCATCCAAGTGGCACATGGGTGGACAATACATACTCAGACCTAACACTGGTGTAAACAATGCTACAATGACAGCTGTGATGCATAATGCCTGCTCAGATATACCTACAAGGATATCAGTACACCTTCCTGTTGGCAACTTGCTACTATTGCTACACTGCTATTAAGTCACCCTGTGCATCAGAACCATGTTAGCCTATTCCTGCATCAATGTGCCAGATGACAGGAGGCAGCACAGGTGTCATCATATGCACAGGGTGTGTTGTAGGTTTGCCAGAGCCTGACATTGACCCATCCAATTGGCATGTCTGTGTGTGTGTGAGGGACAACAGTACTGCATGGGCCAATGTTGCTGTAATGTGTGCGTGTATGTGTGAGCCCTAGTTGTATGGTAAATGTGTGTATGTCTGCATGCACACAACTCCACCATGTGGCTGCCATATATGGGTGGTTGTGGGACAGCCACAGACAGTACCTGCTAGGCTGTACAGATCACTGTCTCTGGCCATGGACACCATACCTGTGCCTGGCAGGGGTGCTATGGGCAGTATCGGGTACCAACCCTGACTGGGTGCTATCATCAGAGGCAGAGGTATGATGACTGGTCCCATGTCCCTGCTGGGACTGGCCAGTGCCACGTGCACGTGGTCTAGTAGGATGGTCAATGAACAGGCCAGCCCCAGCAATGCTGGGGCTGGAACTGCCACTACAGGAGCAGCTGTGATCTGTGGTCCATCTGCGACAAATGTCAGCTGATGCTGTTGCTGGCATGCATCCGCGTTGGCCTCTCATCCTTCCCACATGGTCCTGGCTCATGGCTAACACATTGTGGAGGACATCTAATGTCTCCCTCCAACGGCTATCAATGACCTCGGTGTAATTCCAGATGGCACCGGTAAGGTCACAAATGCTGTCATTGATAGCAGTGTAGTGGGCCCTCTGCACCCTCAGTCCCTGTTGAGTGTACCGTTCCATACTTGCCTGTGCCTGCATTACAGCCCGGAATATACTGGAGGTTGTAATACCTCTGGGGCCACGTCTGCCAGGGGCAGTACAACCAGTGGTGCTCCGCCGAGAACCTCTGGATATCCGCCTATGTGAGACCATTCCGGTAATCTGGCTATGGCTGCTGTGAGGGGATGCACATGCCATATGTACCTCACTCTCCTGGTCAATGCCAACTGTATGCTGTCGCTCAGCTACGGCCATTGGTGACGAGGGATGTATTTGCACTATGAGTGTGCGCATAGATGGGGTTTGATTTTTAATACTGTGTTTGTTAAGTCATTCTCTATCTAGTATAGGAACAAGGAGAATCATTGTGCTTGTTGGTTGCAGTTGTGCTTATTAACACTGTGTTTTCAAGATCACACCAAAGGTTCTTTATCTAGTCACATTTTTTTACTTTTACTAAGTATACAATGTGATTTTAATGTGAATGTAGTAAAGAATTATTAGACATTAAATACGATGTTTGTAAAACTACTGTGCATTTAGCACAGGAACACGCATTATTATTGTGCCGCCTGCTTGCATTGTGCACAACAAGGCAGTGTTTTCATCACTTAAGGTTTTTCACCTATTTATTTACATTTTTTGTTATTATTTAAGCCTATTTTTATTATTATGGGGTCTTTAATATGAATGGGAATGGCTTAAACAACTATAAGATTCCGTACTTTAACAATGACGGTATCTAAACAGTTTGAATATGCGAGTTGACTTTTAAATGAAGTTTACGGGCATGAAGTACTTTTATCATTTTTAAGAAGGATTTTTAAATTGAAATGATTATGGGTTCGATTTCTGGGCTTGTTATGAGCAGTGTTTTTCTGATGGCATACACTTTTGTGCATTTTTGCTGATTTATGAATTTTAGTTTATGGTGCTTTAAGCTCAGATTGAGGGACAAATCTGATTGCTTAATTGATTTATTTTTTGTATAAAATGTGTCTTAATTAGTTTAATTATTGTCTGAAGAAGGTGAAGCACTGACTACACCGAAAACGCTAACCATATTTGTTTTTAATAAACTTTTTCAGCTCCTTATTGGTTTCCTACTCACTTTTTCTGGTTTGCATAGATGGGGTTGACAGCTGTGTACTGTCGATTGGTGGAACAACGACAGACTCTGTCAGACCTTCCTGTGCCACAATACATGTCTCATCATCTCCACTATTAGTGGCGGTGACATCAGGTTCCCTGCTCCACTCAGCCACGCCTAACACAGCACCTGTGGAAGGAAGACAGGAAACACCCATTACAATCTGTACATGATGTTAGCACACATATGCACACATGAATGCATGAACACATGCACACTTGCACACATGCACACATGACCACATGCACACATGAACACATGAGCACATGCACACATGCACACATGCACACATGCACACATGCACAGAAATACACTGCTCACCACAGCACATACACACACACACACACACACACACACACACACACACACACACACACACACACACACACACACACCAGCAATCCAACACATACACAATAGTGGGTGATGGTGGGTGACAGTATCTCAAGGCATACAGTCACCACACACGTGTCAGCAGGCAGACCATGTGTTGCTCAACACCATGCAGTGCAAGTGTAGACAGCCCTTTCTAATGACAGTATGCATGGCTTTGATGCATGTGTGTAGTTGTGCAGTGATTGGCTACACCCTGGAACACAATGTGTACATGGACAGTACATTGATGTGCAAGTATTATCTGCTCTGCAATGTCATGTGCACCATCACTCAATGGTATACATACCATGGTTGCATGTGTCATCTGTGTGACACATAGATTGCCATGTGTGATGACAGTGTCTGTGTCCATATCACATAATAGTGGGTACAGGTGTAGCAAATGCATGCAATGTACAGACATGGGATGAGTGGTGCATGTCAACGTGAAGGAATCCCAATGCACGACATGGACATTGCACAGTGGTTATGGTGCCTGTGGGACATATTGCAGATATGTTGTTGCCAGCCATGACTTGGCATGCTACACAACTGCAATATTAAACACTACACATAACAAATGTGTGTCATGTGACCTATACGCCAAATAGCATTCCAGGACATATATATGACACTCTGTACAGATGGCGGCTGTTGTGCAAAATGTGTATACTAGCATATGTAAGTACACACACAACATGCTATGCATGGTGTGTATAGGTGCATATGTTTGCAAATTCACAGAACAATGAGATGCACAGCAAAGACTGCTATGTGTAGTACTGTGGTCACTGTAACTGGATGAGGTGTAGTATCATGTGCCATCATCATCATCGTGCATCTTGTGGTCACTCACAGCTACTACTGTGTAACAGACTACCGCCTAGCATGCTGTACCTGAACTGCAGTGCCATGCATATGTTCACTATTACGCAGCCACTTTGTACATGGGTGTTATGTGTTGAAGACTGTTGCACAGCCCCATGATAGGCATCTACCCCTGAGATACATCATGTGTGTGTGGATGACATGTGGGATACTGACGTGTGACCTTACAGTGGGTGTGTGGTTATGCCATATGTAGCATGACATTGTGTACTGCATGTGATACATGTCTTATGTTGTGTACAAGTGTTGCAACTATGCCCATCCAATGTGCAGTACAGGGTTGCCACAACTGTGTGTCATGCTCTGTGTATTGCATGTCGTTGAGGGAGCTACTGACATTACTGAGCTGTGCAATGTCTCACAGCAAACATGCACAGCATGCATTATGCATAGGTGTGTTACGTGTACATGGCCTATGCCTCAACTATGACATGCATATTTCATTACCAACATTGCAGGTATAACACACTCACCAGCATGGATTGGCTGCCCTGCCGTCACACCAGAGGGACCTACGAGAATATGATAGGGTTCATCAGTGGCCACAACTGTGGCATTGTTACAGTGGGTATGCTAAACTGCAGTACAACAACAGTCAACACTCACAGGTGTAGGGAAATTATACAAACTATCCGTATTGCACAACAGTAGGCATCAGAACTGCTAAACACACAGTACACATGTCACGTACACATAATCTAACAATACAGTTAACTGTAGTCTACAGATAGGGCGTATTACATGCTTGCTCCAGGTGGATGTGTTGGGGTGGCTCCTGCCTCTATTACAACACATGTCATAGCTTGCCGTTGCTGTTGTCCACGAGCCACCACACTTAGGAGCAGCTACTTCACTCTGGTGAGGGGGAGATGTATGGCCACCCCACCACTTTGGCAATCTGCTGTCTTTGGATATCAGACGCACACTGCCGGACTTGTCTAATCAAATCACTGCAGTGATGGCGTACCTGCTCATATGTCCGGTTATGCATGCCTATGTCATTTACCCGACTAACAAGCTCCTGCCACAGTGCAGTCCGCTCCTGCTGGTGCTGGCTGGTTCTGGAGAACAGCATGGTGTACTGCTGCAAAAGGCTGTTGATTATCTCCTCTTCCTCTTGTGCAGTGTAAGCCAGATTACGTTGGTGGGCCATCTGGTTGGAATAGATATGAACAATTTGTGTGAGAGTGTCCTGTGGCACACTTTACCCACATATATCACTTTACTGACATATATACCATCCTATTGTCTGTCAGTGGTTACACACGTTCACTAACACTTGTTGGTTCTCAGGCCACAACTAACTAACACTGCCTGGCAGACTCTATATACCACACCACTATACAACAGTACCCAACACATTGTTTGAGACACATTACACTACCTCAAGACAGGGGTGTATATCACACCAATGCACGAGCAGAGATGTCATCAATTGCAATGAATGTAAAGTACAGGTACAGTAGTACCAATCAAACACCCTAGTCATTGATGCCATAGCCCTGCCTAACAGATGTGTCCAGTTGTTACTATAGGTGGCATACTGCTGTAACAGACTATAGATGTTGCTGGATACACATGTCAACCCTGTAACACACATACGTTTGCATCCATTGTACAGGCATAATCACACACACACATCAGGCAAACATACAACACACCACTGTATGCCAACACAGATGAGCATTACCTGTGTACCATACGGTGCTGTGTACCACTACTTACACACCCTTATGCCTGCAGTCTGTCCTCTGTGCAAACTACAGGAAACACACATGACAGTGTTTCCATGCAATGTGAATGCACACCATACTGTGCTGTTTATCCCTATAGCTTGAGATAGTACTACAGTTCATATTGGTGATGGATTTACCTGCAGTAACACTCACTGAGCATACATGTATTACTTTAGCCTGCAATGAGACACCACATTCATCAACAGAGAACTACGTGACATCATATACCGTACTACTATGTCTGCCTAACAGTACATTACACATCAGTTGCTGTCCTCACAGCTAGGTTAGGCACCACCATGTCAGATACAACATCACACTAAGCTATCACAAATTTACACACCTTACACACATTCAGCGTTACACTCATTCAACCTCACATAGCAGCTATTGCATTAAGTACATGTGTGAGTGCATAGTGTCATAGGTAGGTGATATGCTATTGACCCTAGGGCCTACGGCAGCCAAGACATATGCTACCCTGACCTTTGACACACATGTACCTTGATTTCACTTGCCCCTGCCAACCTGAACCACAGAGGTGTTTCCTGGGGTGTATGAACAATCTCACACACAATCATCAGGGGTATTAATAACAACTGCTAAGGAGGAGCCTTGTTTGCTATTGCTATGTGGTCTATTCCAGTTTGTGGCATATGTCTGAGATGGGAACCTATCCCTCCAGCATGTGCTGTTTAGTGAGCTGACAAGGTTTAGGGCCCTAGAGCGTGTAACCCCGAGGGGATGTGATATGTTGCCATGGTGGTTGTAACCCAGCTATGGGTGTGACATACCTCTGTATGTCCGGCAGAGGTCACCTCTGTGTGGTCAGTATGCAATACAGTGTAGTTGTGGTTTTGTGAGTCAGTCTGCATAGGGAATCTGTTTGTGGACAGTATTACCTTTTGGGAGGTCTGTCTGTGGCCTGTTCACCTGGTGTGGTTGTCATGTAAAGTACTGCTGCCACACATGGGGATTTGTGATGTGTAGAGGGGAACCCTACCCTATACTTCCACAGATGACACACCTGTTGTCATGACACATACCACACAGACAGATTACAGGTGTAGTGTGGCACTGTCTTCATCACAGTAAAGGCTACTGTCCACCTGTGTCCCATGTTCCCTTATCACACCTTCACTGTTAGGTAGATCTCTGCCTATGTGTTAGTTAATGGGTACACTGTTTTGTGAAGGTGGAATGGCACTGCAGTATCAACACTTGTCTACAGTCGATGCCTTGTTCACCACACACCTGTTGTGGTACATATGACCCCGTGTCTCTGCATCTCTCTCTCTCTCACTCTAGATGTATATATATATATGTATATATATATATACATATGTGTGTGTGTATTTACTGTTCTTTTATTTGAGGAGCATTTCTCCCAGGGCCTTAGCTGAAAACAGACATGATTATTCAGTCGGACTTTCCTGGTAAACAAAAGTTAATAAATAAACAAATCAAGTGTATAGGAAGATTCTTAACAATGATTTAGCAGAAGGACACAAGTATGAATTATGTATCTATATGCTGGATGAACCATGTATGAGTAATCTGCCTAGTAGATCTGTGGTATGCAAGTTGGGACTGATTGCCAGAGTAAATTAAATGAATGTGGATGTAATTGGAAAAGTCAGTTTACATTGCTGTCCCAAATGTCTTAACTACTCTTGGAGGAATGCCATTTCCAATACTCTCTAAATTTGATGCAGAACTCAGATAATTTTAAAATTTAATTCTTCAGTTACAGCATAGGTGCTAGTGGGGTTGGTTCAGATCCGAGCAAGGTCAAAGCCATAACGGAGCTAAAGGTTTTAACCTGTGGAACTGGGCTACATCTGACAAATTTCTTGGGCAAGTTTGTATAACATCTGTCCACTGTAATACATTTACCAAGAGATTTATTGCTATTAGTCATTAATATTTCATAGTCCAACTTCTTTGTACACTCACCTTTGATTTTGTGCTCCTACTTTATGGTGCAATCAGCGATCATTTTCTTGCCACATTCTTCATATTTAGAAATTTGCTTATCAAGCTCTGTGCATTGATTTATAAAATGCAAGTAAACTATACAGATATTACATGCATCCATAATACTAGGTGGGCGACACAGTGGTTCAACAGTTAGCACTGTCGCCTCACAGCAAGAGTTTCTCCTGTTCGATTCACAGCTGGGGTGCCTTCTGTGCAGAATCTGCATGTCCCCCCTGCACTCACGTAGGTTTTCTCCAGGTGCTCCAGTTTCCTTTCACATTCCAAAGACAGGCAGCAGGTGGTTTGGACATTCTAAATTGGCCCTAGGTATAAGTGCGTGTGAGAGTGTGGCATATACCCCCTGGTCCCAAGCCAGGAGGGTTAGGCACCGGGCTAGCAACCCAAACCCATAAAACTGTAACCACTATAGAAACAAAGAGTGGCTGAAGGGTGTTCATTGCCTGATGTGCTGAATGGCATGAATGGAACTGAGAGAGAGACTGAGAGATAATGCTAGGCATAAAGTTTAGCCCAAGTGATAATTCTTGTCATGTTTGCCCCCTCATTACCTTCACCATCCAGATAACATATTTCTTGTGTTTCCATGCCTTATTTTACTTTATAATTTTTTTCATCCATTCTTTTAACACAGTGTGACTAGCTGCACTGAAGTGACTACATTATGTTTGGTTCAGTGAATCATGGGTTTTAGATACTCTGAAGTGCATTTTAGAACTCTTTTCTGACCTTTTGATCCAATGATGGTTTTAACAAATATATTGTCTAACAAAAGAAATTCAGCCATGGAAGAAATAAGTTATGTTCAACACTATTCAAAGCTGACAAAAACAGTACTTCCCAATAAAATGAGAGGCATACACTTATGAGGATACATAAATCATACTCTGGAAATAGTGCCTTATCCTAACATGAAATATATCAAAGAAAAAGAGATTATATCAAACAGATTATTATTTTTCTAATTAAAGAGTATATTTGTTGATAACAAGGCTCTGAAGTAAATTGTAGAACAGCTGCCTCTGTCTGAGAGCTGCAACTATTAATGCTGTTAGGTGTTAGAGGTAAATCTCAAGTCTTCATATCCAGGCAAGTCTCTAGTAAAATCCAAACTATTTTATGCAGATTTGACCTTACATAGTAAGATAATTCAAAAAGTAACTCAATAATTAATTAATCTGTTTAAAGTTGGTTTGAGCTCTGCCAGCATACATAGGACTGAATCATGCAAAGTCCTAATTATGGATCAGTATTGCTTCAAGGTGCTTTCTAGGCTTTGCAATCTGAATCAGCTTGATCTGGGTGATCATCCACCAATGTGGATCACATCCATCCATCCACAACCCCTTTTTCTTGTTTTTGCACATGGGGTTGAGATGTCACTTCAACAGTGACAATCATCTAGAGCCAACATGCCCCTTTACAATCTTTGCAGAATAATGTACTACATAAGTCTTCAATTCTTTCAGATACCAGTTTTTGTCATTTAAGATCATGATCGGGGCCTAGTACCTTGCACTATTTAATTAGATGGGGATGAACAACATAAAGTATAACTTACATGTGCCAACATTGTACTAATTAACAATTTAAGATAAATTAAGAGCATTCAAACAATGGTAATGTTGTTTAAGGCATGGTAAAAGTATGTGGGTACTTTCTCTTGGTTGTAAGCATTTCGCCTCCTGCAGTCGACTCCTTAATATGCCTTACCAAGACAGCTGTCTTGCAGATGTTTTTATTTTTTTATGAGTGTGTGTGCTGTGATGGTCACAGAGGAAGGCTTTGTACTGCAAACAACTCTTATGTGCCTTGATAACCTGAGTGTTGACCATTGGGACCATGATCTTCATGACACACATACTTTAGTGCTATGGATTCTGAAACATGAAGTCAAGTACCTTGTTCCTCACATTACTCCAAGTAAGATGAGAACTGGTCAATATTTTTATGTATTTTAGACACATTTATGAGGCATGCTTGCAATAAACCTGCTAAGTTCACAAATTAGGATTGCTCACTCTATCTGGGGTGGTAAGACAGGGAATATTACTTTCTGCTGTCCATCAAACATTAGACTTAGTCTTTAAGATTCTAGGACTTAGTGTTTTATTTTACTGTCTCCCTTCTTACTCAAGTCTGCTAAAAAACAGTAATGCATTTTTCTAAACAAAAATAGCATAGTCATAAAACCCAAATATATCAACTCTAACAACATCCAATTTCCTTTAATCAAGTAGTGTGATAGCAGGACTGCAGTGGCACACTGTGTAAAATCCCCTTTCTATTTCCTGAATTTCTAAGTATGACACAGAGCTGAGTATTTGTGTGTATTGTTGCTTAGGCCTATAAAAGTAGTACAAATATTGCATTAACATACATGAATCAATAAATCAATTTCCCTACTTCTGATGGAGGGAGGAAGGGAGATGAACTCTAGGTCATACATGAAGGCATGTGCACATGAGTTTGTGCAGGCATACATGCATGCATAGACACACACACACACACACACACACACACACACACACACACACACACACACACACACACACACACACACTCCCCGGGATTTCATAAAATTCGTGTAGGCACAGTGTAGAGCCTGCACAGAATGTTACCATGTCTGTGTACATGGTTCCCTCTCTGTAGCATGCCATGCATATTAATGATGGCGCGTTGTCAAGGGAAAGCTGAGGAACATTGTTGCAAATCAGTGCAGGGAGTGCTGTAGTGATAAACATGTCTGCAGAGGAATAAGAGACTCTCTGCACTGTGCTAGTGTTTTATTTTTATCTAATTATTTTTTTTAAAAATCATGTTTGCATGGCACGGAGTGCAGCAATGCTAAATGGTGCCCACAGATAACACAGCAGACTCCTGCCAGGCATCTAAAAATAGAAACCAGATGTCATTAATTATTTATTTCAATTTTGATGTTTAAGCACATCTAAGTGTGTTTGTGTGGTGTGGCATGGAGCTCAGCACTGCTTATAAGTAGTTCAGTGGTATATGTGAAGGTATACTGGATTTCTTAGTATCTGTGTAGCTAAATGGGTAGAGTGATGGCTTCATGTGCAGTAAATTCAGGGTTTGAGTACATGGATGGGAAATTAGTGTTTAATTTTAATATACAAATTTTGCAGACTAATTTAAAATATGGCTCTGCTGTGCTCTGCAAGATCTGCTGAGACTTGCTGAGACCTGCTAAGTGCCACATAAACATGATAATGGCTGCCAATGTTTATGCACTGAGTGGCTCTGCTTGGTTGGTTTGCACAGTGCTAAGGCCCCGCTAAGACTCTAGTTTTGACAGTTTTTGTACTTCTTAGCTCGGGTGCGCTGGTTTGCATGCTGCTAAGTGATGCAGAGCTTTTTTGAATGTTGCCCAATGATGTCTAAGGGTGGGAAAACAGCCAATATTAAGCCCAAACAGCAGGAATACAGAAGAATCCATTGGAGTTCTTCCTCTGACAGGTGCTGTGGCTGGTGTTGGTGAAGGTGCATGCTTTTGGGCTCAGTCTTGGGGCATTCTGGAGTTCAGGGTCATAGTTGGACACCTAGTTAAAAACCATGATGAGCAGCTGCTGCAGGGAGGTTTCCAGGGTTCTGAGTGTAAGGCAGAGGCCAGGGACCAGCTGGCCAGAGAACTCACCAGTGTTACTGTTGTCACCTGCACAGGTGAGCAGTGTCATCACCACCATGATGACCTGAAATGGTGAAAGGGGGAACTCTTGGACCCCTGGGACCAAGAAGCTTGGGCAGGGAATGCCCCACAAGTATGCAAGTAATTTGGGTCTATATCATAAGACTGAAAGTGCATATGTGTGACTACATAAAAGTTGACACATAATGCATGAAACCTAAAAACAGCGAATGGCCAGGTAAGCAAATTTTTCCCTAGGGAAAGATCTTACGTGGCCGTTCACTAAAAAGAAATATTTAACATCATAAACAGGTGGGGGGGGCTTTGCCCCCACACCCCACAACCTGGAGGGCTCTGCCCCCACACTCCCCTAATTAAATATACCAACTCAGAGATTGCACTATAGGGAAGGAAAGGGCCACTCCATGAAGTTAGCCAACTATCTCCTTGCCCTATGACATATTCATTGAATCGTTTAAATGTGATTTGATGAATATGTGTCACCATTTCCGTATTCGCTTAGAAGCATTTTCGTGCTTCTAATATAGACCCAGTAATTTTACCTCTGTTTCACAAACATCTTATTTGAATGTCTGCAAAACTTGTATGCACAGTGGTGTGCATCTCTCCCAGCAGCTGCAGAAGAGAGGGCTTATAATGTTGAGTTGCACACCGGGTACTTGGCCAGGTTGCACCACGAGTGTGGTGACTACAGATGTATTATGCTAACTGTAGTGAAATAAGCAAGAAATGGTAAAGCATTAACTGCATGAAAGTATATACAATAAAGTCTGTAGTGCAATAAATGTGGAATTAGAGCTGTATTGCAAGAAGTGAATAATGCCAACTGTAGTGCAATGAAATCATGAATCAATACCAGTAACTGCATTAAAGTATAGATTGTCTGTAGTGCAATAAATGTGGAATTAGAACTGCATTGCAATAAATAAATAATGCCATCTATTCTGCAATAAAACATGAAACAATACCAATAACACCAAGGAAAATGGTGCACATCAGGATTGTCTTATTGTAACCATTGCAGTACACCTATATGCATTCAGGCTATAGGTTAAGATCTGCAGTCAAGTATAACACTGTAATAGCTGTAGAATGCAAATCTAAAGGCTGCCAATTGTATTCTTTAACTCATATAGTACCATTCAAGGCTGTCTTTAGGCCAATATTGTTCACATAATGCTCTGTCATCCACAAACATCAGGTATTCAAGGTATATGGGTGAGGTAGCCCACTCCATGAACTAATATTGTTTGTTGACTTCACAGATATTTCAACCCAATAACAATAAATTGTGTACACCAGCATTGTTTATACTGATATATAGCATACGTACTATATGTATTATGGTTGTATTTCATGCATGTGTGTTCTACTGTCACTGCAGTCTAGTATAACACTGTAGTAGTACTGTCAGATCATATTTTGGTTCCAGGTAAGCTCTATGTAAATATCAGTCAGTCAGTAATCAGCAGTGACCAAATAGTTTAGTTTGTTAAATGCACTGTGTATAGTACATTTTGCCATAAACAGACCAGGGTTCAAATCCAGTGCTATGTAGCCCTAAGTATTACAGTAGTAGTTTTGCAATCCTCACAAATGTGTGTTTAGATTTCCCAGACTATTAAAATTATTAGCAAGAATGTGAAAAATCAGCAATGTGCAGTCAGAAATATTATGTGCAATCCTGAAATTGCTGTATGCCTGGAGTGCCTGTTAAAAGTTGCTGCAGTCAATTAATACATTCCATGCAGATATCTCTTGCAGTCACTGATATTGGGTTATATTCCCATGCCTGCAAACCAAGCATGACTGCTGTTTAGTGTCTGTATTGTACACATACATGTCACTCAAGTGTCACAATTTCACTTTATGTAATTAATAGTGCGTAATCCACCTGTTGCAGGAATACCATGGCAATGAGTACCTAGATTGCAAAGTATCAACATTTCAGCCAACAGAACACCTTGGGAGTTATACAGGTCCACTGGATGTGCAAGTGTGCTGTGTAGGTGTGTACCTGCAGTTGTTACCGCTTGGTCCATAGTGTCCCATGCATATAGCTTGAGAGGTGTCTACATGCTACATCAGCTACAAGAGACATGTATTCTCTGTACAGATAAAGAAAATACAGACCCATAGAGTAGATAGCAGTACTGTTGTCAAGGAAGTAAGGTGCAATGTTACTAATTGACTGATTTTCTCTCTCTCTCTCTCTCTCTCTCTCTGTCTCTCCCCACCCCTTATCTTCATTTATTCATTACTGTTATTCATTAGTTATGGTTTACTATTAACATATGTTTCTACATCAACTGTTTTTTGGGGCATGTATTTTATTACTGTGATGTATTATAATGGACGCATATTAACATATCTTGTTAAATTACCTATTTTTTGGCCTTATGCTGTAACTATTACTGGCATGCTATTATACTGACTGCTCTGATATTTATTGTTGTGTTTCACATAATATGCATTGATGTGTAATTTTATTTCCAATGTTCTGCCATGCTATTACTAACAATGTTCTGTTAATAACTTACCTATACTTATTCCTATACTTTCATTACCAGAGCATGTTGGGGTAGGCTGGTTCCTGGTGATCCATCTACCTTGCCTCAACTGACCATGGCTCCAGGTCCTAGCACATCTGGGAGCCAGGCCAGTGGTGCCCCCTCCACTGCTCCTGCACCACCTGTGGCATTGGGTGGATCTGCCTCAGGGGACGCGGCCTGGCTTCCCCCTGTGAACAGTGGTAGAGGGGCTCCAATCACCCAGGATCAACTGCCAGTCATAGTGTGCAGGAATGTTCACTAGAACTATGAACACTGCCTGTACTAGATTGAGAGCATGAGCTCGCCAACCTGGTGGGGAAGGCTCACCCTGGTGCCCAGCCTCCAGCACAGCCACCCTCATGTCAGTGAATGAGCAATGTCTACTGTCCCCCGGGTGGGTTGGGGACAAGAGTCATGCTGCTGCTGTCTGCAGACACTTGTGACTTGATTTCCACAACACCCTCCCCATTCAAGGTGTTTACCCCTCTCATGTGACACACACCTCCCCTGTCTGCTGCTCTGTCTGTCTTGTCTATCTGCAAATGCATCCTCTCCTACCCAACTTACCTTCCCACACATACCTATGTCCCTTCCCCTACATTCCACTTTCACCTTAAAAAATGGGCACCTGTCCCAAAAAAAATATTGCCTCATACATAGCTATCCATGTTACACATGTGCCTACTGAATACCACTAATCTGGTCTAATTGGCTTGACAGCACAGTAATGTTGTCCTCACTCCTCTCTCTTGAGTTTGAGAGTCCAAATTAATTGACAAAATTTGTCAAAATGTGCAGCTGTTGCTGTGCAAGATATGGATAGTTATGGGTCTTTCCTCCTGCACATCCCTAACTGATTTTTACTATGTTTCCCCCTGCTTGCCCCATTTATTTCCACTTTCCTATCACCCCCTTTTTCATTTCATTATTAGATTTGCATGGAGCTAAGTGAAGTGGCAGGGTGCAGCACCCTGGTCCGCCTCACTTAGATAAGCTTAAATTTAGTTTAATGATTAAATGTGTTTATTACATTGCTAGACACATGTACAAAACCAACACCTCTGCCAAGGTTCAAACCCAGGCCCCTCTTACCTACAGTCCACTACATTAACCCACCACACCACACAGATATGACTTAAAGCAGGTGTTTCCAGCAAAATGTACTGATTGCCACTTATAGTCATTAGGCATGTAACTGAAATAAAAACTAATGGTAAAAATGGGACAGTACCTTGGATTCTGGTGCAATAATGTACCACTAGACAGCTAAAGACATAATAATGGATGTAAATGAGGCTTGTGAAAGCAGGTATATGTGCTGTTTTATCAGCAACTTGTGGAAAGACACCTGCTAAGGCAGCACTGGCAAAGTACATGTACAACTGCGACCCTGGTGCAGAAATACAGCCATATAAAGTCATGCACATACTGATGGATGTAGAAATGGTCGTCAGCCTGTATACTTGCACCTACATCTTGCAAATACACATCCTATCCCATTAGTAGTGCAGTCTGTTAAATGACGTGCATACGGTACATTTTGCCAAACACAGTCCTGGGTTCAAATCCAGTTTTGTGTTGCAGTTCAATTACATTGTTGTGAAGACAGCAAGTAATAACTGAGTCATGCAATCATAATCCACACAGATTACTGCTAGTTAATGTACTTCTACCCTGTTTTGCAAGTCAGAGGCCTGCAGGTAGGGAAACACTGTACATATCCATATAGCCTAACCATATGTTGCCTACTACTATGTTATTGGCACTGTTGCATAACAGATGTGCCTTAATCACATGCCTCAATTGGACTGTACAGGGTACCCTTACCTTGGCTCTGCCATAATGACAGGGCTGACACAGCTGCCACAGTTACATGTACAGTTTGCTGCCCTCAAAAGTGTCCACACTTCCCCCTATGTGAACTAGGCTGCAGCTGCAGCCTGTAGCATACACAGCTGTGAGTAAAGGAAGCTGCTACAGACCTACCATGTCTCCCAACCCCCTAGAACAAGGAATCCGGACACAGCCATATGAATGGGGGGGG
Source organism: Protopterus annectens (assembly GCF_019279795.1). NCBI lineage: Eukaryota > Metazoa > Chordata > Ceratodontiformes > Protopteridae > Protopterus > Protopterus annectens. Next base: position 149,557,539 of record NC_056728.1, on the reverse strand, counting down.
GGGAGGCTAAGGCCCATAGATAAGGACATGTGTAACAATTTGTCAGTACAAAGATAGTAGGTTAATAGAATAACAGCTATTGCATTAGCATGCATATTCTGATGGGTATGAAGTCTGACACTCAAGTGTGTCTCTTTCCTTACTGACTTCTGTTCACAATGCTTGCCTGTGAAATGCCAGATGACCACAATGTCATGGGACACTGACCACACATATGAGACGAAACTGTGGACATACTCCATAAATCTCTACAATTGACAGTTATGGTACTTACCCTCTGCAATACTGTACTCTCCACACCTCGGTAATGTCCATCTTAACAACTAAGAAAGGGGCCCAGGTCTACATGAAGGCCTTATATATTGCACTGTGGTGGCATGTCATTGGCCAATGATAGTGTAGTTCAGCTGTTTTGGCCCCAATTAGCAATTCTAAGCCACAGACCGGTGCAGAGGCAATTACCTGCTAATGAGCAGTAGCTTAAAAAGGCAAGCAGCTGCTTATTCAGAACAGGTCTGTATGAGACTTAACTCACACAGAGAGCATATTTCCAAATTATTACCAGAAGCAAAGTTCAAAAAAGGAGTATTGCACTCCAGCAGGTATGTAATAGATTTCTTCATATAACAGGATGCAGATGGAAGGTTGGAGGTATGGGGAGTAGAGATTACAACAGTAAGGCTGTCTTAGATCTATGGTAATGACATGTCAGTGATGCTATGCTGTCCTACACCTACAGGCATGCCTCTCATCTTTCTTTGATTTTCAATCACATCTCAGCTCTGTCCCTGTCAATCCCTCCTACAATGGTTGGCTGTTGTAGGAGAGGTAGTGAATTACACATAATATATTGTGACAATAGGTAAGGGTGTACACTCCTCTAACATCAAATGATGTACTGTAATTTGCCTCCCTCATTCAGTCACTGTCTCACATACATAGTTCTAACATTTTAAAAGGGTCCCTGAATGTCCCTGATGTACTCTGGCTAAGTCTCAGTTTTGGTTGACATATGTCCCTGCTTGGTTGACAGGTATGCCTAAAATACCTGTCAACCCTGTACAGCATGAAAGCAGGACAAAGCCATAATTTATGGGGGGGACCAAGGCCCAAACTCAGCGACAGTGTTTAAACATTTTTCAGAGATCCACAAGTTTGTGTGAGACTAACCAAAACTATGAGGCAAACATCCTGGCATTCTGCAAATATCTGTATTGTTGAGAGGTATGCATTGTGGCACACTGGTGCTGTTGGACTGTCCCCATATAGTTGTTATAATAGCATACTGTTAATTGTCTGGCAGTGGCTATATGACATATCAGTGGGAGACTGCCCAAAGGGAACACACCAAAGTAGACTGCAGTGCTGGGTGTTGGAACTTACAGCAGAATCTGTCATGGCACACAGGGCCATACCCCAGTATTGCTACTATCTTGGTGGTATCCACAGATGTATAGACTGTGGGGTATGACGTGTGAGGGAACAGTGGATAGTGCAGGCCATTATGAGTGTGCAGGATCTGTACTTAGGGGATGTCCACGTATCTGGTCCTGTAATGTGTTCCCCTTCTGTTGTTTTTCAGGAATCATGTACCGCAGAAGATATGCTCCCTTCTCAGATGTGGAAAATGACATAATAGTAGATGGACAGAGACAGCACAATCAGATCTTGTCATCTAGGGGGAGGCATAATTGGGAGCAGTGAGGAGCACTGTGGGCAGACCTTGTGTGGGATGTCAATCAGATTGGCCAATAGGACAGGACCTATGAGCAGGTCCGACACTGGACCACAGACATGCTGAATGCTGCACGATGAAGGGCAGCTGCTGTTGCCAGGGATCGTGCCACCACTGGTGGAGGGCCTGTGACAGAACAAATACTCTTGGCCACACAGGAATTCCTGGTGAACCTAGGAACACATTACAGCTCCCAGGCATCTATCACAACATACATCGTGGATGTGGGTGCCACAGTGTCCACAGCAGAGGAGTATCCAGGTAAGCGTACTGTGTTTACCAGTGTAATACTGTATCAGTCACTGTGGCAGGCTGTGCATAGCCTGTACAAGGGTGTTAGGTCTATCTGCATTGGGGAGGAGTTAGGGTTTATGCTCAGTTGTGGACACATACTCAGAATGTCAGCAATACAGCCATTATCACAGTAGCTACTGTACATGTGGATATATGCACATATTACTTTTTAGTGCTTCAATCTTTGCTGGTGCTGATAATACCGCTCCCTCACCTTTTCATAGGTCTGTCAGGTGTGGTCCAAGTCCATGGTCCTGCATCTGGTAAGTGAGATACTGTTTATTACGGATCATATATACCCTATAAAAGTTAAGAGCTGCCATATTGCCCTATGTACACATGTTGTGTTTAGCCAGAGTAGAATATTTGTATGTTCCATTCTGGAACAGTTAATTATGGTTCATAGGTTCATAGGATGTTACTAGGCTATTTGGTTCGGAGGCCTTTATAAGACTAGCCAAGAATTTCCCCCATTTTCCATAAAGTCAGCACCTGTTTCCCATGTCCAGCAGGGACACTGGTTGGATCCCAGGGGTATATTTTCTGTTTCCTATCCAGTCATTCAGGTTCCTCTTAAAGTGGGCTAGAGAGGTACTCTGCTTGACATGGAGAGGGAGTCTATTCCACAGATGGGAGAGTCTTTAGGACACAAATCTATCCTGCCAACAAGTTCTATTAATGTCACAGACCAGGTTGAAGCCTTGTGTACGGGTTGCATGAGTGGAGTTTGACTTATGGATATGCAACAATTCCATCAAGGCTGGGTCTGAGATGGCCTTGTATGCCAGACGCAGGTCACCTCTGAGCAATCTGTAGGAGACTGAGTAGAGCGACAGGGCTATTAGCCTATCTGCATAGGATAGGTGTTTGAGTCCCTGGAATTTCTTGGTCAGGAACCTCTGTGGTCTCTCCAACTGCTGCATGTGCTTGGCCAGGTACATGCCAAAGGGGGACATTGTACTCGATAATGGGTCTGATAAGGGAAAAGTACAGGGATGTTATGACATCCTTGTTCCTGGATGAAATACCCTTATTTATGAGGTGGGCCATGTAGAAAGCCTTCCGTGCAATGGAGACAATGTGGTCGTCAAAAGTCTAATTGCTATCAACCTGGGTGCCCAAGTCCCTCACGACTGATTGGGTGCTTAGTACATTGTTATTAATGTGATAGTTAGTGGGTAATAGACTGGTAGTCACAGATGTGTATTTGAATGACCATCGACATGTCTGTACGTATAGTTATGAGGGGCTACACAACCTACTATACATGAGGCAATTACTTCAAGATGTCTGTTCAAACACAAAATTCAGATGCTGCATACCTGAGGCAATGACACTAGTACTGGCATATCATTTTCAAGATAGGTGTACTGGGTTTTATGTGTAGGTCTATCATATATAGTGTCATACTGCATACCTTACAAGCAGATTGCACTGGCAACTTTACCTGGATGTGGCTGAAGTGCATGTTATAAAGGGCTTGCCTTCTCCGTGTATGTTGGTATGAGGTTGTCTACTGTGCATGGGAAATGAGATGAGAAGATGTAAGATTGGTAATGCAGTTGTGGATCTTCATTTGTATGAGTCTGTGTGGATTACCATACATAAAAGTGCAGGTAGTAATGTACTGCTTTTGTCATTTTCACAGGTGACCGGGGGGGGGGGGGTTGGAGCCTGTCCCCATCACAACCTGATGTCAGTGTCTCATCGAACTCTGATGATGATGTTGACCATGGTGAGGCACAGGTGTGGCTGTCAGGGGCTGAATCTGTCCCAGAGGTTGACATACCTCTTCTGCCCCATTGCACTGCATACAGTCAGTATGCCCACACATACTCAGTCCCCTGAGGCCATGGATATTGGACAGTCAAAGGGTGGCAACATTGAACATGACAGTGTGGCAACTATGACATCAGTGAGTATAGACAGTAGCCATAGCCAGAGAGCTGGCAATGTCCCATACAGGCAGATTGACAGGGGAGCTTGTGGGAGGACTGTTGTTCATCCACTACTTGTTGCAGGTGTCACATCATGAGTCACTAGCTGCATGCTTCAGGTCATCATGGAGGCACAGGCACATTCTGAATGCAACACCAGATGGATGCTTAGGGTTATGGATGCAGCACAGTCTGACATCTGTGACGGCCTCCACTGCATTGGGGACACCCTGGATCAGTTTACTGATGCAGTGAACAGATGGTGGGCTGACACAGTGTCTGTCTTGGACCGCACATTGTCTGTGCTGGAAAATCTGGGTGGAGTTTGGTGTTAGAAACGTGGACACAGGTCAGCAACACCATCTGCTGAGAGTCCATCTGGCATGGCCATGCACAGTCACGCTTCCATAGTGGCAGTACCTCTAGCACTACAGAGGGAAGTGTGTTGTTCACACCATGATGTGGCAGGCCATGGGCACGTTGTCCTGGGTGGTCCCATGGGGGATACAGCTCCAGCATTTTGCAGTCATTGTCAGCTACTAGCACCACATATGACCTTGGGCATGGTGGTGCCTGTGCTACTCCTGGCAGAGCCAGTTCCCATGTTTGTGGCCACAGACAGTGAACTGTCCACTCTACCATGCATGGTCCACAACTGTCCAACATACACATGTGTAAGGCTAGCACTGGGCTTCACTGTGTACATGCACACACTCAAACACCACTGTTACATGCAGGTCACTTACAGACACACATGGCACCTCTCCATGGCCCATCTAATCCCCACCTCTCCTGACTCACACACATGCTGTGAACTGTTTGGCACAGCCTAGGCCTCTAGCATCCTCACACCACACCCTGTGCATGTGATGATACCTGTGCCACATCCATGCCATCTATGCCATCGATGCAGGAAAATGCTACTAAGTGTCTGATGCGCAGGGTGTCTATATCACTTAACATGTGCTTGTGTAGTGCAGAATTCATTTGCCATGCCACTTGTGGGCCACAACAGGTACTGCATGCTGGCATTTGTCATGACTACACATCACACTTTGTGTATCTTTGTTGCATGATGTTGGACTGGCAGTAGTGTTACAGAATGACATTGGTGTCACAGACTTGTGTATGTTTCTGTTCCAGGGTTCTGGAGGAATACACTATGGATGCATGGTGGTCACACAGTGGCACAGGATGGCATAGCAGCACAGCAGAAATATGATGTCAGCAACGTACGGCAGTATACATGCATGGCTTCCTAGATGCATATACGTAGAACAGTCTGTCAAGGACAATGGGAGCAGTCAGTGTATTTATACATCCATACTTTGTGATAAGGTCTGCTACCCTTGCTAGAAGTTACCTGGGTTATGGGAACTTACAAGTCTAGAAGGTGTGGCGATGGAGTTGACATGTCTGCAAATATCCTGTGTCTGTGGGTGAGTGGATTATGTACTGTCACAGCCTTGATTTGGTTCCTTTGAGCAACTGTTTTGATGTGTAAGTGCAGATAACTTCAGCATTCTGAGGGTATGTGGGGAAATCCATACATCCCCCACCCCACACACACACACACACACACACACACACACATACACACACACACACACACACACACACACACACACACATACATATATATATATATATATATATATATATATATATATATATATATATATATCTATATATATATATATATGGGTCTATGTTTATTTATCGAATTTCAACTATGTCGAATGCCATTTACCCGAGTATGCTTTTATCGAACACACACAGCATTGAAAAGACAAAGCAACGAATCTCAAAATATCGAAAGTGAACTTAGCGTATGTAGACACACACCCCAGTGTAACCATTACACAACAAACTCAATTCCACACAACATAAACATGAAAATTCCATCCTCTGTGCTCAAGTAAATATAGACACCAACCATTTCCGAAATTAATGCACTACTCTAATTTACATCTTCAACAAGTGTGCGATCGCTGTAATATACTGCAAATTAGAGTATTCTTTCCTGTGACTGGAAATCATGTGAAATTGCTTTTCACGGCGAATTAAACTCCTCTTCTTTGGAGAAGGAGGACAAGCTGTAGACATTCTCAATCGTAACTCTTCAACATGATTCTGTTCCCTTACTATAACAGTAATGACAGTGTCAATATCTGACACATTTACCAGTTAAGCATTTGAAACGATGATGCCAAGCTTCAATAGAATTTTGGGTCCTTGGCAAACATAAATCATTAAGTACTGAGATAGTCCAGCATTGCACAGGAAACAAGGGAGGAAATCGTATCTTATGAGTAGATCTAGTTGAAAATGACCGTGGTTTACCCAGTAAGTACCACCCACTGAAGTATTTCAGCACTTCTATACCTTCAGCTGGAAATGTACTCTTCAGTTCCTGAAACGTTGTCAAGACATCATTCTCTGGTAAAAACGCCAGAGCAGCCAATTGTTTAATACAAAGTTGGAACGACAGCTCAGTATTATACAACGAAGCAAGACCTAAACTTTGTACTTGTACATGTACTTTCCTTTATATGTGACATTACTAAAATTCATCCTTATGCTCTTTATAGCAGCAACTTCAAAATCACAAAGCAAATAACGTACTTCACATGTTAACTCATGTTCCCCTATCAAAGAAAATACACAGTGCCACATGTAATTATAACCTTTGAAACTCTTTTTTGTCATCAAACAGAAGACTAAAGGAACAGTCTTTCTATATACACCATACTTTATTAAAGCTTGAATTGTGTATAATTGACGGCACACTGTTCCTCTAACAAAGTATGTGCCGTCCATTAACCACATATCAGATTGTGCACAAATCCAAAACTCAGAGCTGCTGTTAGTTGAGGTAGGATACTCACGCTAAAACACTAGTAAAACTCAGTCCAAAAAGATGCGTGACTTTCCAATGAGCAATAAAATGAAAGTAGAAATTCAAACAAATAAATCCATGTAAGTTAGCAAATTGTTTATTCCAAACGAGTAAGCGCTTTCGCCAAAGGCTTCTTCAGACTCTTTACACAAACTAAAACTTTGAACATCACTTTTAAAACCAACAAAAGCTTGTGATAGGATCTCTATAATCACATGTTTCCTTCATTTAAAAATACAGTAACCCATTAAACTCAGTTCCATGAATGTTACCTTGTTCAGCTAAGAAAAATACTGGTATATTAAAAGTAAGAACTGAATAGTTCAAAATAAACATACATAAAAAAACATACATAAAAAAACATACATAAAAAGTGCATCGGTGCCCAAACATACATTATATTATATTAAACAATTGAGTATATCTCAGAGCCTTGTCATATTTACTTATCATCTCATGGTGCTTTAGGAAAATCTCGTACTGAACTTTCAGGCAGTATATATCAAAAAGCCATTTCAGACTTGGTTAGTATAACCCAAACTGCTTGTAATGCACATATTTACAAAGTGTGACTTTAGATATTTCCGTGTTTTACTGGAAGTTCATACTATCCAGAGTAGACTCGTAAAACAGTCAACAATTACAGGTGGTTAAAAACTTGTATCACATTAGTTAGGCTATTCTCGTATAAATCAAAAGTTAAAAACAGTTTTTCAAAATTACTTATTTTCTGCAGACTCTGAAACGCTTTTAAAAATCACAGCACAACAAAGTATTCCTTGCGTATGTGCCTGGTTAATTCTTGAATGCAAAACAAAGAACGCTACTGTGCGCATTACGCACTCATAGCGTTCATAAAATAAACATTGTGTCTATTTAAAAAGCCGATTAGGCTTACAACAGGCATAAGTACATGACGAGCTTTTCAATAGCTGTCCATTAGTTCATGCCTTAGTCTCTTCAATCTCCGTTAATAAACAGGGACATTTGACATTTCAGGATGTGAACGTAACTTACAAAAATGTGGGTGGAAGAATGCTTCAACAATAAACGAAGCAACAAAACGTCTATATGGAAACAGAGCAATATCTTAATAATTAACTTGACTCTCGTACAGATCCACAATGGTGGAAATAAGCACACTGACTTAAGCAACCATTAATTGCACTTTATAATTGTTACATCCTTGATACCCAAATTTAAAATATAGACATTGTGAAATGTTAAAACTCTTATGTGGTGAAGCGGAAAATATAGGGAAGGAATACATGAGGGGAAAGGGGAAAATGGGAAGTATTTTGGCACATATATTCTGTTAATCCCTAATGCCATCCTGAGGTGTCTTACATTAGTTTTTATAAACAGTACTTTTCAATACTAAATATATGTGTGCAAAGATTCATTTCTTATGACAAATGTTGAAAGTATATGAAATGCCTACAATATGTCTGAGTATATAGATAGGTCATCTACACCATGGTCATAATGTTGTGAGGAAAATGTACCTAACTAATGTGGAATTTAGAACAGTTAGTGGGAGATCTCTTTACCTGCGTAATCTTCTACTTTTCAAAAATGGCTTTATTTGGATTTTATCGTTAAGGCCTGGTGGTTTATCGGACCTTAATCTTATGATCCATCTTGTTTCTTGTTCTAAAGTTCTGTTAATTAGATCACCACCTCTGAATCCTTCATACACACATTGAATGGCACAGAACTTAAAGGAATGACTGGTACCAGTTGAACTTTTATGTCTAGCCAATGCATTGGTTTCTGTACCTACTCTAAGGTGGTACGTGTGTTCCCTAATCCTCTCCTTAAATGATCTATTTGTTTTCCTATGTAGTAACTATTACATCCTAAACATTTAGCCATATATATGACATTTTTACTTTCACAGTTGGTGTTAGTGTTAAAATTGTAAATGCGTCCTGTAGTAGGGTGCTCAAAACTAGTTTCTTTATTAATATAAATACATTGATTGCAATGACCACAGGGTACTGTGTTTCTATTCACTGTCAACCTGTTAACTAGTGGATGTCTTGGTCTACATAGGATACTCTTCAGATTGGGAAGGTTTTTATAAGCTATACGAGGTGTGGGGCCAGCAATCTCACTAACTTCTATATCTGAATTCAAAATACCCCAGTGTTTCTTCATAATGCTTTTCACTTGCAGGCTCATTTTACTAAAAGTAAGGTTAGCTCTAACTTCATTCCTAGGGGAACCTGAGCTAGTGGTCATTGCTTCATGTGCCATAAAATATGGTTTCGCAGTACTTGTTCTTAAGGTCTCCACTGTGTTAATAGTGTCTAATATTTCTTTTTCTTTGTAACCTCTCTCCAGAAATCTCTCCTTCATGTCCTCTATTCCTGAAACATAAGTTTCTTGTTGTGGATTCAATCTAGATACCCTCATAAATTGTCCTTTAAGGACGTTTTGAAATACATGGCCGGGATGCATACTTTGTCTATGTAATATATTGTTTCTTTGGCAATCTTTCCTATAAATAGTTGTGTTGATCATACCATTGGTCATTCTAAATACTTCCACGTCCAAAAATGGAAGATTGCTAACTGAGAAGTTTGCAGTAAATTTTAAGAAGTCCGTGGTATTGTCCAAGTAAGAAACAAAGTTTAATAGGGAGGGTTCATCTCCAAGCCATATAAAAAAGAGGTCGTCCACAAAACGACAGTACATTGCAGCATGTTCTATAAATGATAGATTATTGAAGAGAAAAATATCTTCCCATCTGGCCATGACTAGGTTGGCGTAGCTATTTGCACATGATGTGCCCATAGCCACGCCATCCTTCTGTAAGTAAATGACTTCTTCAAATGCAAAGACATTATTAGTTAATATAGTCTCTAATAGCAGGGTCACAAGGTCAATCTTTCTATCAGTGAAGTCTGAATGTGCTTTCAAATATTCAGTGATCAGTCTTATTCCTACGTCATTGGGGATCACTGTGAATAAGCTAACCACATCAAGTGTCACAAAGAAAAATGTTGGTTCGTATCCAATGAGTGAGTTTGAGAATATAGGTCTAAAAGAAATTGCTTACTATCTTTCAGGATCTTCTTATTACCATTAACTAACGGTCTAAGTACACTCTCTAGATAAATAGATAGGGTTCTGTTACCCACCCTTGACCTGCAACAATAGGTCTAAATGGTGGGTCTCTGCTGTTCTTATGGACTTTAGGAAGTCCCTGTATGATCGGTATAGTGGGATTGTTCACCTTTAGGTATCCATACAGCTCTTGTGTTATGTCATGCGATAGTACCAGGTCATCTAGGGTATTGTAAACACTAAAGACCATGTTATTTAAATTAGCCTTAGTTACTTTTGTATATGTAGTTGTATCTTCAAGCATCTGAAACATTTTATTTGCATAGTAAGTATAGTCCATAATGACAACCGGTCCTCCTTTATCTGCTGGTCTTATTACAATAGACCTGTCATTTCTCAATGAATTCAAAGCTTGCCTTTGTTTATAGTTTAAATTACGTCCATGTTTGGATGGTTTATTCTCTTGATGACTTCTATATATTTCATCTTCCACTACATTCCCAAATACCTCTATAGTCGGGTTCAGTTGTGGAACATATGTACTATTTGGACGATGCTTACTCATAACTTGGCTACTATCTGAGTTGCCAAAATCCAACCTTAATTGTAAATTCCGAACATACATTTTTGTTTCTATAATAGTATCTACTAGATCGTTAGGTTTTGTAGGAATAAAACCTAGGCCTTTACTTAAGACCTGTATTTCATATTCATTCAGTGCCCTACCAGATAAATTCATGATTAACGATTTTGTCTCCCCCACATTTTCTTGATTGTGGGGCCTAGTTGTTCCTGTTCGTCTATTGAGCCTTTCCTTTTCTGTCTCCCCCTGCTTGTGGACCTCATGTATTCCTTCCCTATATTTTCCGCTTCACCACATAAGAGTTTTAACATTTCACAATGTCTATATTTTAAATTTGGGTATCAAGGATGTAACAATTATAAAGTGCAATTAATGGTTGCTTAAGTCAGTGTGCTTATTTCCACCATTGTGGATCTGTACGAGAGTCAAGTTAATTATTAAGATATTGCTCTGTTTCCATATAGACGTTTTGTTGCTTCGTTTATTGTTGAAGCATTCTTCCACCCACATTTTTGTAAGTTACGTTCACATCCTGAAATGTCAAATGTCCCTGTTTATTAACGGAGATTGAAGAGACTAAGGCATGAACTAATGGACAGCTATTGAAAAGCTCGTCATGTACTTATGCCTGTTGTAAGCCTAATCGGCTTTTTAAATAGACACAATGTTTATTTTTATGAACGCTATGATGCGTAAACGCACAGTAGCGTTCTTTGTTTTGCATTCAAGAATTAACCAGGCACATACGCGCAAGGAATACTTTGTTGTGCTGTGATTTTTAAAAGCGTTTCAGAGTCTGCAGAAAATAAGTAATTTTGAAAAACTGTTTTTAACTTTTGATTTATACGAGAATAGCCTAACTAATGTGATACAAGTTTTTAACCACCTGTAATTGTTGACTGTTTTACGAGTCTACTCTGGATAGTATGAACTTCCAGTAAAACACGGAAATATCTAAAGTCACACTTTGTAAATATGCACATATCAGATTGTGTTAAATCCTTCAAATTACTTTTAGTAGTAAACACAACCACAACATTTTCATTACTTTTATCTTTCATCCTTTTGTAAATAAATGCACCGTCTTTCAATGCATAATCACTCACATCTACGTTTAATAACGTTAAACCAGCTTTCGTAGATTTCCCTTTACATTTCAAGCGAGCCCTTCTAACTTGTTGTAGAAGCGCACGTCTGCTAGGCAGACAAGGCGAGTATTCCAAAGAGGTTGACGCTATTGCATCATCAACTATGATGCAAGGAGAGTCCCGAGATAAAGTAGCTCTCTGTTTCAAATTCAGACATACTGAATACTTCTCAACCTGTACAGGATCCCCTCCATGATCATGTTCAACAGACTTTAGAAGCTCCTCTTCTGAAGTTATGCAAGCAGTTATAGCTCAACCCTTGCACTTATCAGTTAGTTTTCGAGTGCAACACCAATAGTTCTTCATTTTAGTTGGTCTTTCTAAATGATAGCTATACCCTTCTAATATGAGTATCTTTTTACCTCTATGAGATACTGTAGTCACATACACTTGTCGAAGTACTCCTGGGGGCAGTGATTCTACATCAGCCATTTTTAGTGCGGGTACAATGTACAATGTTTTTCAGTTACTCTACTCTATATAGCCTTGCCAACTCAATTATAGGACAAGTACTTTGTCGATCATTTAAGTTTCGCTGGTTTGTCTTTTTGATGCTGTGTGCGTTCGACAAAGCGTACTCGAGTAAATGGCATTCAACATAGTGTAAATTCAATAAATAAACATAGACACACACACACACACACACACACACACACACACACACATATATATATATATATATATATATATATATATATATATATATATATATATATATATATAAATGTGTATATCGGATGCCTCTATAAATGTTGCTGTGTGTGTATGTTATGTATATCAGTGATGAAAATATATGTGGAGACTATGTATCATTGTAATATATATATATTTATATATATATATATATATATATATATATATATATATATATATATATATTGCAGTATATATATATATATATATATATATATATATATATATATATATTGATATTATATGTATATGCGGTACTTACTGATAGATACACTGCCCATATGGGAGGGGGATAATGTCAGACAGATATGTATAGGTAGCTGTCAATATGTACAGATGTATTTCCACATAGCAGGCCTTTGTGAGGAAGAAGCAACAGAATTGCACTCAAGTTAGCTAAGTGTAACAGCATGCCCAGGGGGACTGTCAATACTTGCAAGGTGACTCCAGGCCAGAGCTACCTGCACTCCTGGTTGGGATTTAGTGTGCTACAGACATTTGCAGCTGCACCTGTTTCCACAGTACAGCACTTTCCTGACATTATCCACTGCATTCCTCGGCTGTGTGCTGTAATTAATATGTGACTGGGGTACATAATGTAACATCACATACAGGGTGACAGTCTGCATACCTCTCACTGTACATGTTTTTTCATAATGTCCAGCATTTCACCCCAAATGTCTGGCCTGCTCCTCATACATTTGTGGTGTTCTGGTAAAATGTTGCATAATGCAGTCAGTGAACTAAACTCACTACAGACAAACATTTGAGTGTTGGACTATATATCCTTTAGATGTTCTGTACTGATGCAACCAGCTTTTATACTAGCCACCTTCTAGGTTACACAAAGCATCTGAATGTCTGCCTCTAGTTTTGTCCCTTTGTCCCTCATTTTCTCTGGCTTTGTCCAGCTTTCATGCACTAACAGATTGAGGGGTATGATAGTCTGTGGGAACATCACCATACGACTACCTCGCATGTTAAAGATGTGGATACTGCCAGATTCAAATCATCAACACCATCACCCATGTTAATGTCCCTAGCCTACTGAGCCACACAGGCTGCCAGACAGGCATTTGTCATTCATCACACAATGTCCCTAGCCTACTGAGCCACACAGGCTGCCAGAGAGGCACTTGTCATGCATCACACAATCAACAGCATACAGACATACATTGTCACCTCTGCATTATGTGAAACATAGAAAGTGTGGCCAGATTCTATGTCACAGCCCTGGAATTGGCTGGTCTACTGATATATCATTGCATATTTACTGTTACAGCAGTTGTATAGGTACACTGATGTGTTGGGGGTGGGGGATGACCAGCCTATGCTCTGCTGGCATAGACAGTTGTGCGACTGTTGTGTGACCCTACTGTTTGCCATCTCCCTTGAATAATGTAGGGGATGTTTCAGTCATGTGGCCTAGTGCATATTATGGAGCACATACTATTGGACAGAGTACCTGTTGTCCCAAGTGGCTGTTAGATCTCTCCAAGTAGCCCAGTAGCCCACTATATTCCCTTGCATACATGCGGCAAGTCCATATATATTCTACCATATTCTAGTGCCCCTTTCAAATGGTGAATAGGTGAATGACTTACCTTGTGAATGCAGCAGTTGACAGACCTGTAGTTCTGGGCTGACTCTGTCTGCTGCATGCAGTACACAGCCAATACATGGTTAGGTACAGGTTGTGTGAGCTGGCTGGCATCATTTTTACTAATATGTATACGAGCTGGAGTAAGGTGTCAGTCCCTAGGTCCCTATGTTGTCAGTGCATGTGCTATGTGTTGTCTCTTGGCCAAGACCAGAGCATACAGGGCATGCCTACATCTCCCTACAGGGGCAACCTCAGGGGTTTCCTCCTCAGAGTCCCCCTGTGGGTGTGGCTATGTTGACTTAGGCACTGGTGGAAGTTGTGTATCCCTTCCCTTTGCTTATCCTGCTGCAGCTGTTTCCAAAGGATCATACTGTGTAGCATGGCACATACTGTGAACATATGGGCACATGTGGCTGGAAAGTACTGCAGGGCTCCACCAGGTATATTGAGGCACTGGCACCATGACTTCAGCAGCCTAAACACACACTCTATGATGTTTCTAGTTTGTGCGTGTGCCTCATTATGGTGTTCTCCCATGGTTGTGTGTGCATTTCTGATGGGTGTCATCATCCATGGTTCCAGTGCTTAGCCAGCATCCCCCAGTAAATGACTGTGTGGTATGTCCCCCCAGCAAACATCTGGTACAGCTGTAATGCATGCCAGATATGGGAGTTGTGATAACTGCCACGGCTGCTAGCACACACATTCATGATAATGCCCTGGGCATTGCATACAACTTGGCAGTTGATGGAGTGATACCCCTTGCAGTTGAAATAGATTCTACCCTCCCCACTGGGTGTTGTCTTGATAAGCACATGAGTGCAATCTATGACACCCAGTACCTCAGCGTAGTGTGCTACACAGTAGAAGTGTTGCATACTGCTGGCCTCAGGGGTGAGGAGAAAATAAATCTGCTCACTGGCATGTGGTAGCATGGCATACAGGATCTGGTGGAGTACCCTGGATGCCAATACCTGTGTGACCCCCATCATGTTCCCAGTTGGTCTTTGGAAAGTACCTGTAGCTAATATCCTAAGAGCTACACATACCTTTGTTTCCACTGGGGTAGGTTCCCCTCTGTTGGCTCTGGGTCTGAGTTGAGGGCAGCAGAGCTCAGTGAGTTCTGGTAGTATGTCCCTGTCCACCCTGTAGTGCTCTACAATCTTCAGCTCATGTAGCTCCTGGAAGGTTACCCTGGGCCTGAACACTCTTCTCCTTCTCAGTCTAGGCCTATTGTCAGCAGGAGCAGCATTGACCTGAGCATCTAGCACATACAGATGTAGCACACCTGCAGCAGCCCCTAGCATTCCTTTGGTTAAAACTCCCAAGTCTGTACTCCACTGGTGCAGAGTATTGGGGTTGAAATCAGATTGTAGGGTGTATGCAACTTTCATAGTGCTCTGCTATTGACGCAGCCATTGTGATTGGCTACCTGTGATGCATTCCGCCTTCCAAGTACATCATTAAGGAGTGTTAATGGCCTTACTTCAAGTGAAACAGGGATTATCAGTACTTAATATAACATTGCCTTTCTCAGCCAATTTTTTTTTTTATTTGGATAGCCTTCTTTGCTTAGCACTGTGACGTGCCATGCAAACACATGCAGCAAAGGTAAACAGTGCTCAGCACTCAATGTACAAGCCCCCATGAAAGGTCACACTCAGCACGGTGCCACATCATGCAAACATGCTCAAACATGATGAAACAGATGGCCCAAAGGTAAACAAAGCTTAGCAGACACCTTACACACACCCCTGCTCACCAGAGAACCACACCATACAAACAGGTGCTGCTGAGCTCCAATGAGCTTACAAGTCCTCAGACACATCCCCCTTTGCTGTCAGCTACCTCTTCTGTGGATACCAACATGGGTCTGTGCCTACATGGATGGGATCTGCCGAAATGGATACCCATTTCTGCTATTCAGTAACCCCAGCTCATTTGCCCAAGGATCCAGAACCATTCCACCATTGTAAATACTCAACACAGGGTCCTATAATACATTAAATTTGCATACTACTAACTCTGGTTTTTACACAATTTTTTTTTCATAAAAGCATGTTTGCGCACTGCGGCACACTGTGCAAACATACCCAGATTATTAAAAAAATAAAATTATTTTAAATTATTTTCCATATGGTTTTGGACACAAAGTGGATAGTTTTGCACATATCTGTGTCTGCTATGCTATTTCTGCTCATCTAACTGCACTTTTACAGTCCCCGTTGTCTGTTTTACATCCTGTGCATGGAATTTTTCTGTGTACACTAAGGACACCAACACAGGGTCTGCAGGACTGCAAATCTGTTTGCTGGATTGCTCTACCTCCCTCATTTGCATGCAATTCACCTGCTAATGAGGTGATTTGCAAGCTACGGATACTTCTGTGTTGGCGTGCTTGTGGGCACTGCTCAGCTCTGTTTACTAGATCTCAAACCTGCTTATTTTCATGTAAGCAGTGTGCCGCTATGCCTGCATGGAAAAAAAGTAATGTAGGCTTTATTAAATTCCACCCACTGTTTAAGAAGAGAACTTAAATTTAAAAATGGAACTGTATAACTAAGTTTAAGGATGAGAAGGCAAACCTTCCAATTGTCCAACTACTCAAAGACCATTAAAATAATCAGATGTTGGAGTCTATGATTTTCATTTGGAAAAAAAAAATCTGTGGCTTGACTAAATACAAGTAAAAGCACAGAATTACCTTTTAAGTGCAGTATGGAAAACCAGAACTAGTAATAAAGAAAACTTATCCATGTACTAGCTATATTAAGCAGGCTATTTGAATGACTTTATATGTACAGCCAAATCACACAAAAGTAGATTAGTGGGTCAGGAACTTGAAACATGTCTGACCCAGTCAGATGCATATAGAAATTGATTTGACATTAAACGATCATCTGTTTTCTTCTAAATTCATATGTTGCCTTATAAGGATAGGGTTGCAATCCAAAATGCTAATGATTTTGCCAAAAATGCAAGTAATTTGCCTATATTAAATTGATTAATAGGTCAGAGAGTCAAGTAGAAACTGGAATGAGTAGGGACCGAGTTAACTTGTAATTGTTACAGCCCAAGTTTTCATTGGCTAAGAGAATGTCCCAGCAGACAGCTATTATTAATTCTTCAAAAGTAAGAGCACTGACAGTACCACAGCTGGGAAATTTATTACAAAAATAAAGAAAGAATCAAAGCAAAGTTACAAAGAATAAAACCTTACAAAACAGTGGTAAGCGCTTTCAGGGATCTACCCCTTCATCAGACAACAGTTAAACTAAAATTTTGAAACATCATGTGACTAACATCCAGTATTTAATGAATTATGGAATTTTTAACTGTTGTCTGATGAAGGGGTAGATCCCTGAAAGTGCTTACCACTGTTTTGTAAGGATTTATTCTTTGTTACTTTGTTTTGATTTTTTTCTTTATTTTTGTAATAAATTTCCCAGCTGTGGTACTGTCAGTACTCTTACTTTTGTTGCTTTTCACTTTTCACTGACAGTTTTGTGCTTAGAGAGGATATTTACTTTTATTATTATTAATTCTTGATGAAACATTTTCTTCAAGGCCAACTACTTCAGTTAAAAAGAGCTTCCAAACAGGTGTGAATGTTTAATCTTTTCAGAAATACTGCAAGAGAAAGGAAGCAACCCTGTTCGTACAGCCATAAAGAGTGCACTTTGTATTTAAAATATAAAAGACACACTGAATGAAATCATATGCCCATTTTCAGCCTAATGCTTACAGTGCTTTAAAACTGTAAATTATGCTAAAGCAAAAAAGCTGATTCTTTGATTTCTAAGCACACCTGTAAATGAGCATTAATCTTTGAGAGGTGCATAAAATGTATAGGCCTATGTCCTAATCTGTCCCTGCCCTGATTAAGAAATTGTGATGTATTGCACCCTGCATCTCTTTTCCTTAGTTAACTTTGTGGTTTATACCTTCATTGACATTAAAGTATGCATGGTTTGAGCCAGATGCCTGCAGTGGTTACTATAAGTTTTACGTTTGTTTACTGACCCCTGTTTATAAGGGAGAATTGATAATTACGAAAGTAAATTTTAATTATTTTTATTTATTTTATTTTACATTTGTTTACTGGGATGGTCCACTGAGCTGAATAAGAGCCTCTTTTCAGTGGAGGCCTGGGGATAAATTACACATTAACAAGAAGAAACAAATAAACTCCACATTAACAAGAACAAAAAATAAAGTGTCAGAATTAAATGCAGCATAGATACACATGTCGATAAACATAAAACTTCTAGTAACAGTGTAAAGTTTATTTACAACTTATGGAGATATGCTGTACATTCACAAAAACTAAATAAATACATAAACCTTTGACTTTCCATATCACAGCATTTTTAACAGAAAATATTATGTTCCTCAGTGACCTTGTGTCCTTTTAGGAGGTGGAGAAGGTGTGTGATATGCATCAAACTCTGATAGCCTTGTGAACTGCACAGATGCTGTTAACCAGGCTTTGTATGTTATTTTGCTTGAAAATACATCATTTGATAATATATCTGTTGTAATTTTGGCCACAGTGCTGCAGCAGTTAGCATTGTCACCTCAGAGTAAGAGGTTCTCCAGTTCGATCCTTGGCTGGGGTGCCTTCTGTGTGGAGTCTGCATATCCTCTCTGTGGTCATGTGAGTTTCCTCCGGGTGCTCCAGTTTGCTCCCACATCCCAAAGACATGCTGTAGGTGGATTGAACACTCTAAATTGGCCCTAGGCATGAGTGCGTGCTTGTATTTACCTTCCATGGAAGGTTGGGCACTGGGCTGGCAACTCGATACCGTAAAACTCTATTGCCAATCATGAGTGGACAGGTGATCTGCTGTGGTGACTCCTAACTGGGAAAAACCAAAAGAAGAAGAAAAAGATTTGTTGCAATTTTGTTCCAGAAATGAATAAGTTAATTTCTTCACTCATTAATGATTTGAGCATGAAAGTGGATCTAGTGATGCAGTGTTAATTTCTCACATCTATATGAAGGTTTTTCACCCTTTCGGATGCCATTTTTGACCCACCATATAAAATACAAGTCAGAGTTCTTTGCAGGTTACAAAGAGCAGTAATTAACCCAATCTGTTTTTTTTCGACTGTGAAACTCATGAAGCAATAACGCTGCTTGAGCAAGGGCATAGATCACAAATCTAGATGTGGAGACATCACACTGAGCAGCTATGGATAGGTGACTACATCTTCCAAGCCTGTTCTTCACTATTAGGTCAGTTAGTGTCATGCTAAGATTATTTGAAGAAAAAGATGAGAGAAACAGAGGACATCACAGAGCAACATTGCAACTATCTGCATTTATTTCTGATATATAATTATAACAATGTAGGTTGCAGGTCATATGTAGAACTATTAAAGGGTGCTCAAGTTTTAGAAATGTCTTTAATCTACTCCCTTCAATTTTCCTAAGTTATTTTTCAGTGTTTATTAGATTCTGAAATTACTTTAGAAATACCTCAAATATCAGAAACAAATGAATTCTACAGCTTCACAATACATTTCATACATGACATTCTGAATTATTTGAATGAATGCAAAATAAATGTCAATGTCTAATGCCCATTATTATATTGCAGTATATTTGTGATATCAGAAGGAAGCAATACGCTTATCAAGTCTATGTTTAAAGAGCAGTAAACTATTTAGCTCATCTCTGGCTTCCTATATTTTTATTGGCTTTTTTTAAAACTTTATCAACTCCATACAGTAAATTACATTTGCATAGAGTCCTCGTGTACCATATTCCATCAGCAGTTGCTTGTTGCATTTCCCAACCTATTTTTACCCCATAGTTTCCCCTTCAGCTCATCCTGCTCTTTCTCCTGTTGTGATTTTTATTTTTGTAATATTCTAATACATCTTTCCATTGCTTTTTTATTTTTAATCTAACCTAATTTCCTCATTCTAGTCAGTTTTTGCCATCTTCTCTCTATGTCCAGGAACCTCTAGCATAACTTTATGTTTCAGACTTGTTTTCATTTCCTTCCATTTTTAAATGATGATGGCTTTAAATTCAGTACCCAGCAATCAAATAATGTTCATTTTTTTCATTCAAGATGTTGTCCTCTTTCTTTATGCCACATATTTAGAATTTTCAAGTACAGTTTTCTACCTTTTAAAATATGGCTCCCCAAATTTTTGTGCCTGCTTCCAGATATCATATGCCCATTCCAAGCCTCAGAACATTTGTATCATTCGTACACCTTCAACCTGACACCCCCTGCTTTTTGTCTTTCATTCTAATTCTCATGGAGGTTAGATACCATCTATGCTTTAGTCTCGGTCTTTGATCTTCTGATCTGTGTACAATTTTTTTGTCCCGCTATCTGAATTGTCTTCTGCAATTGCCTTCTGTCTTTCCTTCTCCCCTTTCTCAGTTCTTTCTCATTCAGTCTTTTCAGTCTTGTCCCTTATTTCCCTTAGCACTTCATAAATTGGTTTGACCTTTTACGTTTTTAACCTCTTCCACTTCCTACCAAGTGACATCCTCTCTCAGTTTTCCTCCTTTACTGCTTGTTCCTTTCTCCTGGTGTCTTCTCTGTATTCCTTTTCCAGGACCAGGACTGTGTGAGTTCAAACTAGTTCCATCACTGGGTTTCTGGTATTCTGCATTTCTGTATCAACTCCATTTGATTTGCATCTTTCCTCACCATCCTTTTCTCTGCATACCAACATTTCTTCTTGAGTTATTCAACTTTTCCTGCATTTTTTTTTTGCATTTTCCTTCCCTACTTTTGCCCCCATCCTTCTGTCCCTGGTAGGTTTTCAGGTTCCCTTTACTCCACTTTATGTTTTCTTTTACTGATGCTTCATTCATGCCCTTTAGTAAGCTTCTTCAGAGCTCCCCCCTTAATCCCTTTTGCTTAACCTCCTTTTCTTCTGTTTCTATCCATTGAATGACACTTCTCATCAGTGCATATGTAGGAATATGTGGTAGCCTCCAGCCCCACTGCCCTTCTTCATTGTGTCATGGTCTTTTGTCCCTATGCTCTATTTGTACATTATAGAGCTGGTGTAGGATTATTGCTAGTATCATCCTTGCAGCATTGATTCTCCCAAGCAATGTATAAGTCTTTTGAGCCTCTCTCTGGAGTGCATGTCTTGTCTTCTTTCCATCTTCCTCGATGTTTCTCCCTAGTCTGTTTGACAGTGTTCCCAGTGTATATACTTGGAGGAACTCTTCCTTTTTTATTCTGAATAATCACCCTTCCTTTTTCCTAATTGCACTCCCACTGTTGTACCAAAGTGTCACCATTTCCCTAAACTTTTTGAATATTTCTCTCACAATTTCCATTGCTGTAGCCATCCCCTCTGACAGTTACATGCCGTCATCTGCATAGGACACAAACTGAGATGTTACCCCCCCCCCCTTTTCTTTCAGCATTGCTGACTTGTGTCTGACTTCCACTGCCAGCTCCTTAATCACAAGCATGAATATACTCAGGGATTGTGGGCACCCCTTCCTGGTCCCCCTGTCTATCCTGGTACCCCTCCATTTATGAGTAGTTCACTTTCTGGGTCTTTGTATATGACCTGTATCCAGCATATGAATTTTCCCCAACTTGCTTTTGCTCCAAGTGTCTTGCATAGGAATTCTTATAGTTATCACCATTCCTTTATTTCAGATTTGTTTGTGGGTTATTTACTTTACGTTTTCCATGTTTCCTCAGACTTTCCTTTTCCTCCTCCCCAGTTATATTAACAATCTTAACTTATTTCTTCTTGAACTTGGACAGCAATCTTAGTTTACTGCATTTTTTTGTATATCATTAAGTAGGAAAGTAAAATGTGCTGTTTATCTTGGAAACTTGCCCCCATACCTTCCTTGATTGCATTACCCATCATTGTCATGGGAATTTCTTCAGTTCCTCTAATTTTCTGACAACATATTATTGCTAATTTTGCTTGAAGTGTGCTTCTCTGGGTAAGGATCTTTTTTAATAGCTCCACATTGCCATGCCCACAATCACCTGCTTTTCAGTGTTCATTCTTACTTGTTTATTTCTTCTCTCTTTCTGCAATCATTTTACTCCCTGTATTTTACTCCTTTTTACTCATTTTACTCCTTTGATAGTCACATCACCACAGTAGTCAGTAAGTCCTTCTACATGACACACCTCATCATAAAAGGGTTCTCATCCAGGAAAAAAGAGGTCATTGTTCCCCTCTACTCGACACTCATTAGACCCATTATAGAGTACAACGCCCCTTTTGGAATGTACCTCACAAGACATCTGCAGCAGCTGGAAAGGCCACAGAAGTACCTCACAAAGAGGATTACTGGCCTCAAACAAATGCCCTACACTGACTGCCTCAAAAAACTCCAGCTTTACTCCGTAACATATCGCCTACTCTGAGGTGATCTCTGCCTAACATATAAAGCTATGTCAAACCCAGAGCTGCTGGACATGCAACACCTAATGAAATCCCAATCCCTCCAAGCTACATGCTCTAGGGACCTAAACCTTGTCACCACAATAAACAGGACATGCTGGAGGGATAGATTCCTGTCCCAGAGACTTCCCATACTCTGGAACAGGCTACCCATCTATGTCAAGCAAAGTTCTTCATTAGCACTCTTCAAGAAGAATATTGATGAGTGGATGGGAAATAGGAAATACACCACGGGGAACACTTTTATGTCTCTGTTCAACAGTGGCACAGGAAAATAACTTTCTTGGGTGGCGTAAGCCAAGGAAACTTGTTGGCTAGGCTTACATAGGCCCTTGGGTCGATAGCCTAGTACCTACCTATGAACCTATGAACCTATGTATTCCTGCTTCCTACCTCTTTAACTTTGTCATTTATCAGATATGCTTCTATCCACCTTTTAGTCCCCCATTCTTCCAGCAGTTCACTTCTGAGACACCCGAAGTATTTGACACACCGTCCTCCCATCTCCTTAGCATTCTCCTCTGTCTGTCTGTTTCTACTTCTTTGTCTGTTTTTCTGCCTAAACATTCCTTAAGAGAGGGTTATCATTATTTTACCCCTTTAATATAATTTTTTCACCTGTTTCCCACAGTAAACTTGTCTCCTTTCTCATCTCCTTGAAGTTACCTTTGTAACTTTTTTATTTCCTGCTCATCTCTTTTACCGGGCTGCAGCCCGTCTGTACTTCATGATCTCATCTTCTTCCTTTGGGATTTCAACATCTGGCACTGCACATCCTCCCAGTGTCTCTCTGTCCTTTTTGCTATGTCTAAGGTTACTTTACCAGTTCATATGTTCCAGGTTATTCAGATTTTTACTGCTCAAGTTGTTGAGATGTCTGTGGCAAATTTATTTAAACTTTTGACCAGCCTCCATTTTGTGTGGCATGAACCATTCCCCTGCCTGCTGTACTTCTGGATAGGGTTGCCAACTTTTGTTGTGGCTGAAAGCAGATCCTCATGTCTCCCCTAACCCCAACCATTTCCTGCTTTCTCCCCACCCACTTTGTGACATCATAGGCACATTAGGTGGAAGAGGAACATCCTCTTTTCCTGGTGTGCCATGTAGTTGCATCATGTTAGTGATGCTTTTTCAGTGTTTTCTGCACTACCAGACAATTTGTTTGATTTCCAAAGAGTCTGGGGAAAAATGGATGGGTGATAATCCGACTTACAGACTTTCGGGATATTTCAGCCTCGTAGCTGTTTCATTCATTTCATTTCATTTAATACTTCCAGCACAGTTTTTTTTCTCCCATAGAGTGTTTCTAAGTAATCCTTGACCTGCTTTATGAACAACTCTGGAAATAGGATAACTTTCAAGTATTTTTGCTTGCTTTATTATTTTATTTTTATAACAAAGGAATGGAAACCTGCCATAACATGCCAAAACATGCCACAGTATGCCTGGCTCTACTTTCTGCTGCTGCTGTTGCCATCCCTCTCTGTGCACCCTTTTTATTACTGTTTCATGATTTCCTGGTATCATAAATCTCTCCTATAATAGTTGCATTGCAAACAACTCCAATTCCACTTTCCCATTTCCCCTTGTATTCCAATTATCCTGATGTTACTCCTTCTGGAGCAATGTCCAAGAGAATCAGTGTTTTTTCCTTGTCTTTTTATTATGTCTGTTAGTTCTTGTATTCTGCAAAGTTATTCCTGCAGCTCAGCTTTAATTGATGATTTATGTTTTTTCCTGATTGTGCAGCTTTTTATAGCCTTTCCACTTCTGTTTGTTGTTTTTTTTTTCTTTGTTTGCTTTAAGGAACTCACATCCTGGCCTGCTACAATTACCTTTTCAAACAAAATGTACAATTGCTCCTCTTTGTTTCCAGCTTACAAACAGCCATCGGTTCCTCCTTTTATTACTGCTAACTGTTTTTTTTTTTTTTTTTTTTTTCTTGATTGATTTTTCCTTCCTCAGAAGAACATTTTTACCCAAATTTCTGTGGGCCCTGTCCAGATTTTAGCTCTTAGCCAGCCACCATAAGAGGGTTCTCTAATGCCCTCTTCTTCCTTCCTTAATTGACCCTTTTCCCTTCTTCACCATTCCCATGCCTTCTTGAATATATTTCTAGATTCTAGCTCATCCAACCTTCAGTCAGACATTTGCCTTCATAGTTTATATGAGTGATAAAATAATCACTGACCAAGGCTTGTGACTATTTACATTAATAAACAGACTTATGCTATATTTGCAATTTATCACTCAGAATAAAGACTATATGATGAGAAGATGCACCATCTTGTAGTGCCACATTCTACATGTGCCTACTATGTAACTCAGCAAGTCATTAATCTGCACTGCCAGATCACCCTGAAGAAGGGCACTTTTAGGTAGATGGGTTTCCTTGGTATGCCTTGTTTCCCATTTGAATGAAGTGGCTGTGCCTACTTGCATGGCCTAACTAACTCTGGTTCACTTTCCTTTTCATCATTTTCTTTTATCCTCTGTTAATGTAGAAGGTTAAGCATAAGATCTTTGGCTGTTCTTACTATATTCACTAGTAGTTAGACTGAGGCTTTTATTGTGAACAGCTCTAATATAGAGGTGGTAGCATATAATGAGACATATTTGGCTACCCTTATTACAGCCACTACTACTTAATCTTTGCTTTGGGCATTTGTTTGCACAATCTATATTATTTTGTTGTTTGGCCATTGCTGCAGTTAGGTCCCTTCACCATTTTATTTTATTCATATTTAATTATTTGCTGCAAATCATAGTTTGCAGTGTTTTCTGCTCGATGGTTTACTCTGTACATTCTCTTGCTGTCCTTTTTATGGACGCCACATTGATGTTGACTACTGCTTGGTGTTTGCTTCTGCTGTTCCTAAGGACATCATTGTGTGACCAAGGTTACTAGGACTGCATCTGTTAGTATTCTTTGCTGTGGCTTTCATATACATCAGCACAATGTCATGGGCTTGCTTTTCATCTTTGGAGAACTTCTTTTCATCAACTTCATAAACCTGAACAGCACCTGAGTTTCACCAGCACCCTACAATAGCTCTCAACTTCTTCACTCAAGAATCAAAGACAAAGCCAAAAATAGTGGGGTGGGGGGCTCAAAGGGATAATTTTTATATATTACTATAATTCAGTTAAAGAAAGTTAATAGAACAATGGGTTTTACCTCAACAGTAAGTAGTATGAAACACTAATGTCTTAGATCCCCTATTATTTTCCCTTTGCATCAATGATCTTTCCTGGGGCTTCCAAAATTTAAACTGCCTACCATATTCTCCTGGTCTCATTTTGATAACAACAGCTAAGCAGGCCCTGGAGTTGTTAAATCCATAAAGAAGGATTTTGCTCTTCTGTGGAGCTGTTCCCATAACGATCAGCTTACTGTTCATGCCAGTAAAAAACACAGCCATTGTGTTTGTCACTTTACAAATGTTGTCAAAATGTACTCCCATATTTATTTATTTTTATTTTACATTTGTTGACCGGGCTAGTCCAGCTGGATATATGTCCATTTTCAGTAAAGGCCCAGGGAGAAAAGCTCCAATGGTTATTACAAGTTTAAACAGAAATAGGTAATACAAGATTAACATTTCTAAACAGAGTTAGTTAATACATGTAATACACAAATATGATAGGAGCAAAAACAAAAGAGTAATAATAATATGTCTTAAAAAATGAAATAAAAAGTTTTTTTTTTTTTTATGGATTACAATGGTCATACAGTATATATGAGATAACATATATCTACATAGATGTTATGTAAAGGGAGAGCTATCAAGGATACAGGGAGAAGAGAATGAAATAATTATAGTAGAAGAAAAGAGAGAGAGGAAGAAGGAAAGTTAATCTGGGTTAGTGCAGGAGCAAAGCCAGTGTTTATTGAGATGCATTTTCAGTTGTCTTTTAAAAAGTGGTAGTGCGGACAAAGATGAGATATCAGAGGGTAGTTTGTTCCACATTTTTCCAACAGAGTTGGAAAAGAGGCAGTCCCCTGCAGAGTTATTGGGTTTGGTAATATTAATCAGTAGTTTGTTTGAAGATCGTAGGTGTTTCATGTTATTGTATGGTGTAATGAGGTTAGAGAGTATTGGTATTTTAGTTGGTTGATATAGAATTTTGTGAGCTATTAAGAGCTGTTGAAGTATGAGCTTGTTAGGAAGTTCAAGCCAACCTAGTTGTCTTAGGTTCAGGCAGTGGTGAGTTATAAACAGGGATCCTGTTGCAAATCGAGCAATATTATAGTAAGGTAGCAAGTTTCTTGAGGTTGTTTTTGGAGAGATTAGTGTAAATGGGGGAAGCATATAGAAGAGTGGAGATAAGGTGAGATCTGGCTAAGGTGGTCCTTGCTTCAGGTGTAAGGAAGGGTTTGATTCTGTAAAGGGATCCGATTTTTTGTTAACTAATTTTATTGTGTTGTTGATGTGGGAGTCAAAGCTGAGATTATTGTCAATAGTTATTCCTAATAATTTTGTAGTTGAATCTGGAGAAATAAGAGTGCTATCAGTGGAAGTAAGAGTGAAGTTAAGTGGGGTAGATTTATGGGTAGGTGAGAACAGTAACAGTTTGGTTTTCTTGGGTTTGAGGAGTAGGCAACAGTCTGACAACCATTGTTCAACAGTGGTAAAAGCTTTTTGGGTAAGAGACTGGAGTTCAGTTTGAAAGGTAGCAGTGCAGATTATAGTAGAATCATCCACATATTGTATGCAGGTAGTGTTTGGGATAGCTGATTGCAGGTCATTAATAAAGATAGAAAATAGAAGGGGGCCTAGGATAGAGTCTTGAGGTACACCTAAAGAGATAGGAAGGAGATTAGATAGCAAATTTATCCAGAGTACTGCCTGCTGACGGTTTTCTATGTAAGATGTAAACCAAGTTAAGGAAGGGGGATTAAGTGAGAGAGATTTTAATATGTGCAGAATAAGTTTATGATTAACCATGTCGAAAGCTTTAGATAAGTCAAAGAAGACTGAAGATGATAGATTATTGTTGTTACAGTTATAGTTGATGGAGTTGGTAAAGGAGAGCAAAGCAGTGGTGGTACTGTGGGAAGGTCTGAATCCATGCTGACAGTTAGCAAGTAGGTTGTTATGGAGAAGGTAGTTAAGTAGTTGTTTATGGATACATTTTTCCATGATTTTAGCTATAGGTGATAGAAGTGCTATGGGGCGATAGTTTGAGAAGTCATTAGAGTTCCCTCCTTTGTGTAATGGGATGATGTGAGATATCTTCCAGATAGAAGGGAAAATTCCTTCATTTATAGATCTATTTATCAGAATAGAAATGGGATAGGCAGTGGCTTTGGCTCCTATTTGCAAGAAATCTGCAGGAAGTTTGTCTGCAGAGGGGGTGGTAGGTTTTAGTTTTTGGAGCAGTATGAGACAAAGGAGGTAGATACAGGTTGTAAGTGAAGGGAAGGAGGAGTATTTAAAGTAGGTAAGAGTAGCTTAGAGGTGTCAGGAGATAGTTGAATACCAAGAGTTTGGATGGTATTAGTGAAGAAAGAATTAAAGTCATTGGCTGTTTGTGTGGGATTGCCTGGGTTACAGTCCTGAGGGTTCGATGTGATAGACTGGCCTGGGGATAAAAGATTATTAATACTGGCCCAGAATTTTTTAGGTTCATTTTTGGAGGTTTGTTGTAATTGAAGGTAATAATTCTTTTTATCTGTCAGGATGGCTTTTTTTGTACTGTTTCTAAGCTCTCTGAAGTTTTGGCGGTCAGTTGGATTCTTAGTGGTACGCCATTTAGCCCAAGATTTGTTTCTGAGAATGATTTTTTGCTTAGTATTGCTGGTCAGCCAGGGAGCTGCTTTAGCTTTGGTTCTAATAGTACGACTTGGGGCATGGTGATCAAGGATAGATAAGAATGTGGAACTGAAGTATTCTACTGCTTCACTGAGTGGGAGATATTTTAGTGGGGACCAATTACATAGTCTTAACTCGGCTTGAAAATGTTCAGAGTTAAATTGCTTTTTTGATCGTAGTGTTCTGTAGGTAGTAGGTAAAATTAGGTTGGTTTTATGCCTAATGACATAAGTTAGTGAGTGGTCGCTTAGATCATCTGGAAGGGTACCTGATTGGTAGGTTTGTTGGGGAGTATTAGTAAGAATCCAGTCTATGGTGGTTTCATTATTGTTGGTTTTATTAGTTCTGGTAGGACTATTAATGAGTTGTATAAAGCCATATAGGTTTATATGGGAGGTGGGGTTTGTATTGTTACAGGAATACCAATCAATGTTGAAGTCACCTAGAACTAATGTTTCCTGAGGGAGGTTGGTGGAGAGTGAACTGAGGATAGATTTGAGAGTGTTAATGTTATTTCCTGGAGGAAGATATGTACAAATGATATTTATGGCTTTAATAGTGTTGACTTGAAGTTTGGAGTTGATTACTTCGGCATTATTATTTAGGATAAAAGTCAGATTTATAGTACTAATTTGGAGTTGTGTTTTGTAGAGAATTGCTACCCCTCCTCCCTTTTTGGCAGTGCGATTAAGTCTAATGATGTTATAGCCGGGTGGTGTGATTTCATTGTCTTTAATGGTAGGCTTTAGCCATGTTTCAGTTAAACATAAAATATCAAATTGATGGACTTCTAGAAGGGCATGGACTTGAGAAATGTTGTTACAAATACTTCGTATGTTGAGATGGGCAATAGAGAGAGAGTTGGCAGGTATGGAAGATGACAGAGAAGTAGCTTTGTCTTGTTTTTTGTAGGCATTGGTATTGGTATGGTGTGGGCCAGGGTTAGGATGAATATCTCCATCCAATAGTGAGTGGAGGAGTTTAAAATATTTTGGTTGGAGAAGTTTGTAAAAACAGTCGAATAGTTTCCTAGATTTTAGTTTGCTTAACTTGAAGTGTGCTAGTCTGTGGTATTTGGCTAGTAGGTAGTTAGGTTGAGTGGTAAGATTTAAGAAGGTAGGAGAGAAAGGTAATATAGGTGCAGAGGTGTATTTAGAGGGAAAAGGAAGAGTAGAGTTAAGTGGGTATTCGTAGGAGGTTAAGAGGTAAGTAGTTACAAGAGAAGATAAAAGTGATAAGCAGATGAGTAGTTTAAGTTGTGAAGGGATGAATGTTGTACACATTTTAATGATTGGGGAGGTGAGCGAAGAGATAAGAAGTAGATTGTACGTACAGGTGAGGAGTAGTAGTATGACTACGTAAATAGTGGAGGAGGTAGGTTAGTTAATTAGTGGGTGAGATGTACAATAAAGAGGGTTGGGTGAGTTTATGATGTGATCAATCTGATTAGAGTGGATAGGATAGGAGTGTGTTTACTAGTGGTATAAATGTAGGAGCACTGGGGGCGTGTGGGAATTGGGGGCAGGGTAGGGGAGCGAAGTGAGCCCAAAGGGCGAACGGAGCGGGTTGAGACAAGAGAATGGACTACTAGGAAGACAATCAGTAGAATGGGAGAATTCTGCAGGTAAGTTTGAAAGTGAGAGAAAGTAGAGGTAAGTTAACAGGCTAGTATAAGGAACGTATACAAGTTAGAGAGTTCGAGTGTAGAGAAAGTGTACTCTAGGACAAGGGTGGGAGGTGGAAAACAATGTCTATGAAGAGAAGAAACTGAAAAAACAACAGGGTTGCGAGGTCTAAGTACACAAATAATTGTAGTGAATTGAGATACAGAACGGTAATGGTAAGGCGCTACCTAGTGGCCAGTGACATAATTGCAACAAATCATTCATATACAAGGGTAGCAGGCTACAGGAGAGGGGGAGTTGGGCTACCTTTAAAAACAGTGAGTATAGGCTGTATATGAGCATTTGGTAAAAGGACAGAAAAGATAGTTGGGGGGTTGTAGGCTGCTGGCTATCCTGAGTGGGAAACTTGTCTAGCATAGCAGGGTTCTTAGACCTGAAATATTGGTGCAAAGTTCTAGTATCTAGAGCAGCACATACTTTCACTGTCTTAATAAAGCTAGCCTCTC